>NW_025763627.1:600000-1160470 GCF_021052385.1 Filobasidium floriforme | reverse complement strand
TGGCGTCCGACCTATCGCCGTGGGGGAATTGTTGTACCGACTGTGCACCAAGGTACTGCTGAAACACCTCAACAGGCGAGAATCACTGCTGCCTTACCAGTTTGGAGTAGGGACGAAGGGAGGAGTGGAACCTCTGGTGCAAGCGATCCAGAACACGTTGGATAGGAAGAGCGGGTACACTACTTACACCCATATCACCTCGCTCGACTTTTCCAACGCGTTCAACGCGCTTAGCAGGACAGAGTTGGCCACGGGTCTCAGGGCACACGCCCCGGGATTGTTCCGCGCCGCCAAGTGGGCGTATGGGTCTGCTACTGACCTCGTGCTCTCTGGGGCTGATGGGAAGCAACACGTGCTCCGCAGCTCCGAGGGCGTTCGACAGGGGGATCCATTCGGGCCCCTCTTTTTTCTTTGGGCGTCCGGCACCTGCTGGAATCGCTCAACCGGAAACTCGGTCCGGATCACCTTGTACTTGCGTACCTCGACGACGTGTACATCTTTGCTCCTGACGCTGGGGCCCTCGACACCGCTCAGCGGTTCTTTGACAAATCGGCATCCTCTCTGCACCTCAATATAGCCAAGTCAAAGACGATGAGCGTCGAGGACATCAGGAAGGAGGGGATGAGGACGCTGGGGACGTGTGTAGGGTCGGTATATGCCGGGCAGAAATTCTTGGAGGAGAAAATAGCCAGGGAAGAGGCTACCTTGGCCAAGGCGAGGGACTTGCCAAAGCAGCACGCACTGTTGCTCATAAGACAGTGCTTGCAACACAACTTGCGCCATCTGCAGCGTACACTCAAGTCTGACGATTTGAAGAAGACGTGGCAGAGGTATGACACGCTGATGGAGGCAGCTGTGCTGCAGATGCGTGGGAGTCCACATAACAGACCGCTGGACAAAGAGATCATCACCTTACCGACCAAACTCGGTGGTCTCGGAGTCCTGTCGTCCGTGGAATGTGGCCCCCACGCGTATGCGGCGGCGGCGGAAGCTTCCAACGCAGTGCTGATCAATGTGGTCCCGTCGTTGGCGCCGGATCACGGGGAGGAACCGCCCTCAGCGCGCACACAAAGGGAACGTTGCGAACCGGCTCACAAGGCTAGGCGCGACAAGTTGCTCAAACAGATGCAGCCCCTTCAGAGGAGGATGCTGGCAGAGAACTCGACAGTTCTGGGAAGACGATGGCTCTCGGTCATCCCTTTCAACCAATCACTTAGTCTTTCCGACTTTGAGATCTCTGCTGCTCTTCACCTGAGGACGCTGTGTCCTGGGCACAAGACGATGTGTGCGGACTGTGGAAAGGAGAACGAGCTAGGGCACGATGACGTGTGCGAAAAGAGACCGAAGTGGAGGGTTTCTAGGCACGAACAGATCAAGCACGTCATGGCGGACGCTCTAAAGTCCTCTGGTAAATTTGGCACGGTGGAAGTAGAGCCGATGGTGTCCGGCGGGATGAACCGTACGGACTTGAGGGTGTTTGGTAACCGGGAAACTGGTATCGGACCCCAAGAGTTTGACCTGACGGTCGTCAGCATGGGAACACTCGAGGCCCGCAAGTTCAAGTGGATAGGCGAGGAGAAGCACGAGTACAAGGGAGAACTTCAAGCGGTTCTGGCGGTATCAGCCGATGCCAAGCGGAAGAAGTACGAGGGGAAGACAAAGACCCCATTCCGGCCGTTGGTGTTCAGCATCGGCGGTGCTCAGGAAAAGGAGACGCTCAAGGTGTTTCAAGAGTGGCAAAAGGTCATGTCCGAAACGGCCTTTGGATTCATGGGACGCAGGATCTCTCTCATCCTTTTGAGAGCGAGGACCCGGCACTTTGCCACATGAGTAGACACTTGACAGACGGTGTCACTACTGCGTATAGACTAGTTTGGATTGTGGAAATGACTGCGAATGACTGCGAATGACCGAATTCTCGTTTTCTTAGATATTTTCTTTATTATTAAACGCTTTCTCTTGTAAATTGAACCTTGAATGCATCCTAGATCTATCATTAAAACCCCTAACCCTGATGGTCGAGGTATCTCAGCATCCGTTGGCGGTCCAGGAAAACAGTCCCGTCTGCCAGGGTACCGTAGAACTCTTTTGTAACGGAGGAGACGAGGCGATGGCCTGGAGGACTTCGGCATGCTTTTCGTAAAACTCGTTGCCTGTGTCCGTCATGAATGAGTACCCCAACGTCTCTCTGCGCAACGTGTCGGCTACTGGCAAGTTCGAGTCTTGATCCACGAGTGAGGTGCCCAATCCCAAAAGCAATTCTTCTTCGAGAAACTCGGACAGCCGCGTGACGATACGACCGGCAGCAACGGTCAAGCGCTGCTGGGTGACGGAAATCCGGCCGATCGAAATGTAGAATTGGGAGGCAGAATATCCCATCGTGAGACGAGGTGGCAGATCGCGGCGTGCCATCCGAGCTGTGCACAGGGCACGTCGTACCCAGGCAAAGATGTACTGGGCGTTGTCGGCGTGACAATACTGCTCCAGTATCTGCGCTTCCGAATCGTTGCATGTGATGCTGTCGTAAATTTCGCACGCTTGCGTCCAAAGTAGCAGCCGGATCGAGTATTGCAGGTGGGCAAAGACACCGGAATAGTGGTTCGGTGCGATGAGCTGAACGACGTCCGATTCGTCAGCCAACTCAGCAGCATCGAGGTTGTCGGCTATCGCTGCTTGATCCCCGTCCTCTTCGGAAAAGAAAAGGTCCTTTGGCCGATCCGAGTCGGACGCATGGCTCTGAACGGTAGACGAGAGCATGAACCATTGGAGCGGATCGTGCCAGAGATCCTTGATCTGATATGCGGTCTTGACCAGTGTGTCGAACCAAAGATGGATGCAATCCGAAATCTCTTCTTGCTGAGGAACTAGCATCTCCGCCCATGGCACAAGTCGGGAAGGTGCAGAATCGACGGCCGAGAACCGGTCCCGCAAACAGAGGAACTGTTTGTGCACCGGAGCCTCGATCTGCCAGTCATGACGGTTGCCGCTCGGTTCCGCAAGACAGTGGCTGGTATATCTCAACGTGACCAAGATGATTCGCCGAAACGTCTTGGCGTAGATACGGCGCGAATCCGGTTGAAGCGCTTGGAATTCGCTTCGTCCAGAGTGTGCGCTCTCCCCTTTGAGGAGCTTACGGAACGGGACGCCCATGTTTCGAGACAGGGTTTTGGCCCATCCGTCCCAGACTTTGTCGGCGTGACGATAGAGATAGGTGATCCAAGGAGCGTCGGTATCGAGCGGCTTCGGGAAGCCTAACCGAGCCAGATCGAGCAAACCAACAGTCTCCAGCTGGGTATCCCAACCGATCTGACTATGAAAGTCGCTCATTTGTCGGACTCCGTTATTGAGATTCGCGAGCGCGTCCTTGACCTTGGGTCGACTCATCGATATGAGCGGCCGCATGACCGAGGTGAACTTTGGGAATCGGTCGACCTTGGGCACCAACGGGTTCGTGGCCTTTCGGGCCACTACACACCAGGTCGACGGGTTCAAGCCAATGGATTGGGCCCAGATCATCTTGTACGGTTTGCCAATCGGTTTGTCTTCCCCATCACGTGTCCTGTTGTGTTCTTTACGCTGATGAGCATAGAGGTGAGATACCCCGGGAGTCCGGTAATCGCAAGCAGGATGCAGACATTGGAAGACCTCCGCAATAGGTATTCCAGAGATGGGTGGGGGTAGCGGAGCTTCAATATCACGGGCTAGATAAGAATCTTGCAGCAAGCCAGATTGAACGTTCCCTAACCGTTCGTTGATTTCGATGCGGACAGAGTGGAGGTATTCGGGATGACTTTGGTCCTTGTGAAACCGTCGAAGGTGGGTTATCAATCGGTCCAATGTGGCCTGATTGTACAGGGGCGATGTACCCGTATGTCGAGGATGGGTGCAATGGGCTACGCCCACATGCATATTGAAGAGGAGTCCGAAATGGGACAAAGCTGGGCTGACTACGGAAAGAATGAGAACAGCACGGGATGAGAATTCATGAAGAGTGGTGCGCGAGGCATGTTGTAGACTGACCGTATAAAACATCCGAATGAGGGGTGCCGTCGAGTGAACCGTGTGAATCCGAAGGTTGTTCAGAATCCATACGAAGCTTCATAAGCTCATCCTCGATTTCGTCAAACTTGGCATCGGGGTCGTCGACCGGAAGAGTCGAACCCAGCTCTTGCACCGGAGCGATATCTTCATGAGAACAGCCAGCCAGGATTTCTCGCCCAAGATCTCGTGAACTGGGCATAGGCATTTCTACGTCCGGTACCGAGGCAGCGGGATACGACCCATTTGCTTCAACCGCCCAGGGAGTGTCTTCAGCCTGAGGTGGCATCCAGTTTCGAGTGCCGTGAGGATCGTCCTCCCAAAGTGTAGGAAAGGCGCCCACAGTGCCGAAAGAAACAGCATCCCTGCCGTGCTGATTGAGATGAACCGAAGCGGGAAGGTGGGGGACAAAAGCAACGGGAGCGAGCTGAGGTGACCGAGGGGAGGTGCTGGTCCGGACCTTCTTCTTCGGAGACGGACTATCCTCCCACTCCGGAGTGTCGGATTTGGATGTTGAAGACCTGGGCGAACCTCGACGAGGAGAGAGCTTGACATCTTCTGCGGCCCGCTTGGAAGCAGCCGAGTCTACTTGTCCAAAGGAAAGCGTAGATCGGCCGGGAGGAGGAACGCTCAACGACCAAGAGGGTACGTTGGCGAGGAAGGCGTCCTCCGGGGTCGAGGAGTCTCGAGAACGACGTTCCTCTGCCGGAGCTGGCTGAGGAGTAGCGGGATTGATGGGAAAGGGTTGGTCGAACCCGAAAGGATCCTCGCCAGCAGGTAGGTGAATGAAATCATCGATGTGGAAATCATCCTGATGATAGTCTTCATGGTGATCGTCGTCAGAAAAATCGCTCGACAGAACGAGATCTGCGGTCCCAAACTGCACGACAGACGAACAAGCCTTCACATGATTGTAGAAGGTGTTACGTTTGGTGTTACTATAGCCACAGTTGCAAGTGTAAGCGGAATGAGGGTCCGGCCCATGACGAGCAAAAGTAAAACCTGTCGAAAAGAATCGTCAGATCAAGACGGGTGCGAGCGGAACCAAAAGGTCAAGCGGATACCGACCGAGGCAGGTAACCGATCTCAACGAGTGTTGGCGCGTGTGGACCTTCAGAGTTTGGGGAGGAGTAATAAGGGCCGGGCAGTGAGGACACTGAACAGGTTTGGGAAGGGGCAGGCATGGTAAGGAACAAGGAAAGAGTTGAGAAAGCTGGAAGGGAGGAGGGTGACGAGGAGGTACAAAGACATACGCGATGAAGAGTGGAAGCTCGATGAACATCCAGGATAGCTTATATGGAGACACGTGAATCACGTCGCGAGTCGCGCTGATGAGGACCTCGAGTTGACAATGTAAACATGTTCGTCAGTTCGCAGAGTGCGGGAATATGCATTTCTTTCGGGATTATAGAATTCTAGGTGAGCAGGGAATGTCAAAACGCATTGCAAGTGGTCGAGGGCCGACAAAAGCCTCGAGGCATCGCAATGTTCGAGTTGAATGACAATGCTGTCTAAAGTAGGACGCAACGGGAAATGCTTGCTTGCGAAATATCCTGATGTAGTCAACAAGAGGCTCGGCGATTGTCAGTGGCTTACAGCGGTCGCCGAAAAGGGTTATTGAGGAGTCCCGGAGTGCCGAAGGGGAAGGAGCAAGTCGCGTGAACGATTGCAGGCCGGGGAAAGAACGCGTCCTTCTTGACGCGAAGGTATGAAAAGGCAACGAGCAGCGAGCAGCAAGGAAGGATCTGAGGCTACGAGGCTAAGGGAGAGCGAAGTGAAGACACGCAATGCAGCGGAAGCAACTTGGCCGGCATGACGGGCGAGTTGCTTCCGGTCGATGCGAAAAAAACGAGAACGGAAGACGTAAGTGTGAAAGCTATGAATCTCGTAGTGACGTTCATACGACACCGCGGAGAGAGTATCAACCGGGCGAAAGATAGTCTGTCGACGTGTGTCGTGCGGGGAGGAGAGGAGATCAGGATTATCGGCTGAGTCGAAAGAAGGTAAGAGCGGTGCGAGAGCCGGATGACAACCTCCGCGAAAAGATATAGAATTGTAGGACAGGTGGGAGTTATGAACGGGAAGCAGCGTAGGGAAGCTGTGAGAGGACGGAGGTAGACGTATCAGTAAAGGGTGATCAGCCCAGAAAACGGTATAAGAGCTCGTAATGTACCATGGCCTTGAACAATCAATGGGAAAGACAATGATCGCGATTCATGTCACGATTCGACTTAAGAAAGCGCCTGAACCGTGCGCAGCGAAAAGAGGGGGAATGCGCTGACAATGGAAAGTACATAGAATGCATAGTATAGGGCGTTCGACGTGTGTCGACTGGACTAGAGGAGAGGATGCGAAGATCGAGTAACCAGAAAATCGCGTGGTCAAGGATGGCAGCGAGATCACGGGACTCAGATGACAGTGAGCTTTAATCACCAGACGTCCGAGATCTAAGATGAAGAGTCGATGGCATAGGGGTCGTGGATGCGAAGAGATGACAGTGGACTTTGGTGGCCAGACGTCCGAAGATCGATGATCGATAGTCGATGGCATAGGGGTCGTGGATGCGAAGACAAGAGCGAGCTTTAATGGGCAGACGTTAGGGATTCCTTGGTTAACGGGAAACAGCATACATACCACAAGAAATGTCGTGTGAGGAGGCAAAAGATTGAAGTTTGTTTGCCCGGGTTCGATGTGCCGAAAGTCGATGATCGGAAATCGATAGTACAGGGCAGTCGACGTGTGTCGCTTGCTGTGAGGGAGAGGAGTGAGATTCGGATAGAAGGTGGTCGGGGGGTCAAAAGTCGATGATCGAAAATCGATAGTACGGGGCAGTCGACGTGTGTCGCTTGCTGTGGGGGAGAGGATTGAGATTCGGATAGAGGACGGTCGGAGGGTCGAAAGTCGATGATCGAAAATCGATAGTACAGGCCAGTCGACGTGTGTCGCTTGCTGTGGGAGAGAGGTTCGAGGGAGGATTAGGGGGTGGAGCGACGGTGCTCGACGACAATGACGGGCCGCTAGACGCGGTCGAAAAAAACAATAGCGAGGCGCGATTTAACTAGGCAAAGACGCGACGCTACTGACGAAATATAGTTAGGCCTGGAGAGGGTGCTTCCCCGGGTACCAAGCACTACCCAATGCTGTCTCCAGCTTCCAGGGACTTTGGCTCGGTGCAGACCACTGTTGTCTGGGATGACACCACGCTCAAGGTCAAAATCTATCCCCGGCTGGTCCATGTCATCAAGTCATACAACAGCCGACTGCAGGGAGAGATCTTGACTACTTTGGCTGGTGCCAAGAAACGGTTCAAGGCATCTGTCAACATGGTGCAGCTGTTGTCACAAGTCCCAGAGGAGGAAGTTGGAGGGTTCAGGATTGAGGTCACCGTGCCTGCACCAACGCTGGGTGCCGCGTGCATGTGGATGGACAGAAGTCCATTGACCGAGATAGGATTCTGGACCAACCCAACTCCCGGTGGCACTGGTCCTAAGGTCAACATGATGGTCACCAGGAAGGAAGCACTACTCCTCAATGCCAACTGGATGGTACAGAGAGCAACCACGTTGAAGGTCTTCCAGGGGACTGACGCGCGTCCCCCCACCATGCTCCAGAAACAAGTCACCGCAGACGTGCTGGCTTCTTTTGGGTGGAATGCAGGGAGGTACAAGGTGACCAAAGCTGGTGACAAGGCTGCATGGTGGAGAGGCAAGGGTGCTGAAGGGGAACAAGGAAATCCAGACATCCCCCAGCTGGATGAAGCACACGCGGGAGCACACCACAGCCAACGTGTCACAACCGAGGTACCCGACACTGTCATCTCCCAAGTCCTGGTACAACTCAACAGAATTTACCCGGGAGATGCAGGTACCAAGGACCTGGTCAATGCACTGAGAAAGCATCATCCCAACCGTGACATCCCTTGTCAGAAGGATAGCAAGCACGCCTACAACATCTACGGCTGGGGTCCTTTCCGGATGAGGTGTGCCGAGTGGACGTGCAAGCACAACCTCAATGCAGGCAACTCCTACATCTGGTTTGCCAATCTCATTGCAACGGGACAAGTACCAGGTCATCTGCTTGGTCTTCCTCCAATGGAAGGTCTCCCTGTGGCTGCCCCACCACCTCCCGTCAACAGGATCACACCCGAGCGTGCCAAGTTGATTGCCGCGCGTCAGAACCATCTCGCCAAAAAGGCCAAACTACTGGCATTCAGGACGACACCCAAGAGACCTGCTCCATCACCATCCCATCCTCCTCACACACCCATCTACTCAGATCAAGTCAGTCTGATCAGATGTTCCAACCCCCCAGCATACCATACAAGCCACACTGCAAAGGACGGCAACTGTCTGTTTGGAGCTGTGGCCTTTGGTCTCGGTCATGCCTACACTGCAGCCAAGGTCAGGGAAGAGGCTGTTGAGTGGATACGTGTGCACTATGAGGACTACCTCCCCTTCATAGAATATGGAGAAGAAGGACCGGCAGCAGCTTTCAGGGAGTACAGGCAGAGGATGAGCCAGTCGGGTGAGTGGGTGATGAGCCAGAGATCAGGGCCATCTGCGCGTGTTACAAGGTCAGGATCTCAGTCCTGAAGAGACGGGTGGACGGGGGTCTGTTCTGGAGACACCATGGTCAGCAGAGCATACCAAGTGCCTCTGGCTCTATCTCAGTAACAACCACTATGAGAACCTGTACCCTGCTCATCACATCACCCGGGTCTGGTGAGTGACGGGTTGTGGTGTCTGCGGTGTCTGCGGTGACTGCTGAGCTCATGTTGTTTACTTTGTCATTCAGATGCCCCACGCGTGACGTGACAGACAACCACTTGGGCAAACAACTCTGCTGTTTGGACAATACACATGTAATGATTAGAATGACCTTGTTGACTGAATGGCATGTACATGACAGCTGTGTGAAGGATGGCTCATGTGGATGGTGAGAATAGGTTGATGGACGGGTGGGGACTTGCACGCGCGGTGACAGGCTGTTGTTTACTTTTTGCTGCCCCCCTCGCGCGAGACAGCCTGATGACGTGGCCACCAGCGCGCGGGACAGACCTCCTATGGATATGCTCAAGTCACGTCAACAACCTCACCCCCAAACTGCCCAGCGTGATTTCTAAGTCATTTCACCTTCAAAATGGTCCAACCAAGCGGGATAGTGTTCTGGAACTTTCAGACAATTTCATTTTTTGGGAACTTTAACTTTTTTTTTTTGACTTTTGAGGTCATTTTGACGTGTTTTTGACCCGTAGCAGTCACAACAAGGGCCCAACCACAGATTGGATAGTTCATTTCTACTGTCCAAAGGTGCCTCTATCCATTGGTACAACCCTGGGAGCGCTGGGATGGCTGGTTCTCAAAAGTGTGTTTCATACCCCGGGGTCGAAACCCCCTATAAGAGTCACCTACCAATCACCCTACATCATCCTCTTCAGGCCTGGAGAGGGTGCTTCCCCGGGTACCAAGCACTACCCAATGCTGTCTCCAGCTTCCAGGGACTTTGGCTCGGTGCAGACCACTGTTGTCTGGGATGACACCACGCTCAAGGTCAAAATCTATCCCCGGCTGGTCCATGTCATCAAGTCATACAACAGCCGACTGCAGGGAGAGATCTTGACTACTTTGGCTGGTGCCAAGAAACGGTTCAAGGCATCTGTCAACATGGTGCAGCTGTTGTCACAAGTCCCAGAGGAGGAAGTTGGAGGGTTCAGGATTGAGGTCACCGTGCCTGCACCAACGCTGGGTGCCGCGTGCATGTGGATGGACAGAAGTCCATTGACCGAGATAGGATTCTGGACCAACCCAACTCCCGGTGGCACTGGTCCTAAGGTCAACATGATGGTCACCAGGAAGGAAGCACTACTCCTCAATGCCAACTGGATGGTACAGAGAGCAACCACGTTGAAGGTCTTCCAGGGGACTGACGCGCGTCCCCCCACCATGCTCCAGAAACAAGTCACCGCAGACGTGCTGGCTTCTTTTGGGTGGAATGCAGGGAGGTACAAGGTGACCAAAGCTGGTGACAAGGCTGCATGGTGGAGAGGCAAGGGTGCTGAAGGGGAACAAGGAAATCCAGACATCCCCCAGCTGGATGAAGCACACGCGGGAGCACACCACAGCCAACGTGTCACAACCAAGGTACCCGACACTGTCATCTCCCAAGTCCTGGTACAACTCAACAGAATATACCCGGGAGATGCAGGTACCAAGGACCTGGTCAATGCACTGAGAAAGCATCATCCCAACCGTGACATCCCTTGTCAGAAGGATAGCAAGCACGCCTACAACATCTACGGCTGGGGTCCTTTCCGGATGAGGTGTGCCGAGTGGACGTGCAAGCACAACCTCAATGCAGGCAACTCCTACATCTGGTTTGCCAATCTCATTGCAACGGGACAAGTACCAGGTCATCTGCTTGGTCTTCCTCCAATGGAAGGTCTCCCTGTGGCTGCCCCACCACCTCCCGTCAACAGGATCACACCCGAGCGTGCCAAGTTGATTGCCGCGCGTCAGAACCATCTCGCCAAAAAGGCCAAACTACTGGCATTCAGGACGACACCCAAGAGACCTGCTCCATCACCATCCCATCCTCCTCACACACCCATCTACTCAGATCAAGTCAGTCTGATCAGAGGTTCCAACCCCCCAGCATACCATACAAGCCACACTGCAAAGGACGGCAACTGTCTGTTTGGAGCTGTGGCCTTTGGTCTCGGTCATGCCTACACTGCAGCCAAGGTCAGGGAAGAGGCTGTTGAGTGGATACGTGTGCACTATGAGGACTACCTCCCCTTCATAGAATATGGAGAAGAAGGACCGGCAGCAGCTTTCAGGGAGTACAGGCAGAGGATGAGCCAGTCGGGTGAGTGGGGTGATGAGCCAGAGATCAGGGCCATCTGCGCGTGTTACAAGGTCAGGATCTCAGTCCTGAAGAGACGGGTGGACGGGGGTCTGTTCTGGAGACACCATGGTCAGCCAGAGCATACCAAGTGCCTCTGGCTCTATCTCAGTAACAACCACTATGAGAACCTGTACCCTGCTCATCACATCACCCGGGTCTGGTGAGTGACGGGTTGTGGTGTCTGCGGTGTCTGCGGTGACTGCTGAGCTCATGTTGTTTACTTTGTCATTCAGATGCCCCACGCGTGACGTGACAGACAACCACTTGGGCAAACAACTCTGCTGTTTGGACAATACACATGTAATGATTAGAATGACCTTGTTGACTGAATGGCATGTACATGACAGCTGTGTGAAGGATGGCTCATGTGGATGGTGAGAATAGGTTGATGGACGGGTGGGGACTTGCACGCGCGGTGACAGGCTGTTTGTTTACTTTTTGCTGCCCCCCTCGCGCGAGACAGCCTGATGACGTGGCCACCAGCGCGCGGGACAGACCTCCTATGGATATGCTCAAGTCACGTCAACAACCTCACCCCCAAACTGCCCAGCGTGATTTCTAAGTCATTTCACCTTCAAAATGGTCCAACCAAGCGGGATAGTGTTCTGGAACTTTCAGACAATTTCATTTTTTGGGAACTTTAACTTTTTTTTTTGACTTTTGAGGTCATTTTGACGTGTTTTTGACCCGTAGCAGTCACAACAAGGGCCCAACCACAGATTGGATAGTTCATTTCTACTGTCCAAAGGTGCCTCTATCCATTGGTACAACCCTGGGAGCGCTGGGATGGCTGGTTCTCAAAAGTGTGTTTCATACCCCGGGGTCGAAACCCCCTATAAGAGTCACCTACCAATCACCCTACATCATCCTCTTCAGGCCTGGAGAGGGTGCTTCCCCGGGTACCAAGCACTACCCAATGCTGTCTCCAGCTTCCAGGGACTTTGGCTCGGTGCAGACCACTGTTGTCTGGGATGACACCACGCTCAAGGTCAAAATCTATCCCCGGCTGGTCCATGTCATCAAGTCATACAACAGCCGACTGCAGGGAGAGATCTTGACTACTCTGGCTGGTGCCAAGAAACGGTTCAAGGCATCTGTCAACATGGTGCAGCTGTTGTCACAAGTCCCAGAGGAGGAAGTTGGAGGGTTCAGGATTGAGGTCACCGTGCCTGCACCAACGCTGGGTGCCGCGTGCATGTGGATGGACAGAAGTCCATTGACCGAGATAGGATTCTGGACCAACCCAAGTCCCGGTGGCACTGGTCCTAAGGTCAATATGATGGTCACAACCAAGGAAGCACTACTGCTCAATGCCAACTGGATGGTGCAGAGAGCAACCACGTTGAAGGTCTTCCAGGGGACCAATGCCCACCCGCCTACCAAGCTGCAGAAACAAGTCACCGCAGACGTGCTGGCTTCTTTTGGGTGGAATGCAGGGAGGTACAAGGTCACCAAAGCCAGTGACAAGGCTGCATGGTGGAGAGGCAAAGGTGCTGAAGGGGAACAGGGAAATTCAGACATCCCCCAGCTGGATGAAGCACGCGCGGGAACTCATCACAACCAGCCCATCCCGACCAACGTCCCCGACGTGCTCATCTCCCAAATTCTGGTACAACTCAACAGGATCTACACTGGAGATGAAGGTACCAAGGATCTGGTCACAGCATTGAGAAAGCACCATCCCAAAGGTGACATCCCTTGTCAGGTGAACCCTCAACACGGGTACAATATTTACGGCTGGGGACCATTCCGGATGAGGTGTGCCGAGTGGACGTGCAAGCACAACCTCAATGCTGGCAACTCCTACATCTGGTTTGCCAACCTCATTGCAACGGGACAAGTACCAGGACATCTACTTGGTCTTCCCCCCATTGAAGGTCTTCCCCTGGTTCCCCCACCACCTCCTGTCAATAGGGTCAGGACCACCCGTGCCAACTTGGAGTCCGCGCGCGCGAGTCATCTCGCCAAAAAGGCCAAAGTCCTGGCCTTCAGGAAGTCACTCCGGGCACCACCTCTACCACCGCCTCAGCCTCCTCACACAGCCATCTATCAAAATGAGGTCAGGCTGGTCACTGGTTCCAGCCCCCCGGCATACTGTACAAGTCAGACAGCAAAGGACGGCAACTGTATGTTTGAAGCCGTGGCCTTCGGTCTCGGGCAGGGGTACACCGCAGCCAAGGTCAGGGAGGAGGCTGTTGAGTGGATACGTGTGCACTATGAGGACTACCTCCCCTTCATAGAATATGGACAAGAAGGACAGGCAGCAGCTTTCACGGAGTACAGGCAGAGGATGAGTCAGTCGGGTGAGTGGGGTGATGAGCCAGAGATCAAGGCCATCTGCGCGTGTTACAAGGTCAGGATCTCGGTCCTGAAGAGACGGGAGGACGGGGGTCTATTCTGGAGACATCATGGTCAGCAAGAGCATTCCAGGTACTTCTGGCTATACCTCAGTCACAACCACTATGAGAACCTGTATCCTGGTGATCAGATCACTTAGGTCTGGTGAGTGACGGGGTGGTGGTCTCTGCGGTGTCTGCGGTGACTGCTGAGCTCATTTTGTTTACTTTGTCACTTAGATGTCCCGCGCGTGACGTGAGAGGGATGACAACCACTTGGGCAAACAACTGTGCTGTTTGGGGATCACACATGTAATGATTAGAATGAACTTCTTGACTGAATAGCATGTACATGACAGCTGTGTGAAGGATGGCTGATGTGGATGGTGAGAATAGGTTGATGTGCGAGGGGTGACTTGCACACGCGCGGTGACAGGCTGTTTGTTTACTTTTTGCTGGCCCCCCCGCGCGAGACAGCCTGATGACGTGGCCACCTGCGCGCGGGACAGACGTCCTATGGATATGCTCAAGTCACGTCAACAACCTCACCCCCAAACTGCCCAGCGTGATTTCTAAGTCATTTCACCTTCAAAATGGTCCAACCAAACGGGATAGTGTTCTGGAACTTTCAGACAATTCCATTTTTTGGGAACTTTAACTTTTTTTTTTGACTTTCGAGGTCATTTTGACGTGTTTTTGACCCGTAGCAGTCCCAACAAGGGCCCAACAACAGATTGGATAGTTCATTTCTACTGTCCAAAGGTGCCTCTATCCATTGGTACAACCCTGGAAGCGCTGGGGTGGCTGGTTCTCAAAAGTGTGTTTCATACCCGGGGGTCGGATCACCCTATAACGCCGAACCGCTTTTCGACGTTCGATTCGGGCGCTAAAATATTACGTAAGCATGCCATAAGCGGAAGCAAATGACGTAAGCGGAAGCAAATTACGTAAGCGATTTTTTGACTCTCTCGCGAAGTCGATTGCCCGAGATTTCGGAAGCAAATCCGGAAGCAAATCCGGAAGCAAATTTGCTTCCTAACCCCCTCTGCCCGAGATTGAATCTCGGGCAGTCGAATCTCGGGCAGACCTTTGACGTGGAATATCTCCTGAACCGCTGGACGAAACGGGACGGGAAAAAAAATGGCTTACCGAATGTTGGGTCTGGCGTTCAGATTCTGGCCTCAGATTTGCTGTGGCATTTACTATTGGCTGGGAAATGGCTATCCTACCTGTTCCGCGGGCTGCCCGAGATGGCTGCCTGAGCTTGCTGCCCAAAATTCAACCTCGGGTAGATGGCTGATCAACTCCCTAACCCCAGAATGGGGTCTGCCATTTAAGTCCTGCTGCTATACCAACAAGATTGAGCAACACGGAAGTGACCCCCCTGACACGCTCGGGAGTGCCATTGTAGCAATTCTGACCGAGTGCTACAATGGGGCCTCGCTCGTATGCTGCTACAATCACTGAAACCCGTGTATCTCCTGAACAACTGGACCAAATCAGATGGGGAAACAAACAGCTAGGCCAGAATGGTCTCTGTCATGACAGTGGTGCTGTCAGAATCACTGTACCAACAAAATTGAGCATGACAGAAATGACCCCCCTGTTACGCGCGGGAGTCTGCCCGAAATTGCTGCCAGAGATTGAATCTCGGGCAGTCCCCCTGACACGCGTGCAAGGGCTATCTCCTCAACCACTGGACCAAATCAGATGGGGAAACAAACAGCTAGGCCAGAATGGTCTCTGCCATGACAGTGGTGCTCTCAGAATCACTGTACCAACAAGATTGACCATGACAATAGTGACCCCCCTGACACGCGTGTGTGCCACGTCATCCAAGCGCGCCCACTATGCCCGCCCACTTGACTGGGCACCAAGTGGGCGGGCAACTGGGCGCTCAAGACACGTCTACACGCGGAATAGACACGTATCAACAAACCCTTGTCACACAACACAACACAAACAGCCTCGGCTCATCAACAACAACTGATCAACCAAACATTAGGCTACACTATCAAGTGAGTGTGACAGTGTGTACATGACGGGTGGTGCTTTGATTGATGACAGATGTGTCCCTAGTAATGGTTGTACTACGTAACGGCAGAGACACTCTGAACAAGAATGCCCCACCTCCGAGACGTGGTGCAAAGACCCCTGCTGTCAAGAAGTCCAGACCACGAGCAACCAGGAAGAAGGCTGCTCCCAAGATGAAGCCCAAGTCAAAGCGAGCAAAGGCTACCTTCACTAGACCAGAGACACCCCTAAGTGACCGAGACTTGATTGTGGTACAGAGAGTAAGTCACCCAGGATGCTTGACACGTCACGTAGCATGGCTGACTTGGACGTGATCACAGCATGTCCCGGCAGTCAGAGATGCCCCTGATGTCAGTAGTGATAGCAGCAGTGATCATCTGGTTGATAGTGATGAGGAGAGTGACAGAGATGGACCGGTAGAGGTGAGTACTGTTGGGGTGTTCAAGTGATTGATGTCCCGAGTGACTGATGTCCCATTTACGTGTAGGAGGATGCCCCGGTGACACCCTTTGTCATTCCCAATATGAACATGTTCCTGTCAATGGCACAGTGCTCAGACGAGTTCAGGACTACTGTCATGAACAGCTTCAAACCAGGTGCCAAGGACGTGGACAAGATGGAGATCTGCATGTCACCGCGGTTCTACTCCCGGCAGTTTAACAACCCGCTAGCCCTGGTCAGGCTGTCCTCTCATGCACCGAGGATCAAGAGGACCAAGCCAGGGGACAGAACCCATGAGTTCTCAGAGTGGCTCCTACTGGCAGAGTCATGCTACCAGCTCTGGATAGACCCTCGGTACAAAGATGCCTTCTTTGCGGAACTCAAGAAGACGCGTACCATCAACCCAGCCAAGAACCCCTGGGTGTCCAGCTACGGGAGTGCCTACATCCCTACCACCATCCTGGCATCCTGTCTCACCAAAGCTGGCTGCCCTACCATCAGGTACAAGGCGTATGGTCAGAAGCTTCCTGTCCATGCAACACTCATGAGGGGTTTTGAGCCCGAGGACAAGGCACATCCCCAACGGAATACCAACGAGTGGGACATTGGAGTCACCTACCAATCACCCTACATCATCCTCTTCAGGCCTGGAGAGGGTGCTTCCCCGGGTACCAAGCACTACCCAATGCTGTCTCCAGCTTCCAGGGACTTTGGCTCGGTACAGACCACTGTTGTCTGGGATGACACCACGCTCAAGGTCAAAATCTATCCCCGGCTGGTCCACGTCATCAAGTCATACAACAGCCGACTGCAGGGAGAGATCTTGACTACTCTGGCTGGTGCCAAGAAACGGTTCAAGGCATCTGTCAACATGGTGCAGCTGTTGTCTCAAGTCCCAGAGGAAGAGATTGGAGGGTTCAGGATAGAGGTCACCGTGCCTGCACCAACACTCGGTGCCGCGTGCATGTGGATGGACAGAAGTCCATTCACTGGGATAGGATTCTGGACCAACCCAAGTCCCGGTGGCACTGGTCCTAAGGTCAACATGATGGTCACCAGGAAGGATGCAATACTCCTTAATGCCAACTGGATGGTGCAGAGAGCAACCACGTTGAAGGTCTTCCAGGGGAGAAATACCGATCTGCCAACTAAGCTGCAGAAGCAAGTCACCGCAGACGTGCTGGCTTCTTTTGGTTGGAATGCAGGGAGGTACAAGGTCACCCTAGCCGGTGACAAGGCTGCATGGTGGAGAGGCAAAGGTGCTGAAGGGGAACAAGGAAATCCAGACATCCCCCAGCTGGATGAAGCACGTACGGGAACACACCACAGCCAGCGCGTCACAACCAAGGTACCCGACACTGTCATTTCCCAAGTCCTGCTACAGCTCAACAGGATCTACCCGGGAGATGCAGGTACCAGGGATCTGGTCAAGGAATTGAGAAAGCACCATCCCAACCGTGACATCCCTTGTCAGAAGGATAGCAAGCACGCCTACAACATCTACGGCTGGGGTCCATTCAGGATGAGGTGTGCCGAGTGGACGTGCAAGCACAACCTCAATGCAGGCAACTCCTACATCTGGTTTGCCAATCTCATTGCTACGGGACAAGTACCAGGTCATCTACTTGGTCTGCCTCCAATTGAAGGTCTCCCTGTGGCTGCCCCACCACCTCCTGTCAATAGGATCACACCCGAGCGTGCCAAGTTGATTGCCGCGCGTCAGAGCCATCTCGCTAAAAAGGCAAAACTACTGGCATTCAGGACGACACCCAAGAGACCTGCCCCATCACCATCCCACCCTCCTCACACACCCATCTACTCAGATCAAGTCAGTCTGATCAGAGGTTCCAACCCCCCAGCATACCATACAAGTCACACTGCAAAGGACGGCAACTGTATGTTTGGAGCCATAGCATTTGGCCTCGGTCATGGCTATACCGCAGCCAAGGTCAGGGAGGAGGCTGTTGAGTGGATACGTGTGCACTATGAAGACTACCTCCCCTTCATAGAATATGGAGAAGAAGGACAGGCAGCAGCATTCAGGGAGTACTGGCAAAGAATGAGCCAGTCGGGTGAGTGGGGTGATGAGCCAGAGATCAAGGCCATCTGCGCGTGTTACAAGGTCAGGATCTCAGTCCTGAAGAGACGGGTGGACGGGGGTCTTTTCTGGAGACACCATGGTCAGCCAGAGCATACCAAGTGCCTCTGGCTCTATCTCAGTAACAACCACTATGAGAACCTGTACCCTGCTCATCACATCACCCGGGTCTGGTGAGTGACGGGTTGTGGTGTCTGCGGTGTCTGCGGTGACTGCTGAGCTCATGTTGTTTACTTTGTCATTCAGATGCCCCACGCGTGACGTGACAGACAACCACTTGGGCAAACAACTCTGCTGTTTGGACAATACACATGTAATGATTAGAATGACCTTGTTGACTGAATGGCATGTACATGACAGCTGTGTGAAGGATGGCTCATGTGGATGGTGAGAATAGGTTGATGGACGGGTGGGGACTTGCACGCGCGGTGACAGGCTGTTTGTTTACTTTTTGCTGCCCCCCTCGCGCGAGACAGCCTGATGACGTGGCCACCAGCGCGCGGGACAGACCTCCTATGGATATGCTCAAGTCACGTCAACAACCTCACCCCCAAACTGCCCAGCGTGATTTCTAAGTCATTTCACCTTCAAAATGGTCCAACCAAGCGGGATAGTGTTCTGGAACTTTCAGACAATTTCATTTTTTGGGAACTTTAACTTTTTTTTTTGACTTTTGAGGTCATTTTGACGTGTTTTTGACCCGTAGCAGTCACAACAAGGGCCCAACCACAGATTGGATAGTTCATTTCTACTGTCCAAAGGTGCCTCTATCCATTGGTACAACCCTGGGAGCGCTGGGATGAGCGGTTCTCAAAAGTGTGTTTCATACCCCGGGGTGGGAACCCCCTATAACCCTCGACGAATGTAATGCGACTACCGCAACGAGAATGTCATTTTATGCCAACGACGAAATGAGCGATCCGCGGTACTCGCGCAGGACTTGTCCTTTTTCCGTTCCGTTTGCCACTTCCGCTCTTTCGTCTGCCACGTCGCCCCTCGTACATACAACAACCACGACCCTCCCGTATCTGACCTCTATTCATCTCGCAAAGTGTCTCCTCTCCTCACAGGTTTATCGATCTATTTGACTACATGTCTGTGTGAAGCCAGCCCCCCTTCAGGATGGGACGGGTTTATTTGGTGTTCCTAGGACGACCCTATTTGCCTGGCTGGTGTCGTTTACCTGTCATTACTCGGGCATCTGGGGGCTGTTTATCGATCACTCGGGTCTCGCAAAATCGTCGAAAACGCTCCTCGTACGCCGGACATCGAAACCCAGACTGATATCACTAACGAAACTACCAACACGATCTTGCCAAACTAATGTTGACGACGAGAAACAAGCAAAGGAGTCGGGCATTTGCTACCCACTCTTTTATATAGCCTTTGCCGGGCGCAGGTTTTCAGGTATTTGCTACCTAGCCTGGGCGAAGGTCCGCGGGTTTCTCGTCGTCCCAAAACTTTCGTTACAGCACCTCGAAATCTATCATCATCCTCGACGACGTCCTTAACAACTCATCACGATTCTCCGGCCTCGACTTTCGCTGATCGACGGACGAGCCCACGGAAACAACCTCGAAAAAGCAGTAAGAAGTTCCCGTCTCGTCGTGGTCTTTCCTCTCATCGTGGTCTTTTTTCGAATCGAGCTGTTCGGAAACTGTCACTGACATCCTATTGACCTCTCGTGTGCCCAGGTTGCTCACCTTTATTCCCTCCCAAACCTCGTCCGGTCTCAACTCCACCTCGGACTCACCTCCGTCACCTCTATCGTCATCCAGTCTCATCTCCTTAACAACCCCGTTCGCTCCATCACCTCGCCGCACCTTACAAACACGGAAATCGGGGATGATAGGGAAAGGCGTTTGAGCGACATTTATGATCGAAAAAGGGGGGAGGTTATGCCAAATTTTATTTTGGAGCGGACCCGGAGGTGAGTCGTTTCGAGTTCGAGATCAAGTCCTGCCAGTGTATTACGTCGGAAGCCGTCATGTCGGACGATACAATACGAATCAAATCCCTTATCATGGCTCGTTACGGGTGTCGTCATACGTCGTTCTGCGGTCGTTGTCCTACTCGATCATTTCCTCCTCCTCCTCCTCTTCCTCCTCTTGTTCCGCTTCTGCTCGCCGTTGCTCCTCTTCCATCTCTCGCTTCTGTCGTTCAATCTCATTCTCTGCCGAAATGACCAGCCGGGCGAGACGAACGAACGCCGGGACGGCTCCATCGCCAGCGGGTTGCCAATCCTCGAGCGTGCGAACGCCTATTCCTAAAATCGCATCGACCGTGTTGGATCCTGTCGACGTTCGGGTCAGCGTAGTTTGGTATCGTGGCGTGGTGGGAAGACCAACCTAGTCGAGTGTATTGTTTTGCGCTGCCGAGAAGCGGGCGCGTCCTGCCTGCCCGCCGACACGAACCAATCAAATCTCGGTCCTTGATGCATGCGGCCAGGGTTTCAAAGAAGCTGTATCGCAAAAAAGGACACGTCGAGCGTTCGCGAAAGTCCACGTCCCATGCGTTTACAACTCACAATCGATCGGTCGCTGGGGTCGATCCATGGAGGCTTCTCGCCTGCGCGGCGTCGAGCAAGCGAGAGATCAGTTCCTCGGGCCTGGGCAGATCCGAGGGCTCGTCTTGCGCAACATCTGCGAGGTGTTGAACCTGTACGGCCCCGTGAACATAGTCCTCGTAATCCTGAGCGTAGTCCTGGGCAATGGATTCGTCGATACTCGCAGGGGCAGGGGCGGCAGGGGCGGCCGGAGGGGGAGCGGGAACGGGAGCCGGAAGGGGACGATCGACGTGAGCTTTCGCCAACTCGGTCTTCAGCATCTGAATGTGATTGTCCCGGAGCCGTAGTTGTAGATCATGTACGGATATCCTCTTGTCCTTGGTCGACAGTTCCAGACGAAGCTCGAGCAGTTCAACTTTGTTGGCGTTTTTCATACTCTCGAGCGCGTTGTTCATACTCTCGAGCTCGAGCTTGTGAGCTTTGTCCTTGTTCGCGAGGGCGGTTTCTTTTGCCGTGATTTCTTGGTTCTTGGCCGTGATGTCCTTCTCCTTTGCAGCAAGTTCGAGCTTGTGAGCGTTGTCCTTGTTCGCGAGGACGGTTTCTTTTGCCTTGACCGGTCCGAAACGATGCGGATGCGATCGAGGTCCTGAGCGGTAAGGTTGGGGTCGCGGTCCATATCGGTGCGGCAGCTGTCGAGGACCATTTTGATGGGGTGATGGCTGAGCTGCCGACGTGAGGTCACAGGCTGAAGTGGTCCACGACGGCGAGGCTGAGGCAGAGGTCGTCGACTCGGGTCGAGTGGAGTCCTGAGCGGGTCTGGAGAGTTCGAGCCTGAGCTGCTGGAGGGCAATTGTCTTGTCTCGGTCGGCGAGATCGATCTTAGCCTGAAGTAATGCGATCTGGCTCTCCTTTTCCGCCTTGTAGGCCGCCGCCTCGCTCTCCAAGCCCTGAATTCGTTTCGCCTGTTCCTCCCTTTCCGTTCGGTACGCCGTAGCCTCCTTTTGCAGTTTTTGAATTTGTCTCACCTGCTCTTCTCTCTCCGTTTTGTGGGTTGCAGCGGTCTTTTCCAGGTCTTTGTTCCGTTTCTCTTGCTTCCCTCTTTCCGTCCTGTTCGTCACAGCCTCCTTTTCCAGTTTCTTGATCTTCTCCTCATCCTGTTCCATCTGCTTCTTGTGCCTCGTCAGATCCGCTTCCATCGACTTCAACCGGTCCTGCAAGTTGCGTTCTGCCCGTTTTAGTAGAATGATCTCTACTGCAGACTGACTGCAGTGGGCACACGTATGATCCGTATATATAGGCGACGTGGTAGCCGCGTTGACGGGAAAGGGACCGGACGACGACGGAGCTGAACACATCTGGAGAGCGGTATTGTGCCTACTGGCATTATTCGGATTGTTGACAGCCGGAATAGTACGATCCGTTGAAGGAAAAAGCGTCGCTATGATCAATGAGTGGACATGCACGACAAGATTGTCAGTACCTGGCATTCCGAACGGCGAGATTCGACCTCACCAACAGCCCGCGAGAAAAACCCGAATGCATGGTCAACTGCGTTTGACGCCTGAGAGACCGAAGACGATTGAGAGGACGAGGACGGGACGAGACCATTGGCTGGAGGCGCTGGACCCGCTGGAGGACTCGAGCATCTGCTGGCCTGTCTTCGTCGCTCCTCGATCGTAACAAAGTCTCTCGAGATCTCAATGTCGACGATATCCACCGTCAAAGAGTTTCTAAGCGTAGTAATGAATTCGTCCTGAGTTGTTGTAATAAGAGCGAGCTGAGTGTCGCCGTCGTCGTCGTCATCAGCCCGGCCAACGGTCCAACTCACCCTCGTCGGCCAGTGACTACTTTCGTGCTGCGTCTCTCGGTAAAACTCGCTCTCTTGTAGCGACCAAAGAGGGAATTCCATACTGTTGTCCTCGTCAATAATCTCCCATCGTGTCTAGGTTCATCATAGCGATCCGAATCGTCTGAGCGTGACTGCAAATACGACGTGCTCTAGCTGCAAGCTCACCGCATCGAGATCATCCAACTTGATGTACGAATACCCATCCTTGTACCACTGTAGCCTGAATTTGACCTCTTCCGGGGGCGGCATCCAGCGTTCCGAATGGCGATCGGCTCTGTAGAGAGACGAGGCCGATGACGACGTGTTGATCAGCAAATGATCTGCATGCCGGGCGATTCCCTTTTCAACTCACGCCTCGCTCAACGGATGCCATAATCCGCACACCTGGCAATACGGCACTCCATCCCCCTTCAAATTCCTCATCATCAACCGGTTGAGATCTTCATGTTCTGGCAGTGGTTCGAGCAGCGGAGGACGACCGGGTTTGCGGTTCTGGAACGCTGTCGTATAGGTCGAATCGCTACGTCGATACGCAGCCGACGGTGCTGGGACCAGGTCTCCTGGGCGAGGTGGTGAAGACGGCATGGCGAGGAGGCATAGGTCTTGTACTTGAGGCTCGAGCTATCGTGAAAGGATGAGGAGACCGGTGTTGATAGCAATGTCGATAACAAAGCGATGCCGATGTCAACCCCTCGCGGTTGTCAATCTCGAAACGCGAGTTTGCAAGCGGCAAGCGGACTTTTATTTCTGACAAACCGTGCGATCGATCGTAACTTGACATCGAGATATCGTCAGGGTAGGACCCGACTCCGTTACATGATTATGAAGAGTTTCGTAAGTTGACGTGATAGAGGGATCGTCTGACCCGGCGTAAAATTCCAGAAAAGCAAACCCCGTAAATTCGAAAAAGCGAACCCGCCTCAAAGCGCTTCCTCGACACCCTGTTCCTCGCCTTCTCCTGACCTCGAGCCTTCCTGCCTCTGCTCATTTCCATCGATATTCGACTCTCTCGGACCTCCTCCTTCTCCCTCCTCTGCCTCTTCCGGACCCCTGACTCGCTTGTCTGGACGGCCCACTTGTTCTCCGTCTTCCGACTCGTCCTCCCTAGCTCGCTTCCCGCCGGCTGTGTCTTCGGTAACCTGCTCGGCTCTTGACATCTTTCCCAATCGTTTCTTGGCGAGCTTTTTGAGCTGTTCTAGCGGATGTGTATCGATGGTTTCAGACGAGGTGGTGAAACTCTCGACGAGTTGACGAAGTTTCGGGTGGACTAGGCCGTGCTTTTGTGCAAACGTCGAGTCCGAAAAGAGAGCGAGCACCATCAAGCAGAGGTAGATCTGGAAAGAAATGAAACGGTGATTAGATCAACTTCGACGTCACGTGGCGAGAACCACCAGGACATACCTTGGTAAGATCATCCTCCGCCGCTTTCACCAATCCCGAATCGATCCAGTCGTAACGTAAAAAGCTACGTTGATGCTGTTGAATCATAATCTCGACGATTCTCAGTGCTCTGGTAGGCCGTGCTTTTCCAGGACAAGCCTACCTGAATGCTTGGCTCGACCGAATAGTAGCTGTACGAGATACCCGGACGGAGTATGCTAGAATCGCCGTCGATTCAACAAAAATCAGCATCGACGTCGCATCCCAAAATCACCACCAAAACCCCAACTCACAGTACATCTCCCTGCCTCAAGATGACCATAGCCTCGCCTCCAATGAACCACAACTGGATACCAACATGTAGCACGACTTCCAACCCCATCGATTCAAGCTCAGATTTGACGAGCTTGCCCGCTGTCGAAACCACGATCGATCCTTCCGAAGCGATGATCTTGCTGTAGGCCTGAGCGTCGTCGGCCTGAGTGTCGATTGCGGCTGCCCAAAACCTAGCTTCCGAGTTCTGCTCTGGCGGTTCTTTGCCGTGAGGGAAAGGAAACGAGGTCGAGGTGACGGTCTTTTGTTCAGGTCCTGTCGAGAAGCAAGGCCGGTCGATCGTCTGAGCTCATTCGTCTACAATGGAAAAGAAAACGCCGGCCACACACTCACCTGCAACGCACTCTGCCAAAACCTCTTGCAATCCGGGAGTACCATGACAGTATTGCAACCACGCTGTCTGGAATTGCAACTTTGGGTCTGTTGCCGCAGGGTCCTGATGAGCAGCCGCGGTTGTAGGATGGGTAGAAATCCACTTGCTATGACGACGGTTCAATCCTCCTGATTGCACGGACAAGACGAGGCAAAGCGGAATTTGTGACTGACCACATCGCCTCTCTCGTGCCCTTCTTGAACACCTTGACCGAACTGCCCGAATCCGAGTCCGAGCCAGCTTTCGATTGCCGGGATTGTCGTATGAGCTTGTCAAGCTCGTAGCCTCGTTCTTCCATCTCGGGGACCTACAAGAAAGAGACGTGTCCAGTGTCAACCCACTAGGCTTCAACTCTTGAACACCGACTCGTACCTTTCTCGAATCCGGAAGAACGATGTGTAAACCTGACTGCACCTTGATCTGCCTGCCTAGTATCTTCTCCGCATCTTCCCCAACGACATAAAGAGACCCAGACCACGCTGTTGAAGGGCTTCTTTGCTTTGCTTTCCTGAGATTGGCCTTGTTATGAGTACCGATATGGAAGAGGCAGTATTTCGACAAGTCCTTGCGCCCTCTTTTCGACTTTTCGATCGTGCCCTCTCCAGCTACCCTGTCCGTACATGCTCCTCCACCGTCCAGTTTGTAGTTACACTGATCACTGATGAGTGTCGCAAAGTCTGTAGGTTTCCTTCCCTTCAAGGCTGGAGTCCATGATGTGAGGGGCTTTGACCGGTTTGAGGTCGTTGCCGGGATTCTCGCAAAAGTTGCATGTTTCGGTCGTTGTTGAAGTCGTCATGATGGGCAGATGTTGATGGTACAGGAGTTTGAACAAAGGACCCAGTTGGAAGGGAGTTTATGGGCTCTTCCACAGATCCTCAATAGCTACTAACGACGAGATTAGCTCGAAAGCGAGCGATTTGATCTTTCCCACACTTCGACTCACCAAACGGCCTAGATGCACGCTGATGCCATCCTTTCCCCGACCTTTTCGACCACCGAGAAGCCAGACCCGGTTCCAATACGCTTGTTTAGATGTCTGGTATCGACTGGCAGAGTTACGGCAGTGTGGAGAGAATGGTCGATGGTTCGTGGTCGACATGATGAGATTCGAGATCAACATCGATCGTCCAACGACAAACAAGGTCGAATATGCTCAAGTCCAAATGATTACGTCACCCTGCCGGATCTCCAAGCACGATCATTGACGGGCAAGCAGCAACGTAGCAACAACCTGTACTCACTACTGTATCCCGACGTAAAAGTGCTCATCCTGGTCACGCCAATACACGCAACCTCGGACGGGACCCGCTCGCTTTGGCTTTTCACAAGCGTCATCATCGATATCATCGTCTTCATGCTTCGTAATTCAGAGTTCGTAATAAATCGCTTTCACCTTCCCAACCTTCCGGTGCCACCTCCATCAAAATTCGTCAATCGTACCCCCTCAATCTGCACCTGCCTCCGCGTTCAAAATTATTCGCATACTGGTCTCTCACTCCTCCTTCCCCACGCTCGTCCAATCAATCCCTTTCCCCTCCCCATACGTCTCTTCCAGCCAGTCGTTACATTTCTTGAAATGCCCATTGCCCATAAAACCGCGCGCGGCCGAGAGTGGGGAAGGATGAGCCGAGGTGAGGATGTGGTGAGCGCGCTATTGAAGGCGATGTAGGGTGGGTCGGCGGAGGACGAGGTGCGATTTGGACGGAGACGAGGCGGGAAGATGAGAAGGCAGGTTCGAAGTAAGCATTCTTTCCTTCTTCTTCCATCTCCGGCTGATGTGTCGCGACCTGGCCTAGTCGACTCACCGGACTGATCCCCTTGACCAACTTTCCCGCCCCAGCTCCCCAAGCCAAGAAACACACCCCCTTCGCCCCGGCCTCGCCTCCGCTCTTGCTCAGACGATCGACGACGAGCTTGATCACCCGTTCCGTGAACTGTTCCCACCCGCGCTTGCTATGCGAATTGGCTTCGTGCGCTCGGACGGTGAGCGAGGTGTTAAGTAGGAGTACGCCTTGGCGAGCCCAGCTGGATAGGTCGCTAGAGGGAGATCCATCGGAGATAGTAGGCAAATCAGATTCGCCGCCTTTCGTATCGTATCCCCATGTTCCGGCCGCGTCGCACTCACCCGTGTTTAGGAGCCTTGAACTCGCCAGGATACTCGTTCTCCAATTCCTTATACATGTTACGCAACGAAGGAGGCACGGCGACGCCCTTTTTCACCGAGAAAGCTAGGCCCTGCGAGGGTACGAACACGAAAAGATAGTCGGAAGTCGGTACTCGAACGTGAGGTGGCAAAACCACGGCAGGCGGGAAAAGAGGACGATGGGACTTACGTGTGCCTGCCCGTCATTCTGTTATCGTGCCAACGCCAGAATCATCTTCGTCAGCTTATATCGACCAGACGACTTGGAGAATACGCATCGGTAGAGCACTCACGTGGTACGGATCTTGTCCTGCTCCATCCGAATGACCAGTCCAGAACAGTACCCATCCATACGAGTCCATAGCAGATCACAGGCGACAGAAAGCCAAGAGCCACCGAGAGCGCGATCGAAAGGAAGACCCAGATATTGGAATTGATCAACTCGTCTGCTCTTCGCCGTCGTTCCCAAAGACACCTGCAGCGGAGCGCGATGTGAAGGTGATGAATGGACGGCTTACCGATGATGACCACCCTGATCCCTGCCAATGGACAGAATCGGGTCCACGAATATACGTCATGAGCTGCGAGTGAGAACAAGAGCCAACGGGTAAGGCCAAGATCAGGGTAAGCTCGCTATGCATGACGGTGATACCGAGAAGAACCATGAAGAGGAGGAAGGGGTTAGAGTAGTCGGAGCGGAAGGTCCGGAGCGGATCGGCTCGATTTTGGGCACCACGGGGCGGGAAGGGAAGAAAAGGTTGGACGACTTGTGCAGCGACTCACCTGGCGGGAAAACCTTGTTCTTCGTCTGTTCTTGGATGACGAACCGCTTGAGCTGAACGACCACCACAGCGTTTCAAACCGAGATCCACGAGATCGAGAGAGATTGAAAATGACATAGAGAAGAAGGAGCGTACCAAACAGTCAGCTGACGGTTCATTCCTCCACAGCCTCCAAAGACACGCAAACACTTCCCAAGACCCGCCACTCACCTCGAGGAAATAAGGCTTAACGAACTCCCCCCTCAACCCAACAAACCAATCATCCCCCATACTATCCACCTCCATGCCCAAAAGCTCCTTCTGTTCCTCCGTCAAAAGCTCGAGGAAATCGGACTTGAGTTTCCTGAGGTGGGCGATATGCGCTGAGAGCTCCGAGGGGGTGTGGTCAGGGTCGAGGGAGGGGATGGGGAGGGCTAGGTGGGTCTTCATCGGGGTTGTATTCGGCGAGGAGGTTAGGGAGGAGGAGAGGAGGGGGTGAGGAGGAGGAGCTAGGGCGGCAACGTCGTGACGGGTTGTGGTGTGATCAGATGTGGTAAAACAAAGCAGTCATATCAATCATATCCTTAGAATCACAAATTCCGAAACAACACGACTAGCACCCACCTCCAGAGCCACCCATACTCGAGCCCGAACCTCCCGCAACACCTTTCTTCCCTACACCCGCACCCGCACCCGACCCCGAACCCGCACCCGACCCCAAACTCGAACTCATCGTCGTCTTCCCTCCTCCAACCTTCCCAAAAGCCAACCTGGTCTGCCCCCCACTCCCCGCTCCACCGGGAACCAACGCCGGGTGGATCTTTGGTTTCTTCGCTGGAGGCTCCGCGGCTTTATCTTCGGGTTGCTCTATTTTCGCTTTGGAAGATGATGATGATGATGATGATGATGATGATGATGGCGGTATTGTGGGAGAGAGTAGAGTTGCATCCGTAGGTTTGGTATCATCTTCATCTTCCTCATTAAGGTGAACGTCGGCTTGAGGTCTAGGTTTCTGCGGAGAGATGATCTGAACCGAAGAGGAGGACGAATCCCGGGTCGCCGGAGCTGGACGTTTGAGCGGGTTCGACATGGCTTTGGCTGAGACTTGTGATAATCGTGATAGGCGAAAAGTATGGCGGGTAATATAGAGCCTTTTGAGGAGCATGTAATGTACGAGGTCGAGTGTTGGACGACTTGATGTATCGACCGTCGCCAGAGTGAGTAGACGAGTCGATAGTTTGATCGATAGCTTGATCGTATCGGCGAGGTCGCGAGGTCGATCGTCATATCGTCATCGCTTACGGGGACTTCGCTTCAAATACCCTAAGACCTGTCCAAACCGCGCCCACACAGCAATGACCACTATCTCAACAACGAGCACGGGTACCCCCATTTTAGACCCCTAGAACGTATTAAGGGGGTCAAAATGAACATTTTGTTGCATTTCCGGTTTTTGCAAAAGTTGTCTCTGCAGAGTTATAGCCACCTGAAATTTTCAAGTCTGTTTCTAGGGAGCCACACTGCAATTGGTGAAACCGGAAACGCAACAAAACGTTCCTTTTAACTACCTTACCGACCCTATGACAAGAAAAAAGGGGGTATCCGTGCTTGTTGTTGAGATAATGGCCATCTTCTGCTCATATCCAGCCAAAATCTGACCTCTTCCCGACGTCGAGGATGACGAACCGCGAATTGAGCCTTCGGAAGCTGATGACGGCATATCGGAAGTATATAAGGCGGATCCGAGAGCTGTTTGATTACCTAATCGACTTGCTCGGGGACCTCGGGACCTTCCACCTCATCAATGACATGCATGGGCAACGACCTATTGTCGACCTCGTACACCTCACTCAACAGAACCTGCACCATCGGGCCAGAGACCATATAGACGCAACGACATAAAAAACGAACCCCTGCCGAAGATGGCCTTCTTCAACCAACAACCCGCCCCGATGATGTCGCCTTACGACCCCACCCACCCCTCACTCCAATTCTACGGTCAAGGTCAACCAGCTTCAACCTCCGCCTCTGTGGGGGGTCCTTCGTCCGCCTACCCCGGGTCGGGAGGATACGGCGGTGGCTCGTATGGAATGGGAATGGATGCCGGTATCGATGGGAACTTGAATTTGGGCAGGATGGGATCTATGGGGGGCGCGGCTTGGGCAGGAGGAGAGGGGGGGAGGTGGTGGCATGCCTTTGGGACGGGAGGGTTGGAGGGTGAACCGAGTTTGATGGAAGGTGAGTTTGAGTTTCACAGTAAACCGGAACGAGCTCTTAAGAAGTATCGTGTTGAAGGTGGTACTGATATTCATTCGGATCGGTTTCGTGCTTGATTAACTCTTGTCGTCTTTTTCTTTCGGTTCATCTTTTCGCTTTCTCTTTCCCTTTACCTGCTCTCCTCCTCCATCCCGAATCCATCTCCACCTACTCCCCTCCCTCTCACCCACCATCCTACCCCATACCCCATCGCTACACCCTCAGAAATCGGCATCAACCCATCCCACATCCTCGCCAAATCCCTAACGGTCCTCAACCCGCTACGTCGCCCGGCCCCGGATATCATGGACGATGCGGACCTGGCAGGGCCGTTCGTGTTTTGTTTCGGGTTCGCTTTGGTTTTGTTGTTGGTGCGTATACTCTCTCTGGATCATATTTTTGGTACTGTTGTTGGTTGATGATTCTGCGGGATGGATGCTGATCGTTGTCTATTCTCTGCTTTGTCTATTTGCGTGCGCTGTACTGCGTTATGTCGGGATCGTTGTGATACGTCGACCAACCCGCCTCCCCGGATCTCTACCTCTATTACGGCGACCTCCTTTCTATCTATCTTTTTCAATCGGCGGGATGACAACTACGGTCCTCACGCCTCGACATCATTTCGATGTTCCTCCGATTACGAACCCATCTCCCACCTCCTTCACCCCGTCGACCCAGTCCGGCAAACCCCAATTCTCATACATCTACGGCGTAGCCCTCCTAGGCACGACGGCCATCTACCTCCTCCTGAACCTGATGAGCGACCGCGGGATCGACGCTTATCGGACGGCGAGCGTGTTGGGGTATTGCTTGTTACCGATGGTAGGGTTGGGTGGGGTTGGGATGGGCGTGGGGATCGAGTGAGTTCATGGCGCGAAGAGATGGGGTTTTGAGATGGGGTTTTGAGAGGATCGAGAGGTATTTGAGGAGGAGCTGACGAAATGCTCCAACTTCTCTTCTCCACCATCTCCTTCTTTCTCTCCCTTCCCCTCTCCGCCAAAACCTCTCCAGCCACCCACTAGGCTACCTCCTCTCCTCCCTATCCATCATCTGGTGCACCTACTCGGCCTCGGGGATATTCACCACGATCCTCCGGATGGAGCATCAACGCTTCTTGGTCGCTTACCCTGTGGGGCTGCTTTATGGGGTGTTTGCGCTTTTGAGCGTGTTTGGGGTGAAGTGAAGAAGTAGAAGTAGAAGTGAGGAAGAAGTGAGGGAGTGAGGGAGTGAGGGAGTGAGGGAGGAGACGAAATGCGAATACGAATGCGAATTTTTTAGGGGAAAGGGACGGGAGGGGGGCTTGGAGGGCAGGACGGGGGTGGGAGGGATACTGTAGGTCTTGGTCTTGGGCAAGGTCAAGGTCAAAACCGGCGTCGGCTTTGGGATCTTAATCGGGGAACTTGATCAATAATGTTACGCGGGATATGCGACTCGGTGAAAGCGGAAAGAGATCCCGAGGCAGAACTCGTGGACGATATATGTTGAAGAATAGAGCGACGAAGCTGTACTCATAGATGCAGAACCTTTCTATGATCTATGATCTATGAAGAATAGGGGGTCATTTTACGGCTATTTATGAATTACGTCAGATCAGATGGTGCATCCGTGAACATCGGATTCGGTGCAGGTACAAGTCCTCATCCGCAATCTAGGTTTCAGGACAGACCGAGAGACCTGAGAGAGCGAGAGATACCTGATCGTGGGCAGATGCAAGATGTAAGGTGCGGGTACGCCAATGGTACCCCGTCAATACTCGTCGACATGTCGAATACGATCGGAGCGATTTCGAAAGCGCCTGATCAAAACGTCATACAGAAGAAAGCGTCGGGGTTCCAGCTGGATATGACCGTGTGAGTTTCAGCTTGCACTCGTCCTCGTGATCTACCGGGCTACTAGATCCGGCGAGCCTACTAGCTTCCCCGGGGTTTGTGAACCAGCATTTCCTCGTTCGTTGCATCTGGTCGGGGAGAGCGGAGGGGAGGGGGGAATGACGAAGGCTGCCGGGAAATATTAAATTCGATCTATTCTTAGTGGATTGATGATGTATTTGCCTCCGTTCGATGATGATGATGACGTTGTTACCCGAGCTGGGGAAAAGTTGATGATGAACATGTTGCATGTGCTTGTGGGCTGACGACGATATATACAACGACCTCGTTCATTCGTTCGTCTGACATCCACCTCTTTCGCCTTCTCGAGCAGCACTTTCCAACTAGTAACAAATCACATCGCCTGGCAACTCGCAACCCGCGACCATGATTCACTACCCAGAGAAACACCACGACAACGGGTACAAACCCCAAGCCCCGCCACCTCGACATGTCACCTCGATCCTCTCCCCGCAAGAGACCTGCGAGGCCTTGGTAGAATCGGCCGTGGCGAGGCATCATCAGAGGATAGACATCTTGTTCCTAAAGGTCAGTTCTGGTTCTCTTTGCTTTTTTCGCGGTCCGTGCTCGTTTTTCCCTGAGGGGGTGGGAATAGGGGTAGATCAATCGAGCTGACGTGAGACCATCACTTTCTTTGATCGCTATTCGCATCTCGTCCAATTCTATCCTATCCTATTGTACTCCGCGCCGATCCGATCCAACTTGACTCGACTCGTACAACTCGATCCAACCCCCACCCGACCCGACCTCGATCTCGAATGACGAACCCGCAACCCCGCAGGCAGTCTGGGGCGGAATCCTACTCTCATACGGCGGTTTCCTCCAATCCGTCGTCGGCGGTTCACCCAGCGCCAATGAGAACAACGTGAGTTTCTCTTCACTCTTCCCTCTTCACTCTTCCCTCTTCACTCTTCAATCTTCACTCTTCAATCTTCCCGCTTCCCGCTTTTTGCTTCACTTTTTCCTCTTCCCGCTTGTCCCGCCTGTTTCTACTATATGTGGACTTTTGATGGGGTGGGGTAGGGGATTGAGTTTGATCTTCTGGCTGACGCACTATTCTTTGCTTTTTCTGTTCTTCGTGTGCTTCTCTATTTCTCTGTTCTTGGTGATTGTCGTGGCTTGTTCTATTCTCGACGTGAAAAATCTTTCCATCCACAGCCCGGCCTGTTGAGGCTGGTCGAAGGTCTAGTCTTCCCCGTCGGTCTTAGCTTGTAAGTCCTTCCGATCCCCGCTCCCCTAATCACATCCCGTTGTTTTCTCTTGGTACGGGGCTGACCGTGATGCGATCAAACGTCGCTTTCCTTGATTATCGCTCGCTTCATCAATCGACGCCCCCGGTTCCGATTTGCCCGTGCTCGCTTCCTCCATCTGCTCGTTCTCGCTGCCTCCCTCCGCCCGCCCGCTCGCTCGCTCGCTTACGCTCGCGCAGGATCGTCCTGATCGGAGCGGAACTCTTGACCTCGGACATGATGATCATGCTCCTCGGCGTCGTCAAGGGCCGGATCCCTTGGTGGGGGTTGCCTTACAACTATTTCGTCGTCTGTAAGTACTTCCTCCTCTTCTCTTGTTTTCGGATGGCGTGATATATAAACCGCTCAAGAGATATCAAAGAGTCGCTGACTGAATGTCTACCTTACCGACGCGGATGTGAATATGGACGTGGATGTGTATATGTTCGCTCCGCACGACACGCAGTCTGGGGAAACTTGGCAGGCTCCCTGTTCTTCGGCGCCATCTTCATCCGGTACTCTGGACTCGCCACCGGCCCCGTAGAGACGTTTATCACCAACACCGCCGCCACGCGAGGATCCCTGGAATGGCACCAAGTCTTCCTCAGAGGAATCGGGTGTAACATCATGGTCTGCCTCGCCGTGTTCGTCGCCCAGATGAGCAGTGACCTCGTAGGAAAGGTCTTTGGGATCTATTTCGTCTTGTCCGCTTTCGGTGAGTCCCCTCGATGTCTTTTTGAGAAGGGCACATGAGATCGGGTGAGAGCAGGTTCAGCTGACACTTTGTTTCTGATGGGCCGGGCGGTAGTCGTCTCCCAATTCGAGCACGTCGTCGCCGACATGTTCGTCATCCCTCTGGGTATGATGTTGAACAAGAGTCCTTCGGTGGCCGTGTACATCTGGAAGTGAGTGCCCCGGCGTCTAACGTTGTCCGATCTTCGAGGTCCAGGGGCTGATCGAGTTGTTAATTTTTTTCGCTGTGTAGGGACATCCTGGGAGCCTTGATCGGGAACATCGTCGGTGGATGGTTGATCGGAGTCTCGCTCTACTGGTTCTATTTGCACCACGTGAGTCCGCTTTTCTTTTTTTTTTTTCGTAGCCAGGTAAAAATCTGACCTGAGGCCCTGTTTTATGTGTGCGACATTGGTAGTCCCCCCAACCCGCCAAGATCACCGACAACGAGCGCGGACCGGACGTCGATTCGAACAGCACGATCGCAGGGGAACACGGCGGGAACCCCAACGGACGAGGCAGTCACTTCTAGGCGTGTAGCTGGAGGAGGGTATTTTCCCTGAACAAGGGCAGATGCTTTGGTCGTGCGTATCGAGGAGGTCGTACTTACTACTGTATCAAGAACGCTTGTTAGGCTAGGCTGGTGCATGCTATTCGAACTCTATAATCATCTTCGTATAATCATTTTTGCTGCCTGCTTTTTCAGATCGCTGTCATGCCGATGATCAGAGCACGAGTTTCTGGCCGGGCGCGAGCGTAGAAGCCATCGCCCGTGACTCGCCATTTAGCATCTAGACGGCCTTACTAGGCCCGATCTCCTATTTTCTCATTTGTAGGATGCCGCGTCACCATCATCTGTCCCGTCGTCGCAGCGCGGTCTCGTGGAACATGCCTTGCTGATCGCCGTCCAGCGCCACGTCCGTCCGCGTTTCACGATTAAGATTCGTTTCAGGTCTTGCCTAGCGCGTTGATAACCGGATGGCGATAACGCGGAGCAACGGAAGGTATGTCGGTCTTGAGGAAACACGTCCTCCTTCAAAGGTCAGATCGCTAGAGCGTGGTCAATTCATCGATCGTCTTGGCTAGACCAATGATGCCACAGATCAGCTTACCATCGCACTGTCCTGGACAGGCAGTTTGTCGATCAGCTGAGATCCGACCTGCCTTTCGAACGACTGTTCAGCGAACCCGTCGGGCTGGTGAATTCAAGGGGTGTGATCACAAAGGAGAGCCCTTCCCTGATGAGGATATATAGGCTCAAGCAAGGCATCGATCAAAAGGGAATGGAAAAGCATTCCACCATAAACAACACTCTCGAGCTGCCTCGACTCGATCCGATCCGATCCGATCCGATCCGATCCGGTAACAGACCTACCTGCCTACGCATTCCCTGCCCAATTGTGATTATGGGATCGATCAACACTGCGTTCGCCACTTCGATCCGGTCCCGGATTCGGTCCTTCTCGACAGATTGGCGTGAGAGTTTACTTTCTCGGCTCAAGTCCTTCTCATCTCGCTCTCATGAGCCTGGGCCGCCCTCAATTGAGTACCAGCCTAACGGATCCATATCACCTCCCGAGCAGCAACCGAGGGCTCCTTGTGGGTCTTTCGATCCCCGTTACCAGAAGGCTTTGATGATCCGGTGGGGGCTCAGCAAAACGGCGCTTGAGCGCGAACGCCTTGCGATTGAGGGGTACCGGGTTTTCTTCACGCTGCAACAGCAGGACGAGCTACATCAGCTGGACGGGCTATGCCGTGGCATCGAGGAGATGCTCAAGAGATACGCAGAAAGTCAGGACCTAAAAGAGGGATGGGAGTCTTACATCGAATTTCTGGACGTGGTCAGGGTGGGTCCGCCGCCGAAGGGGTCAAGACCTCTGACGGATAGGAAACGGGCAGATCCTCTCTGTCCTTGTTGTTACTGCTTTGACGGCCGGCATGCATATGTATCACCTTGTAGTCAACATTGATGACATGGCGCATTTGACCACTGAAGCAACTAGGTGAGGCCGAAAGAATGCTCAGACGATAATGTCATTGCGCAGGGATGTTTTGCACGTTGGCAATCGAATTGCTTTGCATTCCACCAGCCCGACCATGTCTACATACATCTTCGAACCAGATAGATGGTACCGTGATCCATTGTTCCTGCCATCGATTCCGATTCGGTGTATGCCGTTCTCTCGTGAACTGACGCTATTGTATTTTAGCACGGCTAGAGCCAGAGCAGGAATGAGATTGTCTTTGTCCATGTCAGTGATCAGCAGACTGTCAAGCTGCTCTTGAGGCGACTGCCAGTCAACTGATCCAAAGGCTTACGAGAGGCAACAGCGAGTGGCGGCAAGAGACGAGAGTGGCGAGAACCAAGGGGTAGCCACAAAGGAGGGACTTATTGCGCCTTGTGTATGATGTGTTGCTACAATTGAGATATATATGTGGACGATCCAAGGGAAGGGGGAGGGGGGGAGGGGGGAGGTCGTTGATTCGCATCACTCCACCTCAACACCATTCCGCGAGCCCCATCCTCGACACCTGCTCATACACCATCATGTTGATCTCAAGCGAGACTGCCAAGGACGACTATAGTCTCTTGGCTAGCTTTGAAGACCTCGAATCCATCAAGAGCTACATTAGTGACCTTGGGCAAGAATTATCCCAACTACGACTGTCCAAGGAGCAGAAGGAATCGATTGTTGCAGCTCTCCAGTCGACCCTGTTCAGCGGCCGATTGAAACCGGCGGCGGAGGATGATGTTTACCAGAATGAATTCCAGGATGGAGAATTCGAGAAAGGCTATGAAGAACAGTTGTATCGTCGTTGGATGAGCAGCAAGTCTGTCGAGGAACGCAAACAGCTAGCGTTGGAAGGATACAGAACCTTGATCGGATTGGAGCCAGGAGCAGAACTTAAGATGCGAGACAAAGATGTCATCAAAGACCTCAGCGATAGCGCAGCGAAAGATGATTTAAAGGCAGGATGGTCGGAGTACCTTCAGAAACTGGCCTGGCAGAAATTGCAAGCTAGATTCTGGAGATGAATATAGACCTATTGCGACCGCTCCCCGAATTGTCCTTGATAGTTGGAACCGTATTGTACTGCAGCATATTTCGATGGTTTAGAAGATATCAGTGCTACATTATCCTGTATATCGGTATGACTCTAACGAATATTTCATCCGGTCGATGCGGCCGATGCGGATATCTCGTGGTCATACAGGCCAAGTAATACGCGAACGTACCTATTGTGCTTACGGAACGCTGGTCAGCAGACAACAATCACTGGTGAGAACCAATTGGAAGGTCACAAAGGATGGGCGCAACGCATTCTTGCTAGTCTTACGCCTTGAGCCCTATATATGGGTTCGGACACCGGGGTCGTTTAAGCGATTGCATCCCTCAGAACGGATCAAACTCGTCTGAACCCGACTCGACTTGCATCCTACTCCAACTCAGGACCTCGAGAACAATTCTTCGCTATGAGCTCGATTGTGACCGCAAGCAATGAGGGTCCGAAACCAGGCTCTCAAGGTTCAGTTCTTTCCTTTGAGGAATTGTTGTCGGATGTTGAGAGGATAGGATCCTCTCTTGCCGCGCTCTCAGAAACGGAGCAGCATGAGCTCTACCATAAGATCCTGTCGATGTTGCCAGCCGTAAAGCAGTCAAAGCTTCTCGGCAAGGGCACGCTGGATGAGTCCGGCTTTGTTGATGATGCCGCCGATGACGACGACAACTATCCCGTATTTCGCGAACCGAAGTATCAGAGGGACTTGAAGGAGCGCTGGATGAGCAGCAAAACTCCCGAGGAGCGCAAGAACCTTGCGCTTGAGGGGTATCGAACTTACTGCAACCTGAGAGATTCGATTGCCTTGCCCGATGCTGTCATCAAGAACCTCACCGCTTGCGGAAAGCAGGTCACCGCAAGATCGGGGTGGCTAAACTACCTCCAGATGCTAGATTGCCTGCCCAAGGCCTAAAATCGCACTCTAGGAGCAGTTGAGCACCTCCGCTGGTTCTGTATATGCGCTTCCTGTATACGATAACTTGAGGATGGACTTGTAATATGCAGAATAGCAATTAGCGAGAGACTGACTCCATTATCTGCGATACCGTGTCAGCCAGCATGTTTGCCACTTTCGGGAATGGCCAGCGCATTCGAACAGTCATCAGACTGCTGGCCTGGAGACTTGATTCCGAGGAATGTTGCTGTTAATGATCAGCTGACCTATTCCGTGTTCCATCACGCCAACCAGCTGAAGATCACGCCGTATTGGGCACGAATGACAAGCCGGATCTGGACGCGTGCCCTCAAGGAGAATCAAGGACAGAGTCACAAAGGAAGATGTCTCTAGCGTTGTGTCTAGGTGGGGAAAAGGAGGGGAAAGATACATATATATGCATTCGGACAAGAGAGCAGCCAGAGCGACTTGTATGGGCACACGAAGCGACTGAACCTGAATCCAACACAACTCATCGCCATCGAGCCGAAATCAACACGCCTACTGTACACACTTCCGAGTCAACTTGTCGCTATGAGCTCCGTCAAAAGTACTGGTACTATCACAAGTTCTGAACCAGCTTCTCAACCGCCGTCTCAGTCACACTCCTCCAAGCCTGCTTCTGAAGCTTCCTCATGCGACGACGATGAAGCCTTTCACCGGTTTTTGCAACATCACATTGCGTGGAAGGAAGAATGGAAGCAGTTGCCGACTGGTAATGAGCGCAAGAAACTTGGAAACAATTGGTACCAAGACTTGCTTGACATGGCAGAGACACCCCGTGATGTCCGCAGGGATATCCACCGCTATGCCAATGACAAGGGCTCAGACCAGGATGCTGTCTGGCGGGAGGTCATGAGAATTTTATATTGGCAGAAAAAGATTGCCGACGCAAAGAAGCAACCCATGACCCCATCCGGTTCTTCCTGAATTTGTGAACGAGCAGTAATGCCACATACTTACTGTATCTAAGCCTGGTCAGAAACGACATGACGAGATTCCTCTTAGCGTGATGGTGGAATCGGCCGAAGAATGGGCTGTTGATCAATCAGATGTCATCCGTATGGCCGATCCGAAATGACGGTGACATTTGGGTAACGTCGTGTGCGAAAGCGAGGGAGATAAGGTAATACAATCAGCATATTTGAATTGTGCACAGGATCACCATTCGAGGTCGACTTGCGGTTTTTGTAGGCCTTGATGCTCCTGATCCAGCGCGACGTTTGTTCTGGTGGTTTGTAAATTTGACAGACCCATCTTGCGATCAACAGGACGACTCCAGTACCTGGCGCGATTTCGCAAGGGCTTGAGACAATGGACGTGTCGGTAACGCCACTACCCCAGGGTTTGTGCAGGGATGATCAGTATTGATTCGATACGTGCTTCCCGTTTCCTCCGCGCCATGGATCGTCAGTCATGCATCGTCACGCATCCGATGAAACGCTTCTAGGTCTTGTTGCTCATGAGACGAGTCTCCTTTTCTGAAAGACCTGATATTTAGACGACTTTGTGCGCGCTTGTAGAGGATGGATCAGGCGCGGACAGCAGGGCAATCGCTTTACCATCCTACGTCGTTGCCGATACGCTGGACTCTGCGAATCTCTACTACATAAAAAGACATAGCGGCCTTGGGCTTTTCCGGGCAAATGAAACGCGAAAATGCACGAGTACAGTCGGGACTCGTCAGCATCCGCAGTTTGGTCTGCACACGCTCAGTCTTCCCAGTGATGCCTATGGCCTACGAATGACTTGTTCCGCTTCAGCAATGATATTCACCTGAGCAACTAAGCCCCATCGCTTATGACGAGCGACGCATCAGGCGGCTGTCCTCGTGGCTCGAACGAAACGACTACAACAAGAACCCTTTCACACGCGCTCAGACGACACTTCAGATCGCCAACATCTCCTCGCAATCCACCTGTTGACCGGTGCCAAACGACTGATTCGCCGCCAACCCGACAGCCAACGCATAAGCCCCATCCATCTCGTTGGCGGCCATGTTGCTGGTAGAGTCTTCCTCCAGCGTATCCCCATCGGCCGCGCCAAAGATCGAGTTGAGGAGACGACGATCACCACCCCCATGTCCGGCGTGGTCGACCTTCATCGGGATCTCGTATGGCTTCTTCCAAAGAGGGTGGATGGAGATCTTGGCCCCGCCGGCGTTGGGCGTGCTGAGGAGAGGACCGACCGACCGTCGACCGTCAGCTGCCTGCCATTCCAGACCTGAACCAAAGACGCTTCACTCACGACTGAGTCCCATGGATCGACCCTGGTCCGACCGTCTGCGCATCGGCGATCTCCCTAAACTGGGTCTCCACGACCTCCAGTTCGAGCCTTCCCTTGTCTCCGTTGAACCTGCGGGGTCGACGTTGGGGGGAACGTCAGTTTCGGACGCACGTGGTAGGACGTTGAATAGGGACTCACATGACCCTGTATCCTTCCCAAGGCGAATAAGCCGTGAGGTGGTACGTCATCGTGACGCCGTTCTTGTACTGTACCAAGACGGACATGTCGTCCTCGATCGCTACGAAGCGACGTATAACCACCCTATCAGCCATCGCCAGCCTGAACCCGAGATCAATTCCACGCCCCCAAATTCGGACTCACTGATCCCCGGCGCAAAAACGTTCTGATCCCTCTGATACCCATCCCACTGTTCATTATCCACATACAACTCTTTCATCACCGGATCCTTGTCGATATGGAGCGCAAACGGATCCCCTTCGGCCTCTTTACTACCCATGGCCCGGTCGTAGTCTTTCGCCCATCCGGATTTTTGGCCGTTGGATTGGCCGTAGAAACCTAGGCGGCCCATCCCGAAGACCCGTTTAGGGGTGGATTGGAGCCACCAGTTGACCTGCGCAGCCGAGCCAGCGGCGAAGTTTGTAATCAGCATGCCACCCCTTCACACTAACATCCGAACCCGAAGGTCCATCCCAAACCCCCCCTCATCCCGCCTTGCCCCACCTCCGAACTAGAACTAGGAACCGGGACTCACCAGATCGAAATGATGCCCCGACTTGTGTACCATCAACCCCCCACTCTTATCCTTCAACCTATGCCACCTCCTAAAATAATCCGCCCCATGTACAGTATCTAATAACCATTCAAAGTGTACGCTGATGGGTTTGCCGATGACACCGGAGGCGAGCTGTTTGTAGACTTGTTCGTGGACGGGGTTGAAGCGGTAGTTCTACGTAACGTGCGAGAGAGTTTGAGAGAAGGTTTGAGGAGGTGGGAGGACCGGGGAGCGAGGAAGAGGGCAACGGTAGTCAGTTGTTTGATCCTTTGTGACGCTATCAATTCTATCAAATAGCAGAGAAGAGATCGTGTATCCGTACTCACAAACGTCACCGTCAACCGATTCCCAGTCTCCCTAACCGCCCTCAAGATCGCTTTACTCTTCTCGATATCCGTCGTCATAGGTTTCTCCGTCAAGACCCTGATCCCCCTTTGAAGAGCTGGGATGATGTATCGATCGTGTGTCGCGTCTACGGTGGTGACTACTAAGACTTCGACTTGTTCGTTGGTGAGCATCTGGGTGAAGGCGTCGAAGGTGTATTCGGCGGCGGGCTATAGTACAGTGGAAGGTGGAGATGAAGATGAAGATGATTCCGAGCGAGGATCATCAGCTTCCAGGCCAGAAGAAATAGAAGAAGAACAAAACGAAACAAGTCGACCGAAACCCGGAATAAAGCAAAAGGGGGAAGAAACGTGTTTGTGTGCGGACTTACCGGCTGTCCGAGCTCCTGCAACAACCTATTATAATAGCCCACCCTTCCCTTGTTGATATCACAGAAAGCGACGACCTTGTTCGCAGGGTTGTTCTTTATCCTGTCGACGACCCCCCTGAGGAAGAGCTGGCCACGGGAGCCGCATCCGACCTGGTTTTGCCACAAATGACATTCAGATGCAGGTCAGGTCAGTGGATGTAGATAGCAAGATGTAGATGATACGTCGTAGTGTAGTACCCAGTGATGGTGATGAGGATACGTTGATCAACAACAAGGATGGGGGAGAAAGATGTGACATGACGTACGATAGCGGTCCGGCCACCCAACTTCTTTGTAGGCGCAGTAGACATGATAAAATGATTTCGAGCTTTGCGTTTTTCCTTGATTCGATCCGGTGAAGAACGTAAAGACGTAACGTCACTCAGAGTAGGCTCTAGACTCTACATCTTGCATCTTGAAGTACTCTCTGGCTATCTCGAGATATATAACAAGAGCATATGATCCACATCATCAACCACCACCACCACCATTCCCCACCCTCGTCCCCGGACCGGGGTTCGCGCCCGTCGGTCCATCATCATCCCGCAAAGGGTTTCGCCGAGATCCAACCCAACGCACCCTGGCATGTGGGGAATATGGCGAAGATTGGCTATCCTGATTCCATAATCCATATCCCAGTCAAAAGCAAGTACAAGTAAAAGGTAATACGAAACACCGAGAGTTCTCTAGTCTAAAAATAAGTAAGAATCGCCCTGAGCCTGATCCGGCTCGTCCTTTGGCTCGAACGCCGTCGTACCGCGTCGTGTAGGACCGTATGACGATCATGCGACACGATGGAATGCGATGCGATATGCCAACTTGATTCAAGCGCGTTCAAGAGAGAAGAAAGCGAGTTCAGGGGGGATTTCAAGACCAGCCCGGCATAGATCGATCGTGTTTGATCAAGATCGAATCCTTGTCGTACGTCGTCGGGAGCTGCACAAAGGTAAAACAATCACGAAAAGTCGAATTTGTCGGGTTCATCAGCTATTCTGTGGAAACGGGTTGAGCAACTGCGCTTTGAGGGAGGGGACGTACCTGTTCTTCCCAAATCGGGTCGACTATCAATTCACAAATGAAACAAACCACAAAAAGAGGCCGGGTTTCGATATCGGTTTTTCGTATTACGATTGTGTGCGACGCGGGTGAGACTTACCATCGGGCCCATCGAGATCACCCGCTCCGTCCCAACCCCAACACCAGACTGTCGTACGAGAACCCAAATTGAGTCAGCCCCCGTCTCGTCCCGCATCCTATTCCTGACAAGCCCTCGGTGACTCACCATACTTCGGCCCAGGCTGGAAATTCAACACCTCGTCCTCTTCGGGTACGAACAACCGATCGTGAGGACCGTACCAGTTCTTATCCTGTGGGTCCGTATGCGGGTCGTCAGGCAAGCCTCCGAGGCGTTTGTAGCCCCGGATGGCGGTCAGGTTGCGGCGGACGGGGTGGATGATGTCGTAGACTCGCTGCCGAGTGAGCGTCAAGGCCAAAGTCGTGAGCGTGAGCAGGTGATTCAAGCAGCGAGGAGTGTTTTGCGGGCGCAATTAAGGCTCACCTTGTCGTAAGCCAACTTGACACGGGGGACCATGATGATCCGTCCGTACCCAGAATTCCAGTAGTCGTCTAATTCCGACACAAGACCCCGATCATCAGTCTCGAAGAGAACAATCTCAAACAATCCTTTGAGGTTAGGGTCGTTACGCACTGCAGATCAGACCACACTCTGAAGCCGAACATTCCCCCTCGGACAGTTTAGCCATCCTGAACCTGACGTGAGGCGGGTTGTAGAAAGGCGCCGGGTCCAAGACGGCGATCCCGTTCCAGCATGATTGAACTAGAGATCACGCGACACAAAAGCAAACCCGATGTTGCGATCAGCCTCGTCGTCTAGGTCGAAAATCTCCATTGGCAGGGAGATGGTCGGGACGGCTCGGCGGGACTCGAACTCACCTTGAACGGGCAAGTGATGCATGAACCGTTTCTCGCTCTCGGTATGGTGGAAGATCTGCTCAAACGGCGCGTTCTCCAGGGCGGTCCCGTTGATATCCCTCGCCACCCAGTTGTCGTAGAAAACCGGGGCTCCCTGCGCGGCAAAAGCACGAGGTAAGAATTCACAAAGACACGAATCAGCTCAACGGCGAACTGGTATCATTGTTGCTAGCGCGCGACAACGCACGATATCGTCGTGAAACATGTAATCCGCCGCACACGTGATCCCGGCGTTCTGCCTCCTGCTCTGCCAGATCAACTCGAGCACGTCGTCCACGCAAGGCAAGATGTCGTTCATGAAGATCACCGTATCAAAAATCTCGCCCTCGGTATCCCTCAGTTCGTGCAGGGGTACCATGGCCGCGTTCCTGACCTCGGCGAGGTATTCGATCCGATGGTTGAACGCGCCTCGGGTTCGCATCGAGGTACGGATGATGATCCTCATCCCGACGACTCTCGCGAGCGCGTCAAAGATCCTGAGGAGCGCCTTGGTCTGGTCGTTGGACCCGTTCTCGTAGATCGAGACGAAGACGTTGTGGTACCCGAGCACTCCGGCCGTCCTGAACATGGTCGCGAACAGGTCCGGGATGACGTCAAACGAGTTGTAAAGGTTGATGGCGAAAAAGTACTTGTGCTGCTTGGAAACCAAGTCGCGCTTCTTGTGTTCGTTCCACCCGTCCGCTCCCAACGGGTCCGCGTCTCGTTTATTCAAGTTGGATCGCTTGGCGTCCATCAGATCGGGCGTATGCGTATCCGGGACCACTCCCCCGCCTCCGAGTCCGAACCACCCCTTGCCGGTGTAGTAAGACTTGTGACCGACGAGCGGTTCATAGCGTTTGTGCACCTGCTGTGCGTACTGCTCTTGAGGCTGTCGGAGGCATTCCTTGGTATGGTGCGCGGAGAGCGAGGCGATGATCTCGAGCACTCGATAACGCTGGGTGAGAGTCCTGTCCGGCGTCGATCACGTCGTCCTCGTCAGCTCGTCGAGCCGCGAAGATGTCGCGAAGATGTTGCGACGACCCGGTCGACTCACGGCAAGGGTGTACTCCGGCTCAACCTCGAATGTACAGGGTTCCCACGTAGAGGCGTCGAATGGCTCCTGCGCCGCGAATATACGTAAGAGTCCACATCAACTCTTGCCCCCGGCTGTTTTCGGCTGATCCCCCGAGCAGGACTTAAGACTTACCCTGACCATGCCGTCGATTGCTACAAAAATTCGATATCAAACGGAAGCACATAGGTCATTTCAGCGCTTTGTCCTCAGGCTCAAAGAGAGACAAAGAGAAAGATCGAGATAGAAAGGAGAACGAGACTCACACTGGGCGAACTCGTAAACAGCTATCGACCCCAACCCCCCAGGTTTCCCAGCAAATTTGTGTTTGATGTTATGATGGTGGTGATAGTATGATGCGATGCGATGCGATGGCGGAGGAGCATGCCCGGACGAGATCATCGAAGAAAAGAAAAGAGAGAGAGGATGGGTGTATCCAAGAGGTAGAAACCGAGAGACAAGTCGATTTACGACGAGTCGAAAAGTCGAGCATGAAGCGAAAAAGGTATTTATTTCCAGAAGAGAAATCAGCTCTCACTGCCCCGACATCACCGCAGCTCAAACCCAATCCACCGCCTCGCTAAGCGAGTATTTCTGCCCAGAGTATAAGGTAGAGTGGGGTGAATAGACTTGCCTTGGTGATGATCAGCCCGATCACTAAGGTCCCCCACCGTCGACCGTCGATCATGAATTATTGCATGATCATGGATTATCGCATGTTATCGTTCGTCGGGTCGGTTGCAGTTGCAGTTGCAATTGAAGGTGTAGGTGTAGGTGTAGGTGTAGGTGTAGGTGTAGGTTTGATAGTCGGTAAAGTGAAAGTGAAAGTAGAGTAGGTCGTGGTAGGTCGTGATATCATAAAAAGAATGTTGAGATCAAATCAAGGGAACAGGGGATGTTCCAGAGATTATCGTCGTTTTCGTTGTTTGAGTTTGACCAAGATCCGGAAAATGGAAGTGAAAAAGAGAGATAGAGATGCAGATCGAGATCAGTACTCAAGTAACAAGTAAATCCCTATGCGCCGTATCAATATAAAGGCAACTCGAGTTTCAAGAGAAAGAAGAGGAGAGCGGTGCAGGTGAACTGATAAAAGGATGATGAGAAGAGATAGAGGGACTTACCGATACCCAAGAACAACTACCCGTTCGAATCCCCACCAAGATCCGTCGAACCGCCGCAACCAGAATCAGGACCAAAAACGAAACCCCAAGACCCGAGACCAAATTTGGATTTTCGCGTCAGTCTCCTTCTTCTCGATCTTCTTCTCCAGATCTATGGAGATGATGATGATGGGGGGACTCACCGTCCCAGCCTGTAAATAACCACGAACAACAACAACAACACGATCAGCTCAACGAGTTAGACGGAGAGTGCACAGAATAAAGTAAAGCACATCGCGTAATTCAGGTCATGAGGAGATGGAGGACTTACCGTCGGCATCCGTCTCGCCAACGCGGACACGTTGACGGGTTTGACCATTGTTTATCGTGTCCTGCTATTACTATGGTGTGTGTGTACTCAGGTGAGCTTGTTAGTGTGGTCGCTAGATGGTATTACTTGTCATCTCGCTATTCGATCGAATAGGTCGAGGTAACTGGGGGTTGAGATTGCTGGAAGCGAAAGAGCGCAGGGGACAGGCACGAGGGGGGAGAGAGAAAGGGGGCTTACGGCATCAACGACACGATGTGATTAGGTAATCAAAGAGGACTAGAGGTTCTCGGATCCGGAACAAAGGGTTCGAGGTGTTGGCTAAGGGCAGGGCCGGCAGGGGTCGTCATCATCCATACAAACCTCCTCCTTCGATAACAAGAAGTACGCCTCGGGACATCCGGCCATACATTCTGCATATCTTGACTATCCACCCCTTCTTCAACATGTCGAATCCCAACAACAATAACGCATCGACATCGCGCTCGAAACACTCACAATCTCGGCGTAAACAACTCCCACCTCATTTCCCTGACACCATGACGACCGCAACATCGAGTACTATACCAACACCTGTACCTGTAACAGCGACAGCGATACCATCAACATCAACTTCAACATCAGCATCAGCATCAGCATCTACGTCTGTGAAACCAGCGAACAGCTCCAGGAATAAACCTTCTAGGAAACCTCATCCTTATGACAATAATAACAACCTGAACGCACCGCTAGAACCCAGCATGACAACAACAACACCAACAGCGACGAACCAAAGATCCGTCCCGACCCCGATGATGGAAATCTGGATGAAAGAAGCCGGGTTGGAAGAAGTCTTGGAAGATCTGTCTAGGTGAATCTTTCGTGCTCGTTTTGGGTTGGGTCGTCTTTTCCTCTTCTCTCCTCTACCGTCTTCATTCTCCCCTTCTCTTCCTTTCCGTGTTCCTTTTTCCCTCTGTTATCCTATCCTTCTACCTTCATCTTCCTCTTCTTCCCTTCCTCTTCTTCCTGTTCTCGTTCTCGTACCGTATTCCCTTTCCTACCTTGACATCACACAACGAATCCCACGCTCTGCTCGTTATCGAGGTTCGAGCACAGCAAACCCCGAAAAGACGATACAAACAACACACACACAACTTGTAAAAAGAGCTGCATTGCATACCCCAAAGAATGGAATATCGAATGATCGAATATTGAGATGCAGTATGCTGAAACCTACTTGTTTATCATTTCGTTTCTTCCTTTTCATCGTTTTCTTGGCTGCTATAAACATATCCGGACTTTTATCCTTACTGGGCCCTCCTCTCGCTCGCTTTTTTTCTTTGGATCTTTTTCGATACGAAATCTGGCTCGAATCGGCCATACCATACCACGTCGATTCGGCATGACCTGATCGATATGGTCTTTGGCATGGTATATGTTACTGGTCCCGAATGCGCACCACAACGTGTACCTCGAAATCCAATCCGGTCCTGGTCTGGACCTACTCGGACGTGGAATCCGAAATCCGAAATCCGAAATACCAACACGCCCGGCCGGGATCCGGAATTGCGATTGGGGCCGAATGAAACAGCCGGTTCATCTTGAACTTGCCTGAAGAGGAATTGGCTAGCCCGGAGAGGATCTGTTTTCAGGTCGAACAGGCGTGAGTAGCGAGGCTTTCCTTGTTCTGCTGTGCTCGTTCGAAGTGTTTGCTAATCCGTACTGTATTGTATCTCTTTTCGGTCTTTCCATTGACCTGGCGATCTCGTTGCGGCTCGAACCTATAGACACTGGTTCTACGAAGATTTCATCCGGACGGACCGCCCCAACCTCCCCTCGTTCAACCTGAAATCATTCTCGTCCCTATTCTTCCTCTCCTGCCCGCTCCTCTCTCACTGGCTCAACCCCGGCTCCTCGGACGATGGCGATGGCGATAATGGGTACAACTACGAACGTCTCTGGGAACGGTTTATGAAATACAAGAACCGGGTGCCCGTCTGCGGCGGCATCTTACTTGATTCGGCGTGTGAGATGTGTGTTTTGGTAAAAGGGTGGAAGAGCGGGGCTTCTTGGGGGTTCCCTAAAGGGAAGATTAATGATGAAGAGGAGAGGTGGGGGTGTGCTGTGAGGGAGGTGAGTCGAGATTGAGGTTGAGGTGCTGCAATTTTCAGCTTTCGATGCGGGAAACTAAATCGAAACCTCGAAACCCTATACGTTACATTGCTTCTATTCGCTTGCGGCATGTCTACATCACATCACATCACATCACTTCACATCGTGTTTTTCGCCCTTTTCGCAGGTCCACGAAGAGATCGGGTACGACATCACCCCTTTACTCAACCTGGACGACTTTATCGAGGTGACGATGAACGACCAGAAGATGACGCTGTTCATCGTGTGCGACGTACCGAGGGATGCCAAGTTTGAGACGTTGACGAGGAAGGAGATTAGCGTGAGTCCATAGTGGGGGAGGGAGAAAGAGGTTGGCATTGAAACAGGAAAGATGCTGAGATGGACGAATACGGGTTTACGGATTTCGTACTTGTAGGCGATCGAATGGGTGAAATTGTCCGACTTGCCGACGTGGAGACGTCAGAAACGTAAAGTCCCGGGGAAGAAGTTTTATTCGGTCGCCCCTTTCGTTGCGTGAGTCGCTGCTCAATAGAAATATCAGACGGAAGGTTGCGATACTCAACTCCCCCTGATGGCACATCCTGGTAGCCCGCTGAAACAATGGATCAAGCTGCATCGACAACAGTCCTCGCACCCGAACGTGGCTCAAGGGGAAGTGACAGCCGACTTGGACGAAGAGTCCGAGGGATACACTCCGGTACCTACCGCCGCCGAACCTGTTGCTATCGACACCCAAGTCCGGACTGACGGGACGACGGCGACGCGCAAGGTAGAGATCGAGCTCGGAGACCCGGCGGTCGCCACCCACATCTCGGCCGCAGCGGGAGAAGCCAAGAAGAACGATCGGGGCGAGACGTTGGACGCCTTGTTTTCCCGGTTCTTGGGCGAGTCGTCTGCGGGTCGAGGGATGTCGACATCGACGGCGCCGGTACGGACCGATGGGCCGGCGACTCCTTCTCAGATCGCCAGTCAAGAGGCGCAAGAGACCAGCCAGGGAAATGCCATGCAGGCGTTGTTGGCCAAGTTGGCTTCGCCAGCCGTCACCAACGCGTCTGTCATCCCGACTTACGCCTCGCCCGCTCCGCCTTCGTTCCCTACCGCCGCATATGCGATGCCTCCCGTTCAGCCACACGCTCCTCCAGGACAAGTACACGCTAGGAACCTCTTGTCCATGCTCTCGCCCAAGGCCCCTCCGGCTGCTGTGAATTCGCCTACCAATGCACCTCTCGTCAACTATGCTTCTCATCCTCCTCCCGCCTTGATTGCTTCGGCTCGACCCCCGGATGACAAGGAGATCCGCCGTAAAGCCCTATTGGACAACATGATGGCCGGCCTCGGCGGACCCACTTCCCAACAACCGAATCACATGACCGGCGGATCTCCAGGCGTTCATTACATGTCGTCCTCGCATCAGCACCCGCAACCTTCGTTCCCGCCCATTCAGGGTCTACCTCGTCACGTCCCGCCACCTCAGCTCGGTCCCGCTAGTTTCTCGTCGTATCCCGTCCCGCCGCATTTGGCCGGACCCCATCAGATGCCACCTCCCGGTCCTCCCGCTTGGAGCGGCAACGTAGGAGGTCCTCCTCCACCCATGCACCTCGGTTTCAACGGCCACATCACAGGTCCTCCTCCCGCTCCGGGTCCGCAATACCCTCAAGCGCAACACCCCCAAGGAATGCCGCAAATGCCGGCTCATCCACCTCCGATGTCGCCCACCAAACAAAGGGATGCAGGTGATCTCTTGAACGCTCTCCTAGGTCCCCGACCTCCGGGTTGAGAGCCCTGCTTGCATATTTACTTGTGGGATCATGGCGTATGAGGAATTGCACAACATCAACTGTTCGACATGGAATGCGCATGACTCCCGAAAGAAACGTAGCTCCCGCTTTTTCCCGCTGTTCAGATCAACCACCCGTGATATTCCCCAAGGTCCGTCTTTTTGGCCTTGCCCTCAGGCGGAGTCTCCCCCGACCTCGAATTCCACGTAGGCGCACATCTGTCGACCTCGTCCCACTGAACGACAAACTTGTCTACGACGCGCTTGAGAATTTTGCCGCTTAGAGAGAGCGATTTGACCCGTGCCCAAGATTCGACGTAGACCACTCGAGGTGAAAACAGACCGAGGAACTTTGTAGGTGTCGTGGCAAGTCAGCTTCGGTAAACTGGAGCGGGCAGCCAGGTGTAGCGACTCACTCTGGGTAACATCACCGCGATCGCCGCGACCACGCAAGTCCCCGGTCCGTTGACGAGCATCAAGTCCCAGGACTCCCGACCACCATTCCTCAACGGCTCGAGCGTCAACAACCGAAAGGCGGTCCTGAACGACAAGACCGTCGTCCAGACGGACGAGACGTAAGACTGCCCGACCCTCCTCGCTCTGGGCAACTCGATGAACCTGTAGTTTTTCCCTTCAGCCTGACCGGTGTTCAGGCTCTTTTCGAACGCCACGGCCTTTTCCACGCTCATCGAATCTCCACTGGAGATGATATAGGTCCTTGGGGTATACATTTGCATGTCCAGAGCAGAGAGCAACTGTAAAGCCTCGCTCGTATGCCCGCCTGTACAAGGATGAACCGTTCATGAGGACCTATAAGTACAATGCAGGACAACGTGACAAGGGACATCCGGCGGCCAAGGGGGCTAGGCCGGGCCTATCGCACGAGCGCCTGACGCACCAGATCCGAGAAAGACTGCCGTAGGTCGTTTCCCATCCCTCGTGAGAGGACTCTTTGGTCCCAAAGTCACGAACCTCAACCCGATCTTCCATAGACCAACTCCGAGAGCGAGCCAAAAGACTCTGGGCGTACCGACCCAGCCTTTCAACCAAGAGTAGATGTAGAACAGCATGGCTGCCCCGAAGACGCATGCGGCGAGCGTCGCAGGAACCACGTTGAGCTTTTCCGCCGTCAGAGTGAACGAGATGATGGCGTCCCGGATCCGTGTGCCCAGCCTGTCGAACAACAGAAATACATGGCGTCAGGATTCGTTTACTCGATTGAAGACCCGAATCATTGTAAATGCGACTCGCGCCATGGCAAAGGCCCCTCTTTCGCCAAGCCGTTTATACGCTTCAGCCTTGTTCAGCTCGTTGTCCGGTCGATCGATGAGCTTCAGGCCGTCACTCGAGGAAATGTATACCGGCGCATTCCTATGCGTACCATAGTACGAGTAATCCGTTAGCAACCGACCCTGTACACAATCACACATCGAGTCACCGAGCTGAAGACTAACTGTTCGACGGACGGCAACGGTCGATCATGTTGCCTATCCAGAACCTCATGGAAATCCTTGACAAGACCTAACGCATGAACGAATCGCAAGATTAGCCTCAGCGCGTTCTACACTGGCTTTTGGGTGTGCGACTTCGTGCTCACGCTGAATGTTCACAACATCATCCACAGACTCCGGTTCTTCGGGACAAAGCGTCCACAACCTGACCGCCCAACAACCTCAGCTCCCCAATATCTCTCTTCGTATAGCGCCGGGACCACCTAAAAGATATTCAACACGACTCACTTGAACCCGTCCAGAGTAGCTTGTCCTGCTACACTCCTAGTGATCCCAAGAATACTATTCGCTATGGTCGTAACAACAGAAAAGCGGAGAGCGGGACATAAAGAAGAATGCGTTAGCGTTAGCAAAAGTCAGACCCCGACCCCCAGGCTCTGGTTCTCAACCCTGAAAGTTGAACTTCCCTTCCAGGGGGATACGTGACGCTCAGGACTCACCTGATGCCGCATCCACAGGATCTAGGACCGTATTCCTCGAGACCGCTAATCAATTCAATAATCAGATAATCGTCAAAATCAAGAACCCGAGCGCTCATAAGCAACTCCCGCTCTATTCTCCTTAAATTTGACCCTTCAATTTCAATTCAATTCTCGGACTCACGTGAAGGCACGACCAACCCGACCTCTCCCCTCCCCAACTCTCCTTCACCTCCTAGTCCTCCACGGACTCGGACGATCGGACGTCCATCATACCGGAACTCAAAAGCTGCGAGCTTGATTACCCATGCGACGAGCTTGGGGAGTGGGGGGGGTTGGGTGTTGTTGTCTTTTACTAGGGGGCCTGAGAGGGGGGGGAGTGTTGGGTTGGGTTGGGGGTTGGAGGCGTGCAGAGGAGGATGGAGTAGGTGATGTTGTGGATGTTGGGATTGAAGGCGGTGAAGGGTTGGGATGAGAACGTAGATCAAGCAAGCAGTCGAAAGGGAAACAAGATTCAAGTTCGAGGAGCATACAAAAAAAGTTATGCAGACGAAAAGAAGATCAAGATCAGCCAACCATCCTCACAAACACACACATACTACCAACATGCACCTCCCAAACCCAGTCTTCCCTGACCCCTAAATTTCAATGAATGGACTTACCGCCAACCCCCCCAGGAACCCACAAGACGACCCTATCCACATATCCTTCCCTCTTACGTGTCTTTTGGAAAGCTTTGACTAGGGTGTCGTACGAGTCTAGGTGGAAGTGGAAGGTCTCTCTGTGCTGCGGTTCTTTGTTGGTAATAGTAGCGGTGGGGGTTTGGGATGGGCTTGCTGAGGAGGAGAAGGAGGAGGAGGGGGAGGGGAAGATCGCAACGGTCACCCGGCAACTACATTCAAAGAACGAAATCCCACCTCATCCTCATTAGCCCTTTTTTTATTCAAGAACAACGCCAACGCCAGACGTCTCTATCCACTTACCCAGCTAAAGATAGAGTCTCCGCGATCTGGTCCACCTCTCCATCTTTACCTATATCATTTCCCAAGTAGAGGGTTAGCAAAAGAGGTCCTTTGATCCAGACTTCGAAGTAGCCGGGATGAGGGGTTCTGACTTGCCGATGAGTAGCACGGATTTCCCCGTCCACGATGAAGAGTGGGAAGGTGACATGGTCGCCCTGGCTATCTGTATTTCTACGTGGGTAGTGCGATGAATAGAGGTACTAGTGGGTATGTAGGTGTATAGGTGTAGTAAAGTACTTGTCGACCCTGATCGTGTCCCCTCGGTCGTCTCCGCTCGAAGAAGCGCCGGCCGGCTCATGGCTCATGGTTCTACATCGCATGTCACCCATCCTCATACATCATACATCATACACCTCTCTTGACATACAATCCAGGCCTCCAGGTCAGCCCTGAGATTCATCCTGTACGCTATCTGGAAAGAGCGGAAAACAGCTCCCAAACCAGCCAAATATCGGTCGCACTCGTCGTCGATTGTGAGTCGAGGTTGAACCCTTTTCCGCGATGCGTCATCAACAATCCGATGATGTAGGATGATCAATCCATATATCACTGACATGATGATACTGTATCTGAACTCTTTGACTTGCAGTCGCTACTACTGCCTTCTGAGTGGCTACTTGCGTAGGATAACAAGCCCAGAGAAATATTCCCGAGATCGATTTGGACAAACCCGCCGGACTGGAGCATCCCAAACAATCATCAGCACCAGCACAGGAACACCCTCGCACGAGTCGACCATCAAGAAGAAAAGGGTCTTACCCCAACGCTTTCTCTAAATTAACCCGACTACCCGTCATACTTGAACTCGAGTGAAATTCCGACGTTGACCACCATGTCAGCCGCCAAAGCTCGTCAAGAACGGATGTTAGAAGAGGTCCTGAGATTGCCGGGGAACAGTACGTCTTTGTCTTTGTCCTTGTTCCCCGTTCGTTCCCCCCTTTCGCCTTCATCTCTCCCCGGATACCGAGCGATATGATATCCTACTCTACTCTCCTTCACTCTTCGCTCTCTCAACGAAGATGGACGAGTCGGAACTCCACGAGCTGATCATAATTCATCGTCATGTCATGGATATACAGATAGATGTGCGGATTGCAAGGCTCCTTCGCCTAGGTGGGCTAGTATCAGTCTCGGTAAGTCGAAAAGCCATTCTCCTCCAACAGTTTCCATTGTTGCGTCCGTCGTTTGGTCCTGTCGCTCTGATTCGAAACTTACCACACCACCCAATTATACTCGTATTATTACTTACGGCCACATCACGCATGACGCTTTCAACCCAACTCGACCTCCATCCCCCCATCCTTCCTGTCCCCATCCCCCATCCCCCGTCCCTCCATCCCCCGCATCTCCATCCATCTGGCCCTCTGAAACCTAATCGGATACCTCACCTCTTCCCGACAGGCGTCTTTCTCTGCGTACAATGCGCTTCCGTGCACCGCAAGTTGGGCACGCATAATTCTAGGGTGTGAGTCCGAGTCAAGAGTTCGGGGTCCGAGGGTTGGTTTGTGTTTCGGTGTTTGTGTTTGTGTTTGTGTGTTTGTGTGTTTGTGTTTGGGAAAGTGTTTGGGAAAGTGTTTGGGAAAAGTGTTTTGGCTTGGGCGGGACGGGGCGGATGTTTGGACGAGGAGGGGAGGAGGGGTCGTTGGATGTTGGGTGTGGGGTCGTATTTGGGGATGAGATGGACGTTGAGGTTGAGGTTGAGATGGAGGTTGAAGTTGAGGTTAAAGTGAGATTGAGGCTGAGGCTGAGGCTGATCTGAGTTCTACTTTGTTTTCTTGCGGATTTGTCGGGGATACAGGAAGAGCGTGACTATGGAGTGAGTCAACATGTCCTATGTTGCGATTAGGCTGGGAAAAGGAGCTGTGTAAGGCTGATCGCACCTGATCTGTTGACGCTTATAGTGACTGGTCAAAGGATATGATCGAGGTGAGCATGACACCCCGAGCTGGCATTCTGTCTCTGGTCAAACCTCTAGGCTCACCTCGTCATCCGGGCTCGCTCAGAACATGCGCAACATGGGCAACACCAAGGCCAACTCGATCTACAACCCGGACGAATCCCGCCACCCGCCTCCTACCAACACGTCCGAGTTCAACGACAGGGATAGCGAGCTGGAAAAATTCATTCGTCGGAAATACGTCGAAGGTCGGTTCAAGCCCTCTGCAGCTGGGTACGCCGAAGAGGTTTCCCGACCCAGGGCGAGCTCGATTCGAGCCAATGGGACGGGCACGTCGTCGACAGGGTCGTTCCAACGTCAAAGTCCCAATCCCGAGTTGAACGATATCGTCGTCCCGCGGACCCGAACGCCTGGAGTGGGATCTGCAGAGGAGACGCGCCCTCCGATCTTTGCGACGCGTTCTTCCGGAACCGGGGTCGGTGTGAGAGACTCTCCTGGACGATCTCGACCTCGTCCGACCCATTCGGCGACTCTAGAGATCCCGGTCTTGTCCCACGAAGAATCTTCCGCCTATTCCCTCAACAACCCTTCAGGCTCGGGTAGACCGGGATCGTCTTCCGGGTCCCGACCCGGGTCGTTCCTCTCTACGGCAGGTAGAGGGGCGACGAAGAACATGGTACAGGACAATTGGAACGACCTGATGATGGCTTCTTCGGCGGACGAGACGCAGACGGGTCCGGGAGGGAGGAGGTCGCCGAACCCTTTTGCCAGGGCTAGTTCGGCAAATGCAGGCAGGTCGACGGCGGTACGTCCAGAGTCGAGCCGACAGGCGGTCGCACCGGCTTTGGAGGCGCGGTATGGGGAGCACAAGGCGCAGGGGGCGAGCGGAGGAGCGTTCGGAGATCTGTTGGGGATAGGAGCTGGGTCGACATCGGGTTCGAACGGTTCGGGCCACACTGGTCAGTCGACGTCCACACCATCGTATGTTGGCCATCACCATCAGCAGCCACAGCAGCCGACGATGCAACAGGGTTATGCGACACCCATAAGTCAACCCTTTACGGGCGGGATGGTCAACGGTTCCACGTCTACACAGTTCTCATCAAACGGGATGAACGGGAATATCGGAATGGGTATGGGGATGGGCATGCCGACACACAATAACATGCAATTTTCCAACGGCATGCAGATGAACCCGAACATGAATCAGGGCATTAGCATGGGAATGGGTCTGACATCGCCGTTCCCGCTCGCAGCGACTAGCCCGTATTCGAGCTTCTCGAACGGGAACGGAGGGTACTTTCCTCAACAACCACAATCACAAGGACAAGCGCAGATGCAGCAGCAACAATTACAACCGCAATATGCGCCTCCCGGGCAGCTGTACCAACAGCCGCAGTCCCAATTCCCACAGCAAGGGTACCCGCATATGCAGATCCCAATGCAGATGCAAATGCAAGGATACGGACAAGCTCAGGGGCAATCGATGTCGATGCAGGGGAACCAGATGGGGATGATGATTCCTCCCGGTTGGGGTGGCGCAGCGGCTTCTCGATGAGATGGACGGCGCGCCTTTTGCTGTGGTCATCACTGGCCCGCTGTTGCACTGTGGTCGAGTTTGGAGGCTCTTGTCGTTGTAGCGTAATGCTAGAAGCGACATGTCGGATGATGAATCATCGAGTTTCTTTCGTAGATAATCTGACATGACGCCATGTTAGTTAGCTAAGCAAGGTCCGACGTTCGACGGTGTGGAAAGGACCCCGACATCCTGAGCTCCTCGCGCTCTTGCTCGTGACTGTCTTGGCCCGTGACAGACTGAGCCTCTGAGGCTTTGAGACCAGTCTACAGATGAAAAGTCGCCTAAAGCTTCTCCAGGGGTTGAAACGCCATCCTTTACACCACCCCTTTCCACTTAAAGTCAAATCGATTCGAGCTCCTTCTTGCGCTCTGCGCCTGCCTGTTCTGCGGTTCACTTATAATTATAGGTAGTATTGTTTGAGGGTTGAGACTCCGTAACTCCGTTCTTATATCGAATGAAGCTGACAGAGGTCTAGAAGGAGAGCCAGAGGATGGGTTGATGGGCTATGAGAGGGAGTTCGTTCTCCTTACGTCGTACCCTGGGCAGGATCGAACAGGGGAGACGTTCATCTAATCACTGTCCATGGAGAACGCAGTGTCAGGTACTCATACAACGCAAAGGCAACAAGATCTTTCATCATCACTGAGAAGTGAGGAAGTGCAAGAATTACGAGCGATTGACGAGCAGCAAGCCAAGGAGAACGTGTGTGGAGCTTTCCGACTACGACCTACAACTCCGCTCGTCAGATTCGCCTTGAGCTTCGACTCGACGTTGCAAGGTAGACCTGCTTCGACCAACGATCGTCTGTCTTACCAACTCAGCACTTCGACAGTTCAAATTCTGTGTGTGCATCGATCGAATAGGGTCCCGGAAGGAAGACGGTAGTTGTATAGAAGAGGTGTTGGCCGGCTGCTTGCTTGCGCTTTCACGGGTTCAACAGAGTCCTCTCCGCTCCGAGGGCGTCCGGGTCAATTGCTGCTGCTTGTAATCGTGATATCGTCACATTCGACCCCGTCGATAACCCTAGACCACACTCTGTACTGCTCTGGGATCAGCTAGCTATAATACAGAACGAGCCAGAGAATAGCCATCGTTTCTCGCCGTTGTCGCCGTTCAAATCGACCCGCAAACCATCGAATACCAGCGAGCAAGCGGCCCACCCCAGCCCTTTCCACCCAACAGCCACTCCCCCAAGACCACCACGCATTCAAACTACCATCGACCTACATATCGACCTTAGATTCGATCCTCTCCGACCCTGCCTATCCACGGCTCGCCGTGTCATTCGAACCAGTACGACTGACCTTTATGGATTTCGCTGCTGCCGATCCGTATCGCTACAATCAACAGCTCGCTACACGGAGAGACAGTCGAATCTCGCTCGGCGGCGGTCCACCAGGTGGTGGTCAAATCAATCATCCTGCATCCAGTCCGTTGTCTTTACCACCTCCACCACCTTCAGCAGGGTCTTCACATCATCAGTATCAACTCCAGCATTCCGGTAGTTATCAATCGCAGCCGAACAACAACCAGCAGACGTCGGCCTACAATTACGAGCCAGCGAGTTACGGATACGAGGACGAGTACGACGTATCCATTCCACCGCCGAGTGCTGGCGGTCTAGACAGCTTCCCCGTTCCTACCGCAACCTCGTCGTCGTCGCATTACCTGCCATCGACCTCGAGGCAGGACTATTACGGACCTCCTTCAGGTATCCGACCAGATTCGGGCGTCTACTCTCAGCCTTCACACCAGCAGAGTCACCATCAGCACGTCGTCGCTGGTCCTTCCTCCGGCAACCTTCCCCTGACCGGAGAGTTGTCGCCTGCACCGGGCTATCGACTGTTACATCCTCGAACGAACACCGGAGGTGAAATCGGAACTAGCAATCGCAATAGTAACGGTCCTACCGGCAACGACTTGCGCAATCAATCCGGTGGACAGGGTCGCGAACTGGTCGAGACCGATTCGAGAACGTTCAATAGATACCTCCCCCCGCTCGACGTTCCTCGTCAGCCAGACGGATTCGACTCGAATTTGCGACGTAATTCGACGGCGGTCTCTCCGAACCAGTACCTTCCACCACCTTTGACGGCCGGGATCATCCTCCCTGGACCGTACCCCGCCTACCAACAACACCAGGATAGGTACCTCCCCCCACCTCCTCCTCATCAACACGCGCCGTATCAACACCACTCGAACGGTCCTCACTCGTCTCCGTTCGGTTTGGAAGAACCTCGACATCATTCCCTAGGCTCCCGTGCTCTTGCCGGTAGACCTACACCGGGGTATCCTTCCACCTCGAACACCTCTTCGGCACCTCTCGATCCGCTCCGAGACCGGTTCCCCACGCCCGCACTGAAATACCTCCTCCCCCCTGGTACGGCACCGGAAGACATCCCTTCGACCGACTACGCCTATTCTCTGATCGCTACCGAAGAAGCCAAGTACCGACGAGCTCGACAAGCAGCAGCAAGGACGGGTAGGGAGATCGTCTTTGAGCCACTAGATCCGATCGTCTACGTGGATCCTGTCGTCGGGTCACATTATACGGTCCCGCCGTCAGCAAGCAATAACTCTAACCCTATTGGAGGTCCAGTCACCCGAGCGGCTCACGTTAGGAGGAGGGAACTCGAAGAAGGATCTTCGGCGAGCTCGTACGGTTATCATAACCAGAGTCAGAATCAAGCTTATCCGCCTTATCGGGCCGACGAGTATCCTTTCCCAACTCATCAGCAACTTCAACAACAACAACAACCGTACCCGGATCACATGCCACCCCGACGTGCACCGACAACAGGATCCCGGGTTGGTCTCGTCTCCGGGAGTGTACACGCCCCTAGCGTAGGCGTCGGAGGAGGATACGCGGATTCACCCGGGACGGGGTCTAGACGATCTACGATGGGCAATAACCACAGTACGAGCCATAATAATAATACCAACATGTCCGACCTGCCCATCGTCCGGAGCACAAGGGCGAAAGTTTATCGGAAAGACCTCGTCACCGTCGATGGGAGGCAACATAGCGTGACGATCGTGGATGATGATGAGAGCGGGGATGATGGGACCGGAACGGGGCAGAAGAGAAAAGTTGGAGGTGGTGCGGCGGGTGGGTCGGCAGCGGCGGCGGCGAAGAAGAGGAAGGTGAATGGGGATGTCGAGTCGGCGCCAAGACGGATAGCGGGGAGAGCGTTGGAAAAGCTAGATGTGAGTCGGACTTGCTTTTTGGTCGTGATAAGTTTGACATTTACTGACTATCTCGTTCTCGTCTATACCTCTAGACATCCATGTCGACGGCCACACAATCGACGGTAGCGACGACGGGTGGTAACAACCAGTACCCATATCCGCCTACGAGCAATAACCACAATCCGAAATACATGCCTTATGCCAACGGTAATGGCAAACACGCTCCAGCTCAACAGGGGTATTACCCGCCAGTCGCACCGCCCATAGCGAAGCCGTATGCGGGTCTACCAAAGTCGACGGTACCGCCCCCGGCACCGGGTGATGCTCCGCCACCGTGGGATGATGCCGATGGACACTATGTCATCGTCCAGGGGAACACCATGGGAGAGAACGACAAGTGTGAGTGACAGATGAATAATTGCGATACGATGTGTGCTGACTGACACGATTGCTCGTCCTGTGGTTTTTACAGACAAGATCGTCAAGCTCTTGGGACAAGGTACTTTCGGCAAGGTCGTCGAGGCGCAAGCGGCGAGAGCGTTCAACAGGGTGGCCATCAAGATCATTCGAGCGGTGCCAAAGTATAGGGAAGCGAGCGCGATTGAGATCCGGGTGCTAAAAGCGCTCAAGGAGAACGATCCTAGTAATCGATTGTGCGTATGCTACCGGGTTATACGACGTGGCGGTTGACGTGGATGCTAACGGCGACGGCCCTCTCGTATTTGTAGCAAATGCATCTCTCTCTTGGAATATTTCGATTTCCGAAATCACATCTGCTTGGTCACGCCTCTCCTCGGTCAGAGCGTCTTTGATTTCCTCAAGGGGAACAGCTTTCAGCCATTTCCAGAGGCGCATATCCAGAGTTTCGCCAAGGACCTCTTGACGAGTCTCAGTTGTAAGTCGTGCGAACAAGGGAACTCGACGAGAACGTGTGCTGATGGATGAGCTGTTTCTACAGTCGTACATTCATTGAACCTGATTCATACGGATCTCAAACCCGAGAACATTCTGCTCGTCGAAAACGGAGCCTACACCCTGGGACCAAGAGTGAGTTCTGCTGCCGTGATGGATGGATCCGAGCGTATCAGGCTGAAAACGATTGTCGCGGCGATCCTAGGTAAAGGGGGCCAAACAGAAACACATCCTGAGAAACGTAGACATCCGATTGATCGATTTTGGGAGCGCGACTTTCGACAACGAGTTCCACTCGTCGGTCGTCAGCACACGCCATTATCGTGCTCCCGAGATTATTCTCGGTAGGTCTTTCCTTCTCTGTCACGCCCCGGAAACTTGAGAAGGTCAAGCGAGCTGACCCCATTCGCTGGATCTTGACAGGCCTCGGATGGAGCTTCCCTTGCGACATGTTCTCGGTCGGATGCATCCTTGTGGAATTCTTCACGGGAGACGCCCTTTTCCAGACGCACGACAACCTGGAACATCTCGCCATGATGGACGTGGTGATGGGCAAGATGCCCGTGGGGATTGTCAGGAAAGCCAAGTGAGTCTGCATCGCGTCGATTGTCTGAATATTATTCCACCCATATACTGACGGGGGTCGTCAATATCGTCTTCGACTCGGTTAGAGCCCAGAAGGGAGAGTTTTTCAAGGGGATGACGATCGATTTCCCCAACTCGTCGACTACCAAGAATAGCAAGAATTACGTCAAGAAGATGAAGAGGCTCGAGGTGAGTAAAACCGGCCGTTATCTCGTGGTTATCTCATCCGACTTGTAGTTAATTCGAACGCTCGCTCGATACCCTTAGGACATTATCCGGCCAGATACGGACCACACTCGAGCTTTCTGTGATCTGATCAAGAAGCTCCTGGCTTGGGACCCGGCCAAGCGGATATCAGTCAACACGGCGTTGAAACATCCTTACTTCAAGACGGTCGCATCACCACCACCACCTGAACCCCGAACTCGCTAGACATAGCCCTCCTCCCCGTTGACGGACTTGGCCACCCCTTTCCCCCCTCGCCACTCAGCTACGACTCGGCACGACCCAGCATGATTCCGGGTTCATGATGTTTTTTTCGCATTCCCTTCTGATGTCTCCAGCAATGTTCGACCGACAAATCTGGACCTCGGTCATCTCTCTCTCGAATTACCGTTCAGCCAATGAGCCCGGTACCGGGTCTAGGCATATCGACCTCGAACTCTCGAAACCTTGAAACCTCGCAGCCGGCCCTCGAAGCGCTAGACGGCTGGACGACGGATGTCTCCCTTCTCCCTTTTCATTCTCGGGTCTTCCTTTGCACTTTGGGACCATTATGTGTCCACGTATTCCGAACTGGTTGTAAACGAATTAGAATCGATCTTCGATGACAGAATAGAAATGTACGTGGGGTCACGGTTTCACCACACCACGAGAGGTTGTGAGGTGGGGAAACGCGTGAGAAAGCGAGTTTTTGAGAGCGCGAGAGACCGGGCTCCGAGTGTCCTCCCCCACCACTTCGTACGCAACTCGATCTGTACTTCACACACATACATTCCATCGACCACTATCCTCTGATCTACATCGACACAGCATACAATCAGCTCATACCCACACACACACAGCATACAGCACTCAACGAAATCTACAATGTCCGACGGTACGTCTTCAGCAGCACACGCCCATTCCGGCATCGCATCGCGTCTCCCCTCCGTCTCAGCACATATATCGTCACTCGCCCGGCAAACGAAACACATTACAAAGTTCCAGCCTAGCCCGTCTTTGATCGACATGATATGAGCAAAAGCGGCGAGTCAGCATACGCAACGCCAATCGTGGGCATTGATCAGTTGAACAGGAATAGGAAGTGAAGAAGAGGTCGATGATACGATACGAGAACTAGACTCAGAGAGGACGGGATGTGATACGATATACAAGGGCGACCGTGGCATTCCGAACTCCAACCCTTCGATCTCGATTCGCTCCAAAAACGTCTCCTGTTATGGTCTCTCCCTACCAGTCCGACCCCGTCTTACCCTCCGACCCGACTGACGCCTGCAACGACAAACCCGCATCCCGACAACTGACACCATCGCTACCTTCCCCCCCTCTTGCGCCCCTAACCTAAACAAACCGAACTATCGCCTGTCTCTGTCTCACTACTACCTTCATCGACATCGACATCGATATCGAATCGCGTTCCCTTCCCTTCCAGCAGAATACCGAGGTGAACGTGACCGATACGAAGATGGCCCTATTAGCCGTCGCTCGCAATCCCCCACCGCCGCTGCTCCCGCTGACGAGGTCAAGGAAGAGCGAGAGGAGAGGAACGGCGATAGGGATGGAGATAGGGATAGGAACGACCGGGGTGGTGGTGGGGATCGTGGCAGGTAAGTCTTGTCCGACTTCCGTAGTTTCCGCTCTCGATTTGCTTACATGGATTTGTTGATGTGTGGTTGATGCGCTTGATGTTCGTACTCGTGATACTGGTTCGGCACGGCACGGTACAATAGGGATAACAGGGGAGGTAACGAGGCTTCCAACCCTGGGATGAACTTGCACGTCTCCGGTCTCTCTCGGGATGTCGGCGCTGACGACTTGAACAAGCGTTTCGGCGAGGTCGGCACTGTGAGTCGACGCACCGGTTTTTGAGATTGCCAGCTCCGCACACCACACTGTACACCGCTAACACTCGTCTTGTCTCGATGAATCTGGTATACTGTAGGTCGACAAGGCCTCGGTCATGTACGACCCTCATACCAAGGAATCCCGTGGATTCGGGTTCGTCATGATGGTCGACGCCGACGGTGCCGCTCGAGCCATCGCCGAGTTGAACGGCAAGGAGTTTATGGGCAAGGTCATGACTGTCGCTCACGTACGTTCAGGCCATCCAACATCTCATCATATACGTCCCGATTCCCAGACAAATGACTGACCTCGTCCCGAATACATCATCTCATACTCCCACAGGCCCGTCGAGCTCGAGCCAGGACCCCGACTCCGGGAAGGTACTTCGGGCCTCCCAAGACTGGTGATTACGCCTCCAGTGGCCGCGGTAAGTTTACACTGAAATTCATTATCCAAAACCCCGTCCGGAACGAATAGAGTTTGACGCAACTGCCAACGCCAAACCCAAAGACCGTTACTACGAGCCTCGATCTTGTGAGTCTATACAGCCTCGTGTTTGTTTCTTTTCTCGAGGTGTACTTGGTGAAAGGTTGCTGACGAATTTGGTTGTTCGGAATGGCAGACGACAACCGTTACGGCGGAAGTCGAGGTGGGTATGATGACAGGGACAGGTACGAGCGACCCTCTCGATGTAAGTCTGTCCTCCTTGCGCTTGTAGCATTCTGAATGCTTATGAGGCTTTTTATCTACTTTCTTCGCTTCTTGCAGACGACGACCGCCGTGAATCTCGTTACGACGACCGACGTGGAGGTGGATACGACCGTGGTTACGACCGAGGCGGTTACGACTACCGAAGCGGCGGTGGTGATTACAGGGGCGGTGCAGGTGATTACAGGGGAGGTGGCGGAAGCGGTGGCGGTTACCGAGAGGAGCGCAGCTACGACCCCAGGTCTAGGTACTGAGCGGGCTCGTCGTCACAAGACCTCGATTGTCCTCGACGGTACGGTAGCCCCCGAAGAGGGAACTGACAGAGAAAAGAAAAGAAAAAAGTTTGGTCTCCCTCAAATCAAACATCCTACTCGTCTTTGCTTCCTCGCTCGTTTTCATGACTGGATGTGATCTGAAAATGCGCCACGGTCTCGACTTGTAAAAAAAGACCTTGCGTCGAGAGTCGGGACGGGACTTGGGGTTCGTGTTCATCGAACCTTGTTCTGCGCTCGTTGTTGTTTCGGTACTGTGTATTCCAGTCTATGTCGTGAAATAACATTGAATCGCTTGTTTTCCACACGATGCATTCATAAGGAATTTTGGAAGAAGTCGTATTTGTGGTGTTTCATCGTCGGGCGTTTTGGAAGTGGTGGATCCACGTGACCGCGACATCTCGAAAGAACGTGTGACAACACATGCACTCGACACCCATGAACTGTGTCAAAATGGAGGCTTCCATGTACCCCACCATCTGACTTGTGATCTTGAGATGCGCCAAGGGCCAAGCGATCGGATGCGCATCTCGACTTGTGCCCTGACTGGCTACGTGGCACTGAAACAATTCCCTATCTACCCCTGCTATGATGTGTGGGACATGAAAGGTACTCTCTCTAGTCGGTGATACCCCTGAAAGATGTGGTACTGGTGAAACAAAGGGTTGCTAGCGAGGATCGGTGACAAAGGGCGTTGTTTCACTATCGATCGCGCGCGCATAAAGGCTTGGATGCCGTGCGCCCGAATCGAAAACAAACCCTCTTTACGCAACTGAAAATTGGACACGAACCGCCTATCAAGCCTACAAATGACACGATTCGCCAGCTCACTATTTCTAAGTCTCGTCATGGGATCCGCCTTGCTGAGCATGGTTGCTGCCTATCAAAGAGAAGGGAAGGATTGGAGGTTTATCGAGGAATGGCTCGAGGATGACAAGCAGAAGCGTAAAAGCGAGGACAGGAAAGACTTCGCGGCATCGGTCGATGCTCGGAAGAAGGGTACGTTCTGGAATGTCAGAAAAGCCAAAGGATTGAAGAAAAAGGCTCCCATCCAAGCCTGGAAGGATCAGAACAAGAAGGAACACATGCGTTGTGGTATCGTCTTTTACTACCCCAACATCTGGGATGCATTGGGCCGGAAAAACGGCCGGCAAGTTCATCTGGAGGGTTGCTATACGATGGTGATACGCACCTAGCATTTGAGAGACCCTTGGCAATGTCGCCATGGTGTACTCCTGAGCCATCCGAGGATTGGGAGAAGAACAAACCCGAGATGATTGTATTTCACAACTACTGGGCGGATCTGGACACCTGCATGAAAGACAGATATCTGTTCATTGAGTAAGTGTGTTGAGAAAGCTTTTCCGCGGTCAAGCTGATGACCTATGCTTTTCCGACTCTAGGGAAGAATTCGGGGATCCACACCTGGACGAAAAAGCCAAAACAGATGTGTTACCGATCGAGAGTTTCACTACACGTACCTTTTACAACGCCACCGGTATTAAGGAGGATCACAACCCTTCTATTTTCAAGTAGGTTCAGACGACAATGGAGTACGCTGAACGATGAGATTCTTACCGAACGCTCCCAATCTTTAGCAAACCAGCCGACGCAGGATACGTTTTCGGTCTGCTCAAGGAGTATGCTGACGCCAATCGTAATGGGACGGTTCCTAATCCGTGGAAATATGGTATTGGTGAGAAATCTCAGGTCGTACCTATCTGAAGCTCTCTTGCTGATCCCAGGCTGTCCTTGGCTCAGCTGCGAGGGAGTGGATGGACTGGACCGATGTCGGAAACTTCTGGGGATACAATTACCAAGACGGCAGTCGTCTTCCACCGCCAGAGAACGGTTACCCCAATTGCCCCGAGGACTTCGATGCAAAGGACAAAAGAATCTGTTGAGGTACCGTCAGCCGGAACTTATGCGAGTATATCGCATCTTGTATATCATAAGCATAAGACCCCACGCCAAATCCAACACCACCGGATTTTTCTGCCTGCTGCAACTCAGTTTTTAACAATAGTTTGCGGATGACCATTCATTTACGGAAAACGACTTTGCCAGGCCAGACTCACCACAATGAGTTCTTGTCCGCCATCATCATTGAACATAAGAGACGTGGAAGACAGTGTGATTTCCGCTATCAACCAGCTGTGATATCGGCCGTCATCTAAGGTACATTCACCGTTCGCGCCCTTCGTCACTGCGCGCCTGTCCTCACCTTGATGGCCAACACGAAATACAGAGGGAGTCTCACTCTGATCACCTTCCAGGCCACACCTGAGACGGCAGGAACTTATGTCTGGCCTTATTACTGGTTGCCTGTTGATCTGATGAACATAAAGTATCCCGTTGCCGGTCAGCAGCAGAGTTTCACCATCTCTGTCAACACAGGCACCTTCTCAACCTTGAGACCTCTGTCGTCTATTATAAAGAACGCTCTGGTAGATCTGTCGAGGATGGCGTATGCATCGGGCCGGTTAGGAATAGAACAACTCTCTTTACAACTAGTTAAGGGATTCAGCGACGTTCCCGCTAAGATTTATTGGATTGAACAGCAGAAGATGGAGTTCAAAGGGGACGCTTGGTTTGAGGCCTTTGTTGCAGTCAATCATCCTCTCCAGATGGTGACTATGGCAACCTTCCTCGTAGTGATAAACCCGCTAGCGCTGTTGCTCCACCTGATCCATTCCCGAAGCTTTTATCAATAGTACTGGCCGTACCCTGGAGGAAATTGGTCATCTGTTAGTAGGAGGCTCAAGATTCAGCTTTGATCAAGAGAGAACCGGAGGTTGCGGACTACCATGTTGGTATCGTTTGGACACCCCCTATATTTGAAGGTCTTTTTCAGTCATCATACACTTGAAGGTCTCTTGCAGTCTTTTCAACCCACTCATACTTTCTTTGGGATATGCTGTGGCTGCTCAGAACGAGTCCGTGTGATGATTATTGTATGTCACCAGTGGCTGTTGTAGTGAGGCTGGATTATTGGCCACATCTTCTTCTGCATTTGGGATCAGTGAGCTATATGCAGGAAGTTCCCACCCAGACAGGTATGAGTATCCTGTTTCAGAAAGCCTACATTCCCCATGTGGCCCCATGGCATGCCAAGACAAGGGTTGTTCTGTCCAAAAAGATGTGTTTGTTGAATAATCTTGATACAAGCCTGGATGGCCCGGGATGTCGAGAAGGGGATCCCACAGGTGGGGGGCCGGTTGTAGCGCTTCATCGGTACTTGAGCAATACTGATCCAGAACAGGAATCGCAGGTATCTCTGTGTGGTTGAACCACTCAGTCCATCCTTCTGGTACTAGCATACCTGCAGGAGCATCATGTAGAGGACTTGTGCGCATAAATCCAGACTGATCTGTGGCAGATAAGGGGCCAATTGAGTATTGTGGAGTAGGGGCATCAAGCTGGGATTGAGGAGTAGTTGACGGCGTTTGAATTGATGCAAGATCTGGGATTTGTGGTGCCATTCCCAAATATGTCTGATATGGATAAGCACGTCATCACCACTTTTTAAGACAGGGACATACCTGTGTCTTCATTCTCATGTTGCTGATGTGACATACCAGTTGATCTGCTGGTAACCAATGTATGGCCCAGCAGAGACATGGTCTCAGCAGGACCTGATGGAGTTTCAAGGGTCCTGGTATGGATTTTCCGCTTGCTTGCCTCACTGTTGCATGCATGATATCGGTTAACATGTTTCAGCCTGAGTCTCCCTTCCATCTCTTTCAATTCCTTTGAACATGTGGCTGTGAACAATAGAGGTTCAGTTCAGCATTCTATTGCTGAATCCTATCTTGAATCCTGGACTCTGTACATCACCTTCTTTCTCCCATGACTGACAACCATATGAGATCCAGGCACTGTACATCCAATCCTCATAAGGCTTCCGATGTGAGATCACCTTGTCCATCTGTTCCTCCAACAAGCCACCCAATATTTTGTGCCTGAACAGTCTTATGGGATCTTTGCAATCCTTTCCTGGTCTGCCCACATAGTTCTGGTGGCAAGAATAGCACACACTGCCCCATACTCTAACACCTTTTGCCGTCCAAATGCGCCGCCAGTTGAATTTTTTTGTCTCTCCCTGAGCTGGTCTACTCAGGAGCTTCTTAACATCCGCCTCCAACACAATATCTTCTTGCAGGAGCTGACGGGAATGGACCGATGCATCTGTACCGTTGTGTCCCGAATGTTGAGAACTGAGGGTGGATCCTTCCGTCAGACCTGTTACACCATGAGTGATTATTTTACAGTTTAATATCAAGCATGAAATGCCTCTACCCGGATAGGGTATCATCGCTTGATCAAGCTTAGACATGTATTGATGAGTGGCTTACCACGTGTTGAAAATATTTCAGAAGCTGTTCCTGGTGTTAGCTCATCCATCTCATCAACATATTCATTCTGCAACTTTTGGGCGGCTTTCCTGTATTTCTCATTGCCCTTCCTTGTAGTAACTACACCCTTTGACGAGCGCTTGTATGTGTAATTTCCTAACCTGTGTTGCCATGTCAATCTCCAAGCCTTGTCAATGAGTTGTATACTCTCCTTGTCTGTGACTACGTTACGATGGACCTTTCTCAGCCAAGTACCTCTAGGCAATTGCGATTTGGACTGACCTCGACCTCTCCAGGATTTGCCACCCTCATGGATCCAGGCATCGAACATCCAGTCCCTGAGGGGTGTGTCCCCAGACAGACTTTTTTCGATATCACCTTTCAATAAACTGCTCAGTGTTTCATGCCGAAGTATGTTTACTGGAAGCTTGCAACGTGCTGCAGGCGGGGTAAACCAAGTACGATGACAGTGGTCGCATCTTGTATTGCGCATTCCTTTTCCTTTGGTTATCCAGAGACGTATCCAATAAAGGTGGTCTTCTTTGGGCCCTGCCAGCTGTTTCAAAAGGTTTGCCACATGAGGCTCTATCTCCATTTTCTCTGGGACACAGAGTCAGTAGGGTCTCTAATCTAGCTTAGATGAAACGAATCCTGCCGCGACTATGCCCATATTTCAAGCTTACCTTTTCCGGCTGTTACTTTCCTACCATCAACTCTGCTTCCACCTAAATGCACATCTCGATCGTCATCTCGTTCGTCCATCTGCGATTGCTCGCGATATGTCTGTAGCTTACCTGAAAACACTGTTGATGTCGACGTTTGGCTGATCAGTGACATATCTTGTTGCAGCTGGTTGGTGTTATGCAAAGCAAAGTCGCGACAGTGTCGAAAGCGTCGTAGTTGTGAGGAGATCAAGCGAATTGCGATAGGTTTGCAAAGCCCTTGAAGGCTGCCCCTTGGGCTTATATCATTGCCCCTAGCCAGCTTCTCCCTGGGCCATATGGAAAACTCCTCCTTTCATCATGTAGTGTATCGAGAATCTGAGCCGCCAACGCAGGATGACCACCTGCAGCTCTCGCGCCTGTCAACGACGTACTGTTTCAGCCCCCTGCTTCTCCATCCAAGCCACGTGTTCATAGCCATTTGTTGTCGACCAACGGCAAACGCAAGCGGGCCATGCTTCTTTATCTACACCATTCCGAAGCGTGCATGCAGCGGAAATCATGGCATACACAGCCCCTATATCGTCCTTGCTTTGTTCTGGACCATTATCAGATGGGTGCACAGGACACACGGTAACTAGCGCTAGGCGGCACGGCAGTGAAACCCGAGTTATCTGAACCGTAATCTCTATCCCTGATGATGAAGCTCTGCATTGAAAAACAAGGATCGATCGATTGTACCGGTTGCCATCCTTCAACCAACACGGGCCGGATACAGCAGAGTTACCAATACAATTGCGTCTCCGGTGCGTACTTGAGATGAGGAAAGGAAAACAAAGTGAATTACAGGCCTGGACCGTCCAAATACTGAACATGGCTGAATACAGTAGTTACACCGCTTTTGTCTTCTATAGGTGCATAGTCATGCCCAGTGACCATCTAGCCGCAAAGCCCAGCCAATATGTCTCATGGTACATTTCCCAGATCAATGCTGCTAACAAAGCGGGGAGCGAGTCGGACGGTGAGACTCAGGATTCGGAATTTACGATGCACCGTTACGCGACCGGAAGATCATGCCTGCTCCGAAGAAAGAAGCGACAGCTATGAGCATAAAGAAGCTATGGCGAACAATCCTTGAGATGGACAGCTGCATCATTCTGGATCTGCACATGATTTCTGCCAAATATAATCTCGGAGTGATCGCTTTCGGTCGGATTAAGGATATAGTTAACAAGCCTGTGGTTATTGCGTCGCTTGTCTTGCATCGATACTCTCCCATTGTTTGTCATGCGCGGATGACCGGAGAATCATGTTCTTACCGTAGATACAGGAGAGCCAGGAGCGGAGACTTCTGATATTCCTCGGTGCGTCATACAAATGGCGGTCTATAACCGACGGTACTTGCAGGCGCCTCCGAAACTCGTCGACAGATCGTATCATATGAAACGGCATGGGTATGGATGAGACAAGGTTAACATGATGAGCGGTGATCAGTCCAAACCATACAACGATCCCTAATTCCTTCTTGATGCTCCGGCTGGCACAAGCCGAGCCATGTTACGACGTTCCCCGTACCGAGGCTAAACCTCGGTTCCCGACCATTTGCTCCTCTCGTTCTCGTCTAAGACTTCGTTGTAGGTCCAATCCCACAAGTCCTTCTGAAGCTTCTTATCCTGAGTTTGCTCGCCGGAAGGCATCTCCTTGGCTCCATCGGCAACGTAATACTTGCCGCTCTTCTCGACGTGGGAGAACTCTTCCGAGTCGACCAACCTCAACACGGTGTTGGCGGTGAACTCGACCGTGTACAGGTCGGGCATCTGTTTCGCCGCATCCGAACGGATGAAGGCGTCCATCTCCTTGCCCGCATCGGTACCCTCTCGGTACAATCCCGTGGCCATACAGCCGGGGTCGAGCACCAGCGAGATCCATCCCTTGTTTGTTCGTCGAGCGTGATCATGTAGACCGTAGCCGAACAACACGTTGGCGAGCTTGGACAGGCCATAGCGATTCAGACCGCCCGTCTTGTGATCGGCACCTCCAGCGGGGTTACGAGCGCAATCTTCGGCGCTGATGTAATGCGGAGAGCATCGGCCCTGCTTGGGATCGTGTGCGGAGGAGCTGATCAAGACGATTCGACAGTCGTCCTTTAGTTTGTCTCCCAGGAGCGCGAGCAAGAGGGCCTGGTTGACGTGGTTGACCGCGAACATGGCCTCGATCCCGTCGTCCGTCTTGACCTCGTTCAGCACCTGCATCCCGGCGTTGAGCACAAGGGCGGAGATGGGAGCGAGATCCTTGGCGAGTAACTCGGATGCGGCTTTGCGGACATGCGCTTGAGTGCTCAAATCGACGTGGTGAAACATGACGTTCGAGACGTCTTTGGGAATGGCATCGGATGGGAGATGTCGACCGGTGATGACGACCTGCGCCTCTGGATGGGCTTCGGCGCCAAGGAGGGCCGTGGCTAGACCAAGACCCGACGTTCCTCCGGTAACGATGATAGTAGAGCTGTAAGTCATAAAGAATGAAAATTTGAGCTGGTGAGGTCCGCATCTCCATCGAGCGATGCCAACAGACGATCCTATCCATACGAGATCGAGTCTCGCCGCTTTATATGTCTTGCCTTCGTTCCTCGAATCGACGTCAGGCAAGGTGGTAGGTACATCGCGCGGCTTGGCTGTCCTCGTACTGGCGGCCGGGTCGATCCGTCACATTTATTACTAAGAAGTCATCCTCGCCGTTTAAGGGAGCCGGTCGCTTCCGGGACGCGATCTCGTTTCTCATAGCTGCCGACTCGAATCTCACTGGCCGGACTGACTCCTTCAGGACCTTTGGCAGTGAGTACCATTCGAAATGAGGAACGTAGGATCTAGTCGCCAGTCGTCCCCACTAGACTGCCTCCGCGATGCGCGCCAAGGGATGCGCGTCAGGTTGATGAGGCGGATCGGATATTGAAACCGACTTCTTCGTCTTGATGGCGAATGACAACTGGTTTTTCTCTTCAGCACTTTATAATGGCCTTGTAGGTGGTCCGAGTCTATCAAACTCTAGTATATGTTACAACAAGCGTCAGAAACCCCTTTCCGAAAACAGAGGATTTGCCAATCCGGCTTACTATATCACTACAGCAAAACTTGGGAATTCTGGAAGCTGGAAACCGTGGGGGCGATCCAATGTTATAGTGCTATCGCTAGATGGTTCGTATGAACTAGTGGTAGTCGAGACCTGGATGTTGCTTTTCAAAAGAAGTGTGTGAACCGATCATGGTCTCCAGGATTTCTAACGATGGAGACGGGTCCATATGATCTCCGCCAGTGCCAACCTGATCTTGGGTTCTCTGAGGTTTACTTCCACAAATCCTCCGAGTAGCTATGGCTGGACGATGGACGATAGTCTAATACAAAGAGCCACCTAGCTCGTCTATCTGAGATTCGCTTATCAATCTTTGTATCACACCGCTACTCACCCCGAAAATACAACAAGAGGATCAGCGCTTCGATCGAGAAGCGTGGCCTTTGAGAATCAAGACAGACGACTATCTCGGCCAATAATGTCCGGTACATACGTCGGCTCCCTTGTCGTCGATACGTAGCGAAGGTAAATTGCACCGGCTTACGATCTGATAGTACATATACACTGTCGGAACGCCTGATGTAAATCGAGATGGTTGTGATGATTTGATAATCCATTGACATACCCCTGCCAGTAGCCAGTGGCCAGTGCTTGCAGATCGTAGACACATGATCTAAAAATCGATTTGAATGCAGACTGTATCGTCGCAGCACGAACGTCGTTGTATCACCCGAGCACCTCATTCCGAATGTTCTAGCGCTGTCGTTGTGACAACAGTCTGAGACAATAGAAAAGCTTCCAGACCCTCCTTTATCGACGATGACCGTCGTCGTATCCACTTGATCGGGTAGATAGAAGGCGCAGATCGGCGCGATAGAGTTCCAAGCTAAACGGTGGGTCAGAGCGGAAGGAAGGCTCGGACCTGACGACAGTAGGAACCTTGTATGTCGGGGGTTAGGGAATCGCCGGGAATTGTCATCAGGTTAATCGAATCAGTTGCGTTAGTAATTTCGCGCGCCTGGATCTTAGATCTTAGAGGACATCGTATATATCGTAAACCATCAGAAACAAGCAGTATTGGCTAACAAACAAGCATAAGGGAGAATCACGGCGAGAATATGGGGATGGGAGAATCTACGTATGGGAGGCTCTTATAACAGGCCTAAGGAAGGTCCGCTTAGACGGCAACGGGAGCGAGGGTGACTGAACATTTCTGCTCGATACCTGCAGATCCTTGGAACCCGAATCCAAGGCATTGGAAGACTACCCTGGGCGGTCCGGTCGGGATGTTTGGAGGAACGGAAGCCGGATCGGAGGCAGAAGGAATGTCGATGATAGGGTTGTCTTCAGTATCCGGGGATCGGTTGTTGGCATCCTGCATGGCGGCAGGGTCGAAGGGAGCATTCTCGGCGGCGTAAATGATCTGGACGTTTTTGCCTTCTTTGCCGAGGGAAAATTGGATCTCGACAGCCATAGCGATGATTTCTTCAAACATTTCCGCTGCCTGCGGTTTTTATGTGTTAGCGAGCCTTCATATCAATTAGAAGCAGAGTTCCTTACGGAGGGGGAAAAGATCCTTGTGTTATCGCCCAAGATGCGAACAATTCTTTGGGTAGTCCAATGAACCATATCAGACATCGTGTAGCGGTTTGATACGCTGGAGAATGTCATAGAAACCCAAAGCGTTCGTTCTGTTAAAGGCCGCAATGAGCTTATATCCTTCAGCATGAGATCCAGTGAAAGAACACTCACGAGTAGGCTCCAGCAAACGCGCGATCGTGCCCATAAAGTCCTGCTCTTCCGTCGAGAGGAAACCGAGCAGACGATCAAAGACGTCACACCACAAGACCCGATGGATGAAACTCTGGAGATCTACTCGCTGCTCCTTTCGAGTCCCCTCGAAGAGTCCACTGGTCGCCGGGTCGCGAGTCATGTGGTTTGCGAGATCTTTGACCTTCTGATTGAGGCTACTGATATCACGGAAGTACTCCTCTTCAGTCTTCGAGCTAGCCGGAGCCAGAGAAGCTTGAGCGCTCCTTTCCTGACGGAGGCGATTGACTTCGGACTCGGTGGCAGCAAGAGCGGCCTCAAGATCGTTCTTTGTCTGTTTATGTTGCGCTTGGATGCGGTCAACATGTTTCGACAGGTCGTCGGCGTGATTGATTTGAACAGCGAGTTGTTTCCTGAGATCGGTTCTCTCGCGGCTCGCTTCATTAAACTTTGTAACAGCGGCTCTTCCGGCTTGCTTCATCTCATCCTTCTCCTTCTCGTTGCGATTGACATCTGTCTGCAGTCGCTCGATCTTATCATTCGCAGCCTTGACGCGTTGCTGCAGTTTCGAGACCTGGCCTTGCAAGTCACGGACTGCTTCCTTTTCTTTTTGAATCGCGGCTTCCGCGACCTTTTTTAGTACGGTACCTGAAGTACCCTCTCGAGATCCGAGGTTCGCTTGAGAACCGGCTGCTACCGCGGAGTACGGCTTTCGGACCGGAGTAGAAAGGTCGATGAGGTCGCCAGGGTTCGCAGCTGACATTTTTGCGGCGGAGACTGATCTCGTCACAATCGGACCAGATCGGGCGATAACGTTCACCGTGGTGGCGTTTGGATGCAGAGCTGGTGGAGGATGGGGCTGTAGCTCTATAAGCACAATCATCCGCTCAGGTAAATTAGCAGTGCAAGTTACGCCGCAGAATAGTGAACTAACCGTTCGCCGCGGAAGAGAGTTGTTTTTTGTCCCGTGTATTCGAGGGAGACTTCTGGCTAGGATCCTTATTGTTGTCGTCTGTGAATTTTCGTTTCGGGATAAATGAGCGATGGAAGTACACGACTCGAAGAGTCTTGAACTGACCGTTGAGCTTAGAACGATTGGGAGAGAAAGTCATACTGGCCATTTGCATGGTAGTCGCCCATATGCCCATAGTGAAGACGAAGCACAAGGTCTGTATCATACACGTACTTTGTCAATACCTCGAAACATAAGCTCACAAGTGAGTACTGGCGACTTACTGAAAGTCTTTCTATGAAAGATAAACAGGTGCAAGCGAGAACGACAGGGTTCATCAAGGCGGCCTATTCAGAGAGTTACACAAGCCTTTTGACAATGGGTGCAGGCATATTCAACGAGAAGCGATAAAGGACTGAGTACAGAGTACATAATACTACTATATACCATCTGCAGCCCGTCCTACGTCCTAACCTGCTTGCCGCTCGATCACAGCTTTGTCAAGGAAAATTGAATCACATCAACAAAAAGAAACTCCCCGAACCGAGATGTTCTAGCGCTATCGTCCTGACGACAGAGTGAGACACGGAAAAGGTCCCGTTCGCGCGTCTTTGACGACGGTGGTCGTCGTATCCACTTGTAAAAGAATGTCAGGCGCAAGAGCAGCGGAAGCCAGGTTTCGACGACCGATGGATCAGCGAATCGAGGGTTCAGCGCGACTGACGACGACAGATGCGCGGTTGATCAACGATCAGTCGATCAGTCGGTCAGTCGATCAGTCGATCAGTCGATCACTCGATCAGTCGATCAGTCGTCAGTATCAGTCTGATCAGTATCAGTGGATATGTGTTGGTCTTCGTTGTGCGACGCGCACAACGGCTGCGGAAAGCTTATTGCTGGCACTATCATGCTTCTCAGAAATGGAATATATATCACCCGGATCCTCAGGCTCGGGATGATTCTCAGCGCTCGAAAATTGAAACCTCCGCGCTCGACACAGGTCGAAAAGGGATATATACTCCGTCTATCGCTCATGATCCCCCTCAAGTCACTCGCCTCTGACTACTTTCTTCTTTCCTTTTTTTCTACCAAGCTAGACTATCCTCGATCTAGACACCTCAATCTTCCCGCCCCTCATCTCCTCTATCAAAACACACTCAACCCAAGAACAATATGTCTTCCCTCCGCGACCTTGTCAGTAAACTTTCCATCGGCGAAAGCGGCGAGTTGCTCGTCCTTAGCTTTGACATTGGCACTACGCAGTGTAAGTTCCAGCATCAAAGCTCCCGCATGGATCCTGCTGATCTTTCAACATGTTTTCAGCGGGTGCTGCTCTTGCTTATGTCGCGCCTGAAGCCAAGGGGTCGTAAGTCTGCAATCTACCTTGGCTCATGTTCCGGACCTATAGCTCAATCACCTTTGTGTTATGTAGTCGTGCACCTGCGGTCTTGGAAAAGCTGCCCGGTCAAACACCCGGCAAAGCCAAAATTCCCTCGGTCCTCATGTACGATAAGAAGTGAGTAACCCCCTCATTCATCTTGTTGGTCGCCACGTCTGATTCGCATTCACGGTATCGCGGTAGGGGGGTTTGCCACGAAAAATGGGGAAGCCAAGTCTATGATCTCGATCGCAAAGAAAAGGCAGCTTTGAAGAGCGGCGAACTCGTCAAATCTGAATGGTTCAAATGTAATTGTCCAGACATCATCGTCCGACATATATAGGCGTTACTCAAGATAAATTTCATCGCTTTCACAGTGTACATCGATCCCGAACGCCGAATCAACAAGAAGGCTTTCGTCTCCGACAAGTCGAAGGAGCTCCCTCCCGGCAAGACTGGCTTCGATTTATGGGGCGACTTCTTGGGCAAACTGACCGTCGCTGCGAAGCAAGCGGCCCGCGAGGAGTGGGCGATTACCTGGATTCCCGAACTCGAACAACGTCAAAAAGTCAAGTATATCATCACGATTCCGGTCGCCTGGCAGAAAGGTCTGTCCTACTTCTTGTCCCTATCGCTTATCGGTCTTATGCTGTGTGTTCCCGGTTGGGTAACTGAAATTTTTCTCATCTTTCTTCCACCGCCTTTCTATCTCGGTCTTGTGCTGGACTGCACTCGCGTAATCAGATCCGGCTACTATGATGGCTCTGCGCAAGCAAGCGCTCAGGGTCGGGTTGATTACTGAAGAGACTTCCTCCTGCTTGAGCTTCTGCTCGGAGAGTGAAGCTTCTGCACTGCACTGCGTGAGTTCGATGCTCGAAAGCCCTGAGAGAGTAGTTACCTAAGAAACCACCTCGATTTTGAATTGTAGTATGAACAAACCAAGCATCTGGACATGAAGGCGAGTAGTTCTCGAAACTTCTGAGCCTGGACAAGACGCTCATGACAATTTTCCTATAGCGTAATGATGTGTTCCTCGTGATCGATGCCGGAGGTGGTACCGTCGTAAGTCATGGTTCTGACCGCTTGCGTAACCGCGTTCTTATTGCGCTCTCCAACCGATCCAGGATTTTACCTCTTACAAGATCAGCAAGACTGAGCCTCTAGAGCTCGAGGAGATCGGCGCGGATTCCAAGGTTTGCCTTTACCACGGCTCAACCTACGTCGACGGGTCGTTTCAAGAGGTTCTCACCGCCCATTTGGAGCAAGAATACCCTCTCACCAAGGCGACCGAGAAGCACATCGAAGCGGCGAAACGTATGTTTTCCACCTTGCGCAAGCCCGAGTTCACCTTCAAGAAAAAGGTCACTGGTTTCTGGGACATTTCCGAGAACGAGGACGACTTCGATGATGGGGGCATTGAGGTTCCTTGGTAGGAATCGGCTAGCCGCCGGATTTGAACCGCAAGCTGACTGACGCCCTGCTTCTTTTGCCCGCCAAAAGGTCGCTTATGGAGGAGGCCTTCAAGCCTCACGTCGATCTGATTGTTGAGACCGCCTCGGCCATTACGCAGCAAGACTCGCCCAAGGTGAGATCCAGTATTAGTCGCGTGCTTTTGGATCTGCCTGACCCTGCCTCCGTTCTCGTAGTTCATCTTTTGCTCCGGGGGCTTCGGCGATAGTCCATACCTTCGTGAGCGACTGGAAGCCATCAAGGGGGTTCAGATCGTCCAGCCGGAACAGACCGCCTCTTCTTCGTAAGTCGGCAGTATAGACGAGCGGTTACTGTCTCATACTTACTCGAATGCTGCTGTTCACAGAGGATCGAAGGCTGTTACTCTCGGTGCCTGCTTATACGGCCTGAGATCCTGGGTACAGAAGAGAATCAGTAAGCTTCCTCGACCGGTCTCTGGAAATCGGTCAGCTGAACACCCGACCATCTAACTATCAGCATCGAAGTGCATTGGTTGCAATACTTATCACAAGATTCCTTCTTGGCACATGCCCGACCCGGAAGAAAGCAAGAACTTGGTCAGGAGGTATGGCAACAACTATGTCTACAATAATTTCACTCCGATCATCGAGCACGTAAGCCGCCTAATCTTCTGCCCTCTGAGAAGTATCTATCGCGATGGAAAGCTGATTCCTTTGCTTTGCCAGAACCAAACGGTCAATCGCAAGGATTACTATTCCAGTGCATTACAGAAAGAATTCCCTTATCCTTTCGACGGTCCTGGAAAGCAATGCACGTTCAAGGTACTTGAGTCCAACGCTACAGTCACCCCGAAATGGTGCGATGATAAAGGTGAGTCGGAGCCCGTCCATGTCACCATTCCATATATTGCTGACGATCGCGCTACTTCTTTGAAACGTTAGGGATCACGGAGCTTGGTAGTTTCGAATTCTTCATCCCGAAAGATGCGCCGCACGAGATCGAGGTTACTCCTGACGGCACCAGGCTGGTAAACTGTGCGTATCTTTCAATCAATATGCGCAGTCATGTTCTGACTTGCGCTGCTCTAGACAACTTCGAAATTCGCGTTTATAGCGGGGAAACCGAGTTGCGTGCCGCGATCTACAGCGATGGCGAGGTGAGCCGTCGGATATAATCCTCCAAGAAATCAAAACCGCCAACTGACAGACACCTGGACCGCAGATTCTCGGCAAGAGCGCCTACCTCGAAGGACCCGCCGACCTCATCGACGACTAGTCCAATCGACTTACGGTAGTACTCCGGACTACAAGCCTTATTTTCTCTTGACTGTTTCTCTTGATTCCGAACCTCTTCTGCCTTATGCTCTCTCTTTCCAAGACTTTTACGCGCCACCCTTACCTTACAGGCGATATACGATATTCCTGTAGCGACTCGATCTTGACCTATACGATGGCTCATACACGTGTCACTCAGCAGACAGAATCTCAGCCAAAAGATTCCACTGCCGATCTTTGCAAGTAAACCGACTGTCCAGAGCCCAAACATGAAACGCGCCTCAGCGGAATCCGCACCGAACTTGTTACGTAAGCTCGGGCACTGATTTATCTCCGATTCGGTATCAGATTACTCCCGACTGTTTATTTTTTGCCATGCCGACGACCGACCTCGCAACCTTCTTTTAGACGATAACCTGCGTCATCGATATCGAAGAAGGACGACGTCGTTCGTCTCCCCCACGATGAAGTGTTTTACCTTAACGACGTATCATGAAACAAGAGTAGAACTTCAACCAACCTCCTTTCCGGTTTCCAAAAGCTTGCAACCGACGGACTTTGAGCGTTATCGCTTCGACCCCAAAGATCAAAGGCATGTCGGCAGGGAAGACCCAGCTGCGGAAGATCTACCGATTGTTGTCATGACGTCGTGCGCCCAGAAATAGAAAGGAGGTCAGCTGTTAGCAGCAGCGACAACAGCAGCGACACTGAACCTTCCTTTCAGACATGTGACTCGTCGTTCCTTCCTTTCATATCGTCATCAACCAGCAATCGCACGGGTCGGGGAGGACAGCTGCGGGAATATGGACTTGGAAGGACGACCTGATCGCTTCGCGATACGCCGACGGCTCTTGACCCGTGATGGTCGTTCGGTTTCATCGTCCCAAGGAAAACTTTTTGTTGTTGTTAGTGTTGTTTACCTTTCAACCCTCCGACCCTCCTCCCTTTGATGAGAAGGTGCAAGGCGAGTTGGCTATAAGTTGTAACCAGGATAGTTGGTACGTCTCCCTCTTCTCCCTTTTTCTCGTCCGGGTCTTGCTTTTCCCCTCTCTTAAGTTTTTGCACGTTGAACCCTTTCGTCATATACTTCACTTCAACCAGACTTGACAAGGTTCTAGGTCTTCCACTCGTTAGCTTTCGCGATCAACAACATCAACATCAACGATGTCCGTCGTCGAACCCCACACCCACACCCATACCACGGCCACCCACTCCGCCCCGGTAACCACCGCCGCTACCACTACCGCTCCCATCACCAACGAGAAGAAATCGTTCTTCTCCCGTAAAAAGGTCCCTCACCAGACTCAGGGCGTACCCGTCGGTGTCAACGGTGCGAACGGCCACGGTGCCGGACTCGGGCATGGAGTTGGAAATGGACATGATGGTATGCACACTTACCCTCAAGCTCACGGTCAAGAGGGTTATGCGACGAACGGGCCGTATGGGAGGGGGTTCAAGTTTGGGTCTTGGTTCAAGTGAGTCTGAGTCGATCGCGGAGCTCGGATGTGGATCGTACATGGCTTTTTACTCACCTGACGTTCCTTTGTGGCTTGTTATTGTGTCTGTTCGATGAATATCTACCTTTATCGACGTTGTTCATAATCCTCTGACCCTTCCCTTCCTCCCAATCCTCTCTCCAAACCTCCATCACCTCCGCTTACATCTCACCTTCCCGCCTGCACCCTCGACCCCCGACTCCTGACTGCGACCGATAGGCTGAACATCCTCGACCTCCTCACCATGGCCGCCATGGGCGCCATCGGCCTAGGAGTATACGAGGCCGATCCGGCGCCGAGGAGACATTTTCCGGTCATCGTACCCGGGAGCAACGTGGGCACTGGGTTGGGGGAGGCTGTTTATCCAGAGTGAGTCTTTTTGGGACGTTCGGGCTTTGATATAACATGAGTGTAGTGGAGGGACGGCGGCTGATGGGAAATTCGATGGACTCGATTTTCGTTCGACAGGTTCGCTTACCCAGTAAGTCTCAAAATTCCAAATCACGTTCATTTTCAAAGCTCACATTTCGGATCGTTGCTCAACGGAACCACAACAGTACCGCAAGAACATCATCCCCATCTACGCCGCTGCCCTTATCGCCTTTTTCGTACCTTTCGTCTTCTTCGTGCTGTTCCAGATTAGGCACCGGTCCCCGGGCATGCTTCGTGAGTGGCATGTTACGCTTGTCGTGTCTACCAGAGCGAGTCAATGAGCTAAATATGCGGCGATTTTCTTTTTGGTTCTCAGTGGACTCGACGATGGGTTTGCTCGAAGGGTTGATGTAAGCCCCATTTAGCTCTTAATAATAACAAATCAAGACCCCCTTTGCTCATCATATAATCCGCCTCTCTCACGTACTGTAGCACCGCCGCCGTCTTCCAAGTCTTCCACAAATGGCTCATCGGCGGGCTCCGACCTCACTTTTTGGACGTCTGTCAGCCGGACCTGTCTAGGCAGCAAGGAGCAGGGTTCTTGGGGTACATGTACACGAGGGAGGTTTGTACGGGCGATGAGGGGAGGATCAACGATTCGTTGGAGAGTTGGATGTCGGGGCATTCTACTGCCGCTTTTGCGTGAGTAGAAGGTTGAATTGTGGGTCAATCGGAGGGATATGGACGCTGATGGTGGGGTTCTGCTTGCTCGGGATGGATGTTGACCATGTTTAGCGGTCTCGTGGTGAGTCTCATGATACTCGAAACCATGTTCAGAACGGCGCGCTGATGTTCTCTTTTGTTGCGCTGCAGTACCTCTTCCTCTACTTCAACGCTCAGCTCAAGGTCATGTCCGACCACCGACCTGCGTAAGTTCAAACTTAAGAGCCAGCCAGGGCGTTGAACGTACCGATCGCATACTCATCGCATTCATTCGCACATCGTAGATACTGGAAGATGATCTTGACGATCGCTCCGATCTTGGGAGCCAGTCTGATCGCCGCCTCCTTGACCGTCGACGAATACCACAATTGTAAGTCCTCGAATAAAAGGCCTTTGCGGGTTACGGAACGCTGATTCTGTCATACCGGTGATTGTTCAGGGTACGACTGCGTCGGGGGAGCTTTGACCGGGACTTTCTGCGCTTTCGTGAGTTCGATCCAAGGAACAATACTTTCAGGCGACGACTGACTTTGGCGTTTCCCGAGCAGATCGCCTACCGCAAGACCTTTGCCGCCGTCTGGGACTTTAGGTTCAACCATATCGTCACTCCTCGTACGTCGGCTTTGTTCGCGCTGTTGACGTTATGTCTCGGTCTGCTAATCCTGACGTCGTGTATATAGGTACCACCTCGTTATTCAGTCGACATGCTATCGCTGGACTTGCCCGCAAGTTTACTTACCAGCACCACGATGCCATGGCTCAGCGACCCGCTGCTAGCGAGGGTGAGTCATGTTTGCCAATGAGCGTTCCGAACTTGGATGCTAAGATTGCTTGCGACACCAGGCGGATGGAGGGAAGAATCCATCGGTGGAGCACCTGGCGATGCCATCGGTCACGCTTACCCTGCCGGTGGGAATGCTGGGCAGTTCGGCTCAACAGCCGGTCAGGCTGGACAGTATGGTGGAAACACCGGATACGCCGCGCATCCCGCCATCCAGGTTTAAACTCTGTGCACGTCCATCTTGTCGCTCTCTCGATACACGCTTTTGGGGTGGCCAGGTGCCTTTAGCTTTGCTTCGATAGACGTTTCTTCTTGTGTTCAGGTTTGATTCGCAATTTTGCTATCCGTGTCTATGTTGGTGATATATAATAATCGTTACACGGATTCGGCCACGAGCATATTTCAAGGGGAAGAAGCATTGAAGTGCGGTTTCAAGGAACTGTAGTACCTATGCAATACTACTTATTATCATCTCGCTAGCTCGCTATGATTATAACGCCAGAGTGTCATGTCCGTAGACCCGTTGGAACTTACGCGACTCGGTCGCCGAGGACCCCTTGAGTCGCGAGTCAGAAAGTCGAAATGGGTTAATGGCCCTACCTATTCCCTGTCCGATCTGCCCACACCTGTCGCAATCCGACATAACTTGCAGCTTGGACATTTGCACATCAAGTCCAGCAATTCATCATTTACTCTAGTTACTCTTAGCATTGAAAGACAGAAAAACCGGACCATCAAAAACAACCGACAAGCAGCTCAACATGGTGGACGTGACTGAGCTCAATATCGGTATCATCGGGATGGGAGAAGCGAGTCCGCCTGGGTCCCTCCTACCTGAGCTCCATTGAATATGTAAGGCTGATCAATTGTGGGACCTGTAGATGGGGAAGATGTACGCACGGCGATTCGCTGCGGGCGGAATGAAGAGGTGAGCATGGTTGAATTGGAGGCCGTTTCGGTTTTAGTTATTACGGGAAGGAGGTTCAACAGCTGATTGACGTTGTGGCTTGGCAGGATATACGTCTGTGATCGACCAGAACGGTTCGAGCAGGTCAAGGAAGAGATGTCGGGTGAGTCGAGCGGATACTTGATCCGGTCTTGAAGAGGGAGCTAACAGCCGACTTTGCAGGCGAACCTGCTATCATCGTCATGAAGGATGGGCATCACGTCTCCCGGATCTCAGACTTTATCATCTACTCGGTCGAAGCCGCATACATCAACGACGTTGTCAAAGAATACGGTCCATGTACGTCAACTTCCCCAACTACCAAGCAGCATATTGTCGATTGACGTACTGCAGAAGCTGATCGTCTGGTCTGACCTGTACCGTTCTCGTCAGCTACCAAGATGAACTCGATCGTCGCCGGACAGACCTCGGTCAAAGCTCCGGAGAAGGAAGCGTTCGAGAAGTACCTGCCAGCAGATGTGCACATCGTCTCCATCCACTCGTTACATGGACCAACGGTGACGACCGAGGGACAGCCATTAGTGACTATAATGTCTCGTCTCAAGGCATCGGAGCTTGGCTCAGCAGCTAATCTGAACAAATTGACTACCCCGATGTGTAGGTCATCATCAAGTACCGGGCGACGGATGCTCAAGTGGAGACGGTCGTCGAGATCTTCAAGTCATTCAAGAGCAACTATGTGCATTTGAGCTACGAGGAGCATGATCTGGTCACTGCCAACACTCAGGCTGTGACGCATGCTGCGTTCTTGAGGTAAGCACCACGGCCCTTCGCTGAAGTAGCGATGCCGCCAATGTGACTGACGATCTCGTTATTGACATTCATTTCCTGGATAATCTAGCATGGGTACGGCTTGGAAGGAGACCTCAGATTATCCTTGGGAGACGACCCGATACGTCGGAGGAATCGAGATCGTCAAGATCAACATCACCCTCCGTATCTACAGCAACAAGTGGCACGTCTACGCCGGGCTCGCCATCCTCAACCCTTCCGCACGAGAACAGATCGGCACCTACGCGGATAGCTCGACCCAGATCTTCAAGCTGATGATCGAGGAGAAGAAGGAAGAGCTGAGGGAGAGAATGTTTGCGGCCCGAGAAGGTGTGTTCGGATGGACGAGACAAGAGGGAAGCGAACAGAACGGGATCGCCAGTGGAAGCGGGAGCACACCCGACAAGGCTGTTCCAGCGGATGGCAAAGACCACTCCTCGTCGTCGTCAAAGCCCCGAACAGCGCGGAAACCCATCTTGCTATCAGATCGAATTCTCGATCAATTCTCGCTCGGCGTCAAGCCCGAACCAGGTCAAGGGGCAAGACCCAACTCGCATTTGAGCTTGATGGCGATGGTGGACTGTTGGCACCGACTGGGGATCAAGCCTTATGACCACTTGGACGTAGCTGGGACTCCTGTGTTTATGCTCTGGATCGGTAGGTCTCCAAGATTCTGCAAAGTGCTTGCCCAACCTGACTGACCAACCACGGTCTGTTCATGAACCAGGGGTCGCGGAGTACCTCTTCCGTTCACCTGAACGACTGGAAGCTGCCATCGAGGCCGCCATCTATGACAAGACACATCGATCCGACGACACCGAGTTTTGCATCGCCGCTCGAGGCTGGAGTCAGTGTGTCTCTTTCGGCAACTTTGATCTTTACCGAGATCGCTTCGAGCAGACGGCCAGTGCGTGCTTCGTTCTACATCAGCGGTTTATGATGCGGTGACTGACTTGTCGAATCGATTGTATCGTGTTACAGGTTTCTTTGCACCGCGATTCGAAGAAGCAGCAAAGGTCGGAGGCAAGATGATCAAGACTATCCAGGAGGAGAGCAAAAGGACGACGACGTAGGCTCGGTATATCGTAGCAGTATCTGTATCACGTGTCGAGCATCGTTCGTCTCCACTACAAGCATAGCATTAGATATCGTTTTGCATGGCTATGACGATCGCCTCGGCTTTCAACACTGTAGCTCTGGTATCGCCAAGAACCTTCCATTCGCGGCGATTCTTATAGTCGTAGATGATGGGCAGAATCTGAGACGCGACGTAATCATCTGCTGGGCGTAACTCGGGAGGTGCAGGCGGTGACTGTGGTGATGCCGGCGACGAGAGATTAGAAACGAAAATCAATGAACGATGACCGATCTGTCACTCACTTCGAGGTTGTACAGCACCATGTCCCAGAAGACCGCCAACGCCCAACCGGCATCCATCTCCAGAACCTTTTGTACCTCGTCGACCCATTCGACCTCCCAACAGAAAATGTCCTCGCGACTCTCCCCGTCGGTAAACGAGAAGGCCTTTTCGCTGCCTAGCCTTTGCTTCAGTAGAGGCAGGATATCGGCTATGCTCTCTTCGACCCGACACAGTGAAGCCAAAAGGTTATCATAAATGTTCCGGATGATATGAGAGTTTGCATAATTGTGGTTGATCGAGATGCACTGCAAAAAAACTCGGTTAATACGGACCGCCTTATCATCCTCGCCGATCGGAAGACTCACGAATTCCAGGTTCTCGACCTGATGGTACCAGCCTGAGGGTACGTGGATGGTTTCACCAGGCTGATGATCGTCTTGTTAGTACGCATGGCAGATTTGGTAAGCGTACTGTTGACTCACCGCTTGCTCAATGATCACTACGCCATCAAGCGCGTCTTGATCAGAAAGCTCACGCAGGTCGAAAAGCATCTCGGGCTCTCCGGGACCATGCGGACCGGCGTGCTTATGGAACCGATGTTTGATAGCAGGTGGTATGAGCCACCATCGCTTTCGCCCTATGATATTGCTGCTCCAGCTGTAGCTTCCATAGACATCCCGATGCAGCGGCGTGAAGGTTCCCTTTGGGCCCATGTACGTGAATCGATAATCGTTACGTGGGTCGAGCGATAGAGCGTGATGGGTCATCCAGTCGTCTGTGTATCCGTTATAGTAGGTGTTCAGCTAGGTATGCCTGTTAAGTCCTCTAGAACAGGATATTCGCCTTGAAATATTTCGGGAGTCTTGTAGAAATCCTCTTGCTTCCCACCTTCGTCTTCTAGCTGCAGCGCAAGGTGCCAATCTTTCACGTAGAGACCGTCGCCCTCGGCATCTCCTGCTACCCAAGAATCTATGACATCCTTCAGAGGCCTTTCCGTCCGCTCAAACTCGTTGAACTGCCGGCGTTTCGTATTGGCTACCTGTACCACGTGATGTCCGTAGTGTGATCGCAGGTGATTAAAATCCGGGCGAGTCGTCGATGTCGAGGAGCTGGACTCGATGATACGCCAATTTTCAAAGGCTGGCCAGTCTTCGATGAGTTCGGGACCGTATACTATAGGGTCTCTCGGGAGTTCCATCGCACAAGGCATACTTTTGGTATCTCTAGTTGGCAGGTAGACAAGCTTGTGGTCGAATTGATATGATCCGTAACAGAGAATGGAAAGGGAATGCCTGCGAAGGTTCAAAATGGGCGAGAACCGCAGAAGTGACGATGACCGATGTGCGGTGCGGAAGCAAACTTGATCCGGACCTCCCTCCGGTCGAGTCGCCCATCCCGTGTCAAAATCGTCAATCATGGGGATAACAATCAGGCAGCGCACGATCGAAGACCTTCTATACTCTGAGCGAGATTCATGCGTTTCTGTAGGTCTCTACTATCGTTTCCGATGGTGAAGTGCGGATCAGGCTACGTCCTTGCGGCGTAATCACTTGTCGTGAGAGGGTGTTGCGGTGAATAGGGTCAAGAGGTACGAGATCGGCACGCAGGCGATAGAGAAGTGGCTCGGCGTCCAACGTATCTATGGTCAGGGGTTTTGAACTGCACATACCAAGTCATTCTTGGGACCGGAAGAGTGCGATGAGAACGCCTAAGCATGTATACAGCGGGCTGAAGGGAAGTTAAGGTAAAAATTCCGTAGGAAGCATGAAATTATAGGTTTGACATTTATGTCTATACATGTTTTGTAGTCACTCCGCCAAAATATCCCTGCCTTCCTGGTGTAATGGCAACACAAGAGTCTCATAATCTCTCACTCCCAGTTCGATTCTGGGGGAGGGCAAGAAATTGTTAAATTTTTGCCTCTTCAAACGGATTTTTTCGCCTTCCACCACGCGATCATGTCGCTTCGCTGTATCACTGCTAATGCCGTCGGCCTAAATGGACTACGAACCTTTCCTCATCATCCCAGCAGCTGTCAACACTAACTTATGGGATTTGTAGATACGACATGTGTGTGTTCGTGGCCGTGATCGTTGCGATTGCCCCATTGCATTTTCGAGATCCGACGCACAACGCTAGCGCGCGCCTTCGGGGATGGCCCGTTTCACAATGGATTCGAGACGAGGCTGTTCAAGACGATGGTGCAGTTTCCCCTTGGTACATATACTATTGCCATAGTATCTAGTGCTCTCAGATGGAGGTTTTCGTATATCGTTTCTCCGTTTGGCTAGCAGGTTGCGACGACACGGTCGAGCGCGAGATGGGACGATTTGAAGGGACAACGCGGATGTTCAGCGGGCTCACTGGCGGGCTCAATGGAAGACGATGAGATGAAAGGTAAGCTGATGGATAGGTCATGCGATTGAAAGATCGGATGGAGGGATGATATTAGATGTACGTCGACTCCGGTTCTCTCTCTCTGTGCTTCCACTCGTTTATTCCAGCGCACGGATCATATCAGCAACACAAACCTCGTCTTTGTAGGCCTTCAAACCCTCACAGACAACCGGCTCAACACTACTACGTCCAATCAACATATCAGACAGGACGATAATACATCGGATTTTGTTCAAGTCCTAGTTGTTCCTGATCCATGCCTCCGGTGCAGCTGTCAGCGCAGGCACGACATATTCACAATCGACCTATCGAAGTGTGAAGCGCCGCACATTTGTCGGTTCATCTTCATTTCCGATTGGTCGATCGAGCCTGTGGAGTAAGGCATTTACTGTACTGACGTAGGATTTAACTCTGTTATTCAGATCCTCCGGTAGTATATTCCACAGCTTGGGCATGAACTGTATATCAACACGAGAGTGAGCTCGAATTGTTGCGACTCGAACGAGAGGAGTCACGACTCAAAAGAGAGAGATGTCCAGATCACACACACCTTCGCTGTAATCCTGATAGGTGCGAGCCCCCACCCTACAAGCTCCAAGTATTTGTAACTACCTGCACGAGTGCTCCTTGAGGTGATGGTAAAGCTCTTTGTCTATGTAATGAGGTTCGCGTTGAGACACATTTTAGCCGATTGCTATGAAAGAACCTCTGATAAAGCGTGGACCTACCTTTAGCATTGACACTGGCCCTCGGTACCTCGGTACCGTGACGCCGAGATTCGCTGCTTCTTCACGCCTTGCGTCGGCCTCGGCGTCCGAGGTAGCTCCAATCAGAAGGGTGGGTAGAAGGTAGGGAATCGCGATGGTACCTGCACACATGATACGAGAACTAGCATCAGCCATTATCGAGTTCGAGGCGAGGTCTCGTTGCCACAACGGGATGACTGTACACACCACTTTCGTAACCCCTTTTCGCTTGGCGACGGCCTCCCATCCCACCGCATCGTTCATAGCCAGATGATGTAGCTGGACGCCCGCAGCCTTTGGAACCTGATATGTCACATGTATTAGCTTTTACCATGTTGCCCGGTCTTTTCAGCCGGCCTACCTGCTTTTGAGGACTTGTAGTGCTACCGGATTGACCTAGACCGAGCGCGAGGTTCATAACGGCTTCCGCTAGTGATCGTAGTGCCGGATCTCCAGGACCTCTCATCATCACTCCAGCCGTTCCGTTCTTGATGATACACTCGCGATGTTACCTTTGATCTTTCCTGTTTTGGAGCCAGTATTGCCGTTCCCAACGCTTCCTAATGTCGACACTCTGTCCTCCGTATTGTTGACCGGTATTGGAGTCGGTCCACATGTAGAGGCCTGCATGATCGTGGTGTTTATCACCCTGCCCAAAGTGATATCGCTTGATCCAATCTTAGTACTCTATGCTGTCTAAATCCCCTTTGCCTTCGAGAAGAGAACACCACCAAGCGGACTGGAAAGTTCGGTAAGCTAGGTGAGAGATTGTTGTGGGGGTCACATGACTCATCCAAGAGGTCCAGCATCGTAACGGCCAATTCTTGAGCGTCTTTCTTCAATAGCTGACGAACATCTCTGCACATGGTGACGTCATCGAGACTTGCATACCCTTGTATCCTTCCGATCGCCATTCCCAGAGCCAAGAGTGTGGCGCTGTCGTGTTTGGAAAAGGTGGATCCGACCTGGTAAGGTTCGCCCTGATTTTGGTCTTCATATTCATCATCGACACATTCGTCGTCTTTGCATTTATCGTCTTCTTCACATCTGTCGTCTCTACGTTCGTCTGATTCGTCAGTGGGGTCGTCATGTTTGGAAAGGGTGGATCCGACCCGGAGAGGTTCGCCCTGATTTTGATCTTCATAATCGTCATCGACACATCCGTTGTCTTCGCATTCGTCGTCTTCTTCACATCCGTCGTCTCTACGTTCGTCTGATTTGTCAGTGGGGTTGTTGTGTTTGGAAAAGGTGGATCCGACCTGGAGAGGTTCGCCCTGATTTTGAGCTTCATATTCGTCATCGACACATCCGTCGTCTTTACGTTCGTCTTCTTCTTTATATCCGTCATCTCTACGTTTGTCTGATTCGTCAACGCCATCGTATTCCCTGTCGAACGAGAGTAAGCCGGTCTTGAGCTTTTCTGTATTGCGCGGGAATCGATAGAGCTGGCTGGGAAGCATGAAGTATGGTCCATTGGTCGGAGGTGGTGGTAGTTGAGAGCTATCGAGATCGGTAGCCTCCTGCAAACACAACACGATGGCTGCGATGCCTTCTTCCTTACCTAGTGTTGGCAGTTGTGAACGGCGACTAGTGTGAACGGTGACTAGTGGACCCGTCTTTTTTACGTAGACTTACCCAATTGACTAGGATTCCAAATCCAGTGATCGGTTTGATTCAAAAGCCAGGGCACAAATTCCAGCCGCATAAATATAAGCTCGAGCGGCCCGATGTCAAGCTCCTAGTCAAGACACTTACTAGGCCATTTTCTACGGTACCTCCCGAGTTGGACCTCTTGACAAAACGACTCAAATATTCACGCCGACCTTTGTTATCACCAAGGGTGAGTAACGTTCTCAGGACAGTCTTCCAGTCCTGATTCTTCAGGTCGACATATTTCTTTGCCTCCATGTAGATAGGAGCATCGCCTTCGCCAAGGCTTTTGCCCTCGCCGTGAGATCTTTTGGCGTCCTTGTGGAAAGAGAATTCATTCCCGTTATGACTAGTTTGACGGCAGCATGTGGATTGATTTAAAGGTAACCAATGTTCAAGTCATATCGCCGTACGGGTCTGGCTCAGTTCAAGCCAGTAGAATAGCAGCGTTCAAGATGAGCGTACCACGGAACCCTTGACGTGGAACGACCCTTTCCATACGGAGACGGTCGAGTGTACGGAATGCGTCAGAGGACTTCTTACGAACCTGTCACATCAGCCAGTAGGTAAGTTCAAACGCACGGCGAGTTTTATGAAATGGCGATAGGTACTGTACGGATTTCAGACCTCTGATGCAAGACTTTGATGGGAGCCGAACGCGAAAGTCTTTGTGTCGCTGGGATCAGCTTGCGCTATGAAGAACGATCTCTATGGCCTTCGACCTAGTGGGCCTTGATAGTCGTCAGCTTCAAGCTACTCGAAGTGCGCGACGACGGGCAAAAGTCCGAATTATGAAGAAGTATTTGTGTTTGATCAAAACAATGCAGCTAATCCATTCGTCCCTTCCCTCGATCAACCCAGGAGCTAGCTCTCTGCCTATCGCTACGGCTAGTGGCTGATCGATCGATCCGATCTCGACTGCAAATTAGCCGCCAACGATCCTTTCGCGTTTCAGAAAGGGACATATGCATGTCGTCATCGCCGGGAATCTGGTACGAATGACTCGCCATATGCTTCAACTGGTACTAAGCTCAGTCGATCATGAATCTCGGTCTCAGTATATTTGATCGCTGACTATCATTATCATATACAAGTCCTGAGATACTGTTCATCCGGCCACTGCAGTAGACATCATGCTTGTACCTCCTCTATCTTCGTGAACTTCATTATGATCATGCCGTCGTAAACAAGAAACAGCCTTCATCTCCATTTCAATGCTTTGAGCCACACATTACGTTCGTTGGAGGTCGTTGTCCGGAAGACAGTCGTGTTGGTCGTTGCTGCGATTGAGAACACGTTCGTGGTCTGCCATCATGAAAAGGATGAGCTAGTGAATCTAAATCATTGACAGTCGTGTCTGGCTCACCTCTAGAGCCAATTCTAGGTCCTTTGCCTCGTCAATCTGAGCATTCTCAAGCGATATAACAAGATCTTCTTGCCGCAGGTCATTCGACTCGAAAAGGCGGAGGTACGGTCTAATGAAGGAAACTCGAGCCAATCAGCGCTTACCTGAGGTTTGACACCTTTACTCGACACGCTGCTTACCTTGCTAGCCGAGCATATCGGCGGGTCCATTGTCCTTCTGCAGGAGATGTCAACACCTCCATCCACCCCTCCTTGTCAACTCGCGCTCTATGCAAGATATCCATATCAATGAGAATGAGGGCAGAGGATCGGTGACCTTCGGAGACGCACGAGATGAAGATTTCAGACACCTGCATCCGACCGTCCCTTGCTAAGCGGAGCGTCATGGATTTAGACAAGTCCTGTGGGAAACGCTAAGCACATACACAAGGGTTAGCGCTCGATATTATATTTGGGCAGAGCGCGACCTCCCTCACCCTTTGACAGAGAGTCGAACGCCAAGCTTCAACAGCCCTTGGTAGCAAATCTTCCTGCGCCTTGTTTGACGGAGGCGCTTCACCCACTGTATGAATACGCGCGGCCGCGGCTTGAACGTCTGCAACCAAGTGTTGTCGTTTTCGTTGTTCGAGGTAGGCCGCCAATATAGCCATTTGACTCGTGGTAAGCGAAGCCGATTCTTCCGACGGCGTTTGTACCTCGAATGTCCGGCTAGAATGAGCGGCAATTGCACTCGGACGTAGATAATCCATGATAAGGCTGCGCCTTCTCGTTTCACTCCCGGTAATGCGCAAACGGAGAGTCTGCACGAACAGAGCGGGAACCCGATGATTGGTAAACCCGACTTGAAACGATAGTTGACAGGTAATGTACTCGCCACTTGGCGTTTTCTTCTCCATCCCTGGCAAGTCTTCGAGCTTGCATGTAATGCCGAGTGTACCAGCTCCATCACCTCGGTATACTGGTTGTTCAGCTGATAACAGGTTGTCATCCTGGCTTGAGCCATCCTGTTCCATAGGAGATAGGCGAATGACCGCTTGTCTATCACCGTTCTGAGGCCCTCGAAGTGAGATGAAATTCACTTCATTCAGGTCTAAAGAGCGAGCCGAGTTGTGAATGATGTTGATGCGGATTTGACGCTGACGACCTTGTCGAAGCGTAAAGGTGTTTTCCTTGCCATCATAGTCCGTCGCAACGAACTTGCCCTGACTGTCCGGTTCGAGTATGGAAGTATGGACAGTAACCATATGTTTCGGTTTCGAGGCTTGCTCAGTGCGAGTCGGCGCGCCGGCGGCATCTAGCGTAGGCATATCAACTGGGATCCGGTCGCAGAGCCTTTGCAAGTACTGTTCAGTGACTTTGCCAAAGAAGTCAACCTGTATATACAGCGCCGGATCGTAGGCCGCAATATCGAGACTGAAAGTCTCCTTCAGTTTCACATGCGCCGTCGAAGCGTTTGTCAAGTCCACCACCTCGCTAGATCGCAAGTTTTCCCGTTTACCTCCGATTCCGAAAGTCGGTAAGCGTAGCTGCATGTGAACAGACGAAATCCCCTCGGCGAAGGCTCGCACGTTGTGCAAGGTGATGCTGGCCGACCTGGACCCGGAGGTCAGCGAGTCTGAGGACGAGTCCCAAGTGACATGGACGGTGACATTGCCGACAGCTTCCGCCGTTTCGAAGGACTGGATAGGCACCTGCATAGCGCCCTCGATTCGCGGATGGAGTGCAAACATGGCAGTTCCGAGGTGAGTCCATGTGGGACAAGGTATCGTCCTGAAAGTCGTCTCCGGGGGAGATCTGTGGGCCAAATCCAAGTCGGCGCCGTAACTTCGCATGGACGGCAGCTGTCTTTGCAGTTTCTCTATGGACCAGACGTATGCCACTTTCCTCCTTTTGTCGATCACGAGAATCGCCACATCCCCGGTACTACGCGTTACCGAGTGCGTAGCCTCCGCATCGAACAAGATGGACTCGACATGGGTTTCCATCGTAGACGCAGGCGATCCACGAGATGCTACCAATCGATAAGCTGTACCGATGTCATACCGATCAGCCAGACGATTGGCCTCTTCGACGCTCGTAGCTTGATCCCGCATAGCGTTCGCCATCGCTACCAACCGGACGCGACGCCACTGTCGGATTGCTTGTTGCGCCACCTCTTTCTCGCGGTCGAGTAGCACGCCGCTCAGTCGGGTGCTTAGCGATTCGAAGCGGTTCTGTAGCGCAACTTGACGAAGCAACCTGATCTCTTCAGCCATGCGGTCCATTTGTAGGTTACTTTCTGCTCTACTGGGTTGACGACGGGAACCCGCAACGTCCTCGTCCAACCCGGTTGCCGACGCCATCTCGGAATATGCCTGCAACTGTCGGGAGGCAGGATCGATCGCTGCCAGAGCCATCTGCACATCTCGGTCGGACAGATCATCATCCCAGGGGTTCTCCGCCACGCTCGTAGGTGTGGACCTCTCCGGTGAGCGTAGGCGGTCAATGTTCTGTACAGCACGCAGTCTACTTGGAGTTCCCGCCTGTGATTCAGGACGGCGTCGCGAGGTACGTGCCCTCGTGATATCTTGGAACAGGCCGTCCAACTCTTCGTCACCTAGCATGTCCAGATCATCGCCTGTCAATGTCAGCCGCGAAAGTGCTTCTTTCCGGGCAAAAGTCCAATCAACAATATTGTTAACTCCGCTGTCCTTCCCGTAATCGCTTGCATCGGTGCCTTCAGGTAACATGTCTGCTAGGGCATTCGAGAAACTTGCCGACTCTCGCATGCGCTGAGCTCTGACTGATTGAGGCGAGCTGAAACGAAAGACATGCCAGTCGATGATAATACGAAACCCAGATTCGAGAGGCATAGCAGCGCTGGTTGGAATAGGTTTCCCGTTCACCAAGATTGTAGCATGCTCCAGCGGCTCTATGGACACTTTTCCCTTTTCGTTGACGAGTGCGCAGTGTTCCTTCATAATTCTTGGGCTTGACAGCTTGATGGCTGCGGTCGACGATTCGATGTTTCCGACTATTGTCCTGCCTTCGGGAATCGAGTACAGAAGACATTCGTTTTGCAAAGGGTCCTGAGGCAGTGCAGTGTTAAGCGAGAACCCCTAAGTCACCAGGATTATGATCTCTTACCTCGTTCAGATTGACTAGATGGGGCCACTTTTTCGGAGCGTGCACCCCGACCAAGGCTCTGTCCTTGTCGAGACTGATTCCGAGCTCCTCCAAAGCTTGCTCTCGCGCAGTATGGATTTCCTGGGTTTTGGCCAGTTTATCTTCCCAGCTTTCGTTCAGCGAGGCCATCAACTTTTCGGAAGCTTCCAAGTTTTCCTGAAGTTCCAGCTCTATAATCAGAGATAAGATGAGTCTTGTCGGGACCAGGCGAGTAGCTGTCCTGCTGCTTACTTGTCACCGTCCGGATCTCCCCGTCCTTTGTTTTATATGTAACCATCTGCTTTTCTGGCGGGGTATTCTCATCGAATATCGCCTCGGAACTTCCTCCAACAGCTCGCTGACGCAGAACAGCCAACTCCTCCTTGAGTTCCCGAATCATCTTGGCATTCGGATCCTCGTTGACAACGGCGTTCGTCTTGATGCGCTTGGCTTGATCTGCATACCTAAGGGTAGACAACGTCTCTTCGTAGTCTGCAGGACTGATTGCCGCGATCATGCAAGTCCGCGAGTTACCACCGAGCGATTCTTTGAGTAGCCATGTCAAGACCTAACATTGCGAAGTCAGCACTAGCATCAACGCTGCACATCGATCTGACATACTGAATCTCGGTAGGGCACAAAGTCATCCTTCTTCTTCTTCTGTTTCGACTGTGTCGCTGTACTCGCCATGGCAAGCGCCTGGATGACCTTACCGAGCGTCGTCAAGGACCGATTGATATTCGCTCCTTCCTTCAATCTGGCGCCCTGCAAGTGCGAAGCTCAGTAAGTCCAGCGTATCGGCCAAGCATTCGAGTAGCTTACCGTCGCACCCGTGCTATTCGCCCTTTCAGATCCCGCTAGATCCACGAGCGAGACTTTGGAGACCTTTTCGCCTGCCATCTTGGTAGTCTCGTCGTGTCTCTTCTGGGTGAGGATCACGGTAAAAACAGCATGACTTCTCGAGCTCGTCTCATTCATCGCTGTTGATGCTACCGTCCGAGCTTTATTTCCTTCGTCCATTACGGTCATCATTTGACTGTATGATTCGACGACCAGTCGTGAGAGGTCCTCGACATAGGGTCCAGCGGACGGATGTTCCCGAACCCTCAAAACGCCCTTATTTTTGGGATTTAGCAGATCTCGTACTGTGAGGGTAATCGAACACAGTCAGAGTAGCCAAGAAGATCTTGATCTGAAGCGGCTTACCTTTCTCGTTGTAGATCTCCATGTACGAGACTTCAACCCTGAACTCGAGCTTCGGATCGCTGGCTGTCTTGCTTTCTATTCGGTTAAAGAGCTCCTCCGTCACGAGGGGAATGACACCCTTGTCCGAGCCGTCTGATCCAGAGAGTCAGGTATCGGATCAGCTCGTAATCAATTCCAATCAAAAGTCACGTGCAGACCCACATCCCATCATACTGTCTGCGCAAGAGCAGTCTCTCAGGTAAGCGATCATCGACTTGGATGCCAAGTCAATGTACGACTCACAGGACTTCCCGCTCCCTGTCTGTCCATATGCAAAGATACAGCAATTGTATCCCGCAAAACTGTGGTCCAAGAGTTCCAAGCCGACATCCTGAAAGAGAGTCTGCTGCGAGGCGTAATTTGGTTCATCCCGAGCTCCCGCTGACCAGTATGACTTGTCTGGAAGCGGTAGAAAGACAACCTCAGCCTGTAACAAATCTCCCTTGACTCTTGAACTCACCGAAACTAAAAGAGTGCTCTCGTCTCTCCCGTTCTCTGTCCTTTGCAGCTGTATCCTCGTTGCCCGGCGGTACGATCGTAGTCTGATTGCCCTCCATACGGACGAGGCACTTGGCGCCTCTTGCTTGTTCTGGACGGGGGATATCACATTACCAAGAATCTTCAATATAGGCATGGATTCCAGTTCCTCCATATTCTTGCCATTGGACTAACCTCGAGCGTTCAATGGCCGACATCTGCAACGGTCAAATGACGTTCGCTGTGTCAGCTAGAAGCTTCTTCCTGTCCGAGCCTGGCCAAGTTTACCTTACGACGACCTTGATGTTTCCACCTCCCGCAGTGTCGAATGAGTCGCTATGCCCGTTCATCTTGCCCAATATCTCCCACCTGATACAGATCGATCAAATTCCCGTTCGGGACCCCTTGATCGACCAGAAAAAGATGATGCTAGTTCGGTGCTGAACGCCTCCAGCAGTGCTCATTCCATATCTTTTGGCTTCACAATCGCTATCATCAGAATCGATATCGGAGCTGCAGCTAGGTGTTTCTATCACCAAGACATGTCATGCCGGTGGTTCGACTGATCGCACACCGGGTCACACACGCTCTCATGCTCATCACTCCTCACCGATCATGCTCACACCTGCCTTGTTTACTTTGTCACATTCCGGTTCACTGCTTTGTTCGTCATCATCAGATCTATCAGATGAATGGCCACGTAAAACGTCATGAAATAAATCGATAATACAGCAGATGAATATAGAGGTAGAAAAGAAGAAGTGATAGCGGTAGGACCACATCGTAAGGAGACAACAACGGTATGTGAAACAGGAGATCCGTTATGAGGCGTAAAGTAAAGGTCGCATTAGAAGGCAGCCGGGAGGAAGGCGGGGCTTGATGTGCCGTGATGTATAAGCGCCCCGCTCCTGGTCGAGAGTGTAAGGGAGGATGCTGAAGAAGAGTCTGTCTATGTTGTGTCGTCGCGCACGCCAGCGGCCCATGTGGGTTGCAGAGGACAACCATCCTGGTTGTCCACCGGAGGTCCTCGTAGGCTCCTGCCAATCTGATGAGCAGCCACTGTCGTTGCCCAGCCCCGTCCGTCGTGCTGCAATACCCTTCCCCTCAAGTAGCCGTGTATCCCCTCCAACTGCCACTTCCTCTCGTCTCGCCTGCTCGTGTCATCGCCATTCGAACCGTTCCCCGCTCAAAGCCCCATCAAACCGGTCATCATCAAGAGCCCCGCTCCGATCAACCCGGCAACAGCCTGGACACTCCCAACGCCTCGTTCTGAGATGGCTCCCGATCGTTTTTGGAGCTTCTCGACCTCTTCGTCCTCGTCCAACGAACGCTTGGACGCCTGACCCGTAGCCTGTCGTCGAGCACAAATCCTTCCTGTCAGTCACTGGCTTCTACCTAAGTGTCAGGCCAACACGTCGCAAACTCACGTTGACTCCGGTAAGGATGACGGTAGGCAACATGTTGGGCGGATTGGCAACCAAGTACAATGGCGGTAGAGGCTTCCCGTCAAAGGCGTTCAGCTGGAGCGCATACGAAGCCTTGATCGAGTCGACCTGGATACCCCAGTCTTGGAACATGACCTATGAGGGCGAAGAGGATGACTCTACATCAGCCTTGTCCTCCGGCCTTTGTCTAGGTTCAACTAGTCGCGCCGACAGACGACTCACCATCTGATCGTAGTAAGTGATCAAATTCGTAACGGCCGCACAAGGGTCCTGGACCTGAATCCTTCCATCAGCCGAGAACGGGAAGAGGGACAACGACCCGTTGTTGTTCAACTGGTATCGTCCGTGTTGCCAGAGGATGAAGGCCGTGATGCACCGGGGGTCGGCGGGGTTGGCATTGTATCGATATTGAGCCTCTTCGAAGTGCCCATCGTCGGTGCTGAAGGACGAGCGAGTCATTGATACTGATGAGCGAACCCATCCGCCATCGCATCCTTTCCAGTCGCAGAAGACTCACAAAGAATAACTGATCCCCGTAGTCGTCGGATAGGTGAACGAAAAGTTCTGGGGGTTACAGAAACTCTACACAGATTTGAGAGGAGAGGTTGGAAAAGGTCAGCATTCGTACTAGGGTTGGCTGTTCAAACGTTCGATTTCGTCCACATCGAAGTTTGGGTAGGTTGGGGGTAACATGAGGTTGGGCGGTGCGGGTTGTGTCCAAAGATATCAAGGTCACAAAGGTTTGTAAACCGAGGATGAAGAGTACGGAGAGGCGAGGGAATATATGCGCAGTGATCGAAGTCACGATGCAGATGGAATGTTGTCAAACTTGAAACGCGATCGGACCACCCCCTGGATGTCATCGTCATCGTCCGCTCGTGACCCGCGATCAGCCTCGGTCCTGTGTCGCAGTAAGGCTGTGACAGGTGTTGCAGGATTCGTCCTTGTCGTCGACTAGATGACGAAGTGGCGAAGGTTGACGATGCTCTGGGGGGGGGGGGGGGGGGGGTCGAGTCGTCGTCGATCCTCATTTCCGGATGCCCCATGTCCCCCAACCCAGCCCACGACAAAACAACAAACCGAACGACAGAGGACAAACGATACTCACTCCTCCGGTCTGTACCCCACCACTCCCACTACTCCAAGTTCCCGTCAACGAGGTGATGTTGTTCAATGCCGACAGATCTCCTTGAGCTTTGACGACCGACGTGAGGGTGGTGAGTGTCAAGAGGGAGGCGGTGAGGATGGTCTTGATCGGGCTAAACATCGCGATGGTCTCTGGTCCTGAACTCGAGTTCTTTATCCTAAAGATTGGCTGATTGCGACCGACGTCCGAGTGGGGTCGTAGAGAGAGATCTAAGGTCTAAAGTCAAGGAAAAGGCTAGGCTGAGGTCCAGTGGGAGGTTGAAAGTTGATGATAGTCTGAATCGAGTGAGGCGGAAGGGGGAAAGGAGATGAAAGGGTGTTTTCCGCGCGAGATGGGCGAAGACGGTAGAGGAGGGGTTTTTAAAAGGAGCGACGATTGGTTGTTTTGAAAGAAGAGGCGAGTTGCGGTTCGTGTGTATAGCAGGTAGATTACAGGAGATGATGAGAAGGTCAATGGATGTCCAGAGAGACGGTCGAGGTTGGAGGTTGACGTAGTAATGGGAGGATGATTTGAGAATATGCTGTGTCCTCGTCGTTTGCCTTGTTGGGTTGGGCGGGCTCTGCAGCGGAACGCGCGAAGGCGGGAGGCGGGGGTTATTACGAGCTAGGGCTAAAGAGCTGGTTTTCACAAACAACGCCAGCTACAACTTGCGTAACTTGAACGCAATTCGCTAGCAAGAACGTTTCAATCCAGGATACACTGTGCATATACGGTGAATGCACTGCCCGTCAAGAGCTGCAAAACTCTCTAGGTCGTCGAGCGTCATCGAGCCTGTCCCTGCTGGTTGCTTGCGCATGACACAGCCCTTGCAGCGCCTCCCATCGCTCGCTCTCTCTTTGTTTTGCTCTCTTGGCTCTTGGCCCGCGACGCCCATTACGTACATCGCGCCCTCTCCTAGCGCCTTCTCGGTAAAAATTGGCGAAGCCTCATCAAATCCCGTCGTTAATCCTCAAGCCGGTCTGGAGCCTGGGGAATAGTACCACCCGTCCCACTTCTACCGTGCGGGGGTCTCATCCAATCGAGCCGACCATATAATCGACCCTTTACGCGACCCAACAGTCTCGTAGTCTTGAACACGACCATTTAGAACACCCTCTCCCACCCGAACGCAATCACACAAATAACCAAGGAAGCATCAACATTCATCATGGTCAGTATCTCCGCGTCCAGCTTCGCATCCTCGTCTACGGACCGCGAAGCAAAAGCGATACAAGAATTCGGCTGACATCCTTGACTTCCTTACTTGCTTGCTTCCTGCACCCTCGCATCTTTTTGGATACACCGGAATAACCTGTAATCCCTACTGGATCACCCCTGTGTTCGGATACTGGTTGCAAATAACTACGATCCTGGCTGATGGAACGATATGATCCGATTGATTACTCGGTCGCGAACATGGATTTCAAACTGGCTATGAAACTCGATTCCGACACCCTTCCCTCTGGTTCGACCTCATGACGGGATCCTGGTGAATGGACGGGAAACAATGCTGGATATATGCTTCAACGCGACATCAAACGGAATCGCACCTGGATCATCATCATCCAACTTCGTCACCTCCCACTTCAATCTGAATTGTACGACTTGACGTCCGCTATCCGATGTCAATCCCAATTTTGACTGCGGTCCCACGACACCATTAAAACTCAAATCTTGTAACTCGGACGAACTCCCGGACTGAACTCTATCCGATCGAACCGAATGATGGACAATATGGATAACAGGGCGGCGGAGGACAATACCCTTTCCCTAAAGAAGTCTGGTCTCCCAGCGGTGAGTCATTCTGGTCACGAACCTTTGGATCTGGGAAGTTTGGGGAAGGACTTGGTTATTGAGGGGGGGCTAGAGATCCGGAAGCGGATGTAACGACATCGTTCATGGCCAGAGTCGGGATGGTAGCGATGGAAAGCAACCGAGGCGGGTTCCGGTGACCGCCGTCTGGCCTCGTGCTGGACATGAGGCCGAGGCCGGAAATGGACGAGCGAAATGTCGAATGCCTCATGTGCAAGAGTTCTGAGCATGATGTACCGAGACAGACGAAGAAGAGGCTAAAGCTGACTCTCTGTCGTCTCCTCTTCATCCTCGGTAATATCGCCGACCTTGTGCTATTTTCTCACAATACCGTTCAACGCGTTCGTCCTTCAGGTGGATGGTGGTCCAGACCTTCCAACTGGCGAGCCAACACCCTAATCGCTGCTGGTGGAATCGCCGTCGCGACATTGGGAGTCTGGAGGATCAGTGCCAGGAACGAGGTGCGTCTGCACGAGTGGTCGTCTGAAGAAGAGGCTTGACAATTGACAACCACAACCATCTTCTCCCGCGGCTTCAGATTCGACACACCCAACCGACAAAACCGATCCCATCAGCCAACGTGAGTCGGACGTCTCTAGCTTTACTGTGTTGCAGGACAGCTGAAATTCATTCCATCTGTGACGGTTGATAGTGGTCACCGCAAGCGAGGGAGATTGGGGTTCGGAAGGAATAGGCGGAAGAAGAAGATGAACGGAAGCGGACGCGCTAGATGATGATGTTTGTAACTTTGAGCTTGAGAGCTCGACATCGATGACGGACTGACCCGATGGATTGAGCGGTCGTGGCTTCCTATACTAGCTATACTACCTACTCGATATTGAGTGCGAGTGCGAGTGCGAGTATGTGTACGGGTAGACGTTCACATACCATTTACGTGTCAGGCTGCCTGGCATCTGGGGGACTCGGTGCGCGTCATCTCTCGCACCGGCGAGTTGATGGTGATGATGCAGATGAAGGTTGCTGCTGATGGAGGTCAATCGATATTACTGAGCTGAAGAGTCTTCTCATCGACCTGGAACTGCCGGTAAAGATAGTTAGAGCTCGTCAGAACATAGTCTCCACTCTACCTTTCCACCGATATCGCTCAATCCGCCAGATCATCAAGATGGCTACCGCAACACTCGCCATCCCTCCACCCATCTTCTCTCCCTTTCTCGATGACCAGTGCGGCAAGATCAATGCCAAGGGAGTATCATGGGAGGTAGGTCAATCATCGAAAAGTATTTTCGGGTATTGTATGTTTACAGAGCTATGATTTCGAACAGGGATACCAGCGAGCCAAGCTCGTATCAGCCGAGGAGGTAACCCTGCTAAAGAGCTTGGAGCGTCAGGTTAGCCTCAACCACCGATACTCCATTCGACCTATCGCTAACATAGCTTCACTCTTCACAGCCTCGATCCCAAAAGTCTGCTCTGTTTGCTCAACAAGGATCAACATATGCCAAACTATACATCGAGCTCTTGCGAAAACTGCAAAAGGTCGATACCGTTCAGGCTGTCCTCGTCGGGATCTCAAACATGCTCGGAGGTACATCATATCTAGGGGTCGCATAAGTTCCTCATACCGGATCACTGAATGTTTGTCACCTTGTTGATACTTACAGAACCCGACACATTGCCCTTGTTCCACAACCTGCGATCTTCAAGTGATTCCAAATCGGACGATCCTTACGGACCTTTGATCAAGTGTCTCTCGATGCAGGACGAGTTTGTCCTCCTGGAAAGCTTAAGGATCATGGCTCTTCTCATCTCGTGAGTACGACTATGCCGCTGTACGGAGCAGAGGTTTTCAGACTGATTCGTTACCTGTTTCGTAGTACCGATCCTCAACCTCTCCCTACAGAATCTACGACCCCCCTTCTCAACTCCCTCGCCAAGCTTACCAACTGTAAGCTGACCTGAAACAGCTCTAGGCCCCCACTGTTGCTGATTTCTTTCTTTTTCTAGCCAACCCGTCCCCTGCCCGTGATCTCGCTATCCAATGCCTTGGAGCTATCCTGAGCACGAGGAAGATTCGACATGCCGTTTGGGAACACGATTCGCTCTTGTCTGGGTGAGCTCGTTGTCTTCATTCAACCGATGTGGGTTAGCAGCGGCTGAATATGATCTCAATCGCCGTCGTATGGGATAGCTTGATCAAGGCTTTGAAGTCGAACCCGACACCTCAGCTGCAATACTGGATTATCGTCTGTTTCTGGGAGCTAAGCTACGAGGACGAGGTCGCAAAGGGCGCTGACAAGTGAGCTGAACAAATTCATCTGCCAGTAAACGCTAGCGCAAATGAAAACTGATACGACCAACGTCTACGATCTCATCTAGGCGATTCAACTTGATCCCGCTTTTGACGGAACAGGCTAAGCACGCTGCCAAGGAGAAGGTTACCCGTGTTATCATGGCTACCTTGAAGGTGAGTCTTCACGGATCCAGGATTTTCACAACATAACCTGACAGTGAATCCGGTCTTCTCGCAGAACCTCCTTCTTATCGCCCCCGAGGTAAATGTGCCTTCAATGATCGCTGCCAAGCTCCTCACATTGGTGACTTCGCTATCAACGAGGAAATGGTCTGATGACGATGTGATCGAGGATATTGGGCTCTTGAAGTCGGAGCTCAAGGACCGATTAGAGGGATTGACGTAGGTCTCAGTCGGCACTCGGTTGAACGCTTGATTGGTCACTGACTAGATCTTGGCTTAACAGTACTTACGATGAATACGTCTCGGAGGTGTCAAGCGGTCATTTGACTTGGTCAGCGGTGCACGAGTCGGAAGACTTCTGGAAGGAGAACGCTGAACGTCTCGGTACCGAGGGTGGTGGAAAGACTATCAAGTAAGCATTGGATTCGCTCGCTCATCTTGCAAGTCATTCGCTCACCTTGAACTTCTTCTCTTTCGCACAGACAACTAATCTCTCTGCTTAGCGGTACCCGTGAACCGCTCGTGCTGAGTGTCGGAGTGCACGATGTGGGCAAGTTTTTGCAATACGGCGGCGATCGCGCAAGAAAGTGAGTGTTGGAGTCGTTATACCTTTGGCCTCTCGACTCGCACGCTAACTCAGGCCGGATGGCAGGTTGGTGACGGATAACGGTGGCAAGGTCAAGGCTATGGAGCTCATGGCACATGACAGCCCTGACGTAAAATATCAGGCTCTTATCACCGTGAGTTCAGAGAGCGAAGTCTATCGATAGTACAGCCGTGCTAAAGTATCCTCTGTAATCGGTCGTTCAAACAGGTCCAAAGGCTCATGTCCCAAGCTTGGTCTACACCCTCTTAGAATGACCAATCTGCTCCGTTATATTTGTGTCCCTTTCTTGTATGAGACCGTTTGATCAAGATGACTATACCTCTGTCGACCCTCACAGACCTCAGGAAAGCAAACGCGTCACGTGATGACGTAAGCGATTATGGTCCAGATCAGTTGAGAGTCGGGCTTTGGCCGATCGTCCTTTGACCAGACTGGATCAAACCAGTCTTCCAGTCCGCTATTCCTTTAAGAGTCCTCTTGTTCCCCACTTGTTGCTATCTGAACACCACTCGTGAGCAAGGCCTTTTAAGCGTTCGCCATCATGACGGACACAGCCGACCTTCCGAAATGTGTACACGCAAACTCGATGGATCAAGGTGAGCTCCTGCATGCGATTCGTACGAAACCAGCGGGTTTGTAACAACCAGCATCACTATCACTTCAGAAACGTCACCCAGGCTTCCCACCGAGTTGTTCTGGCAAATAATGAGCTGGAGTGAGGCTAAAGATCTCTGGCGATACCTATTCATCAATCGGGACTTTGAGGCGTACATCTTCGCACATCGGGACTACGAGTTTCGTTGTGACGTACCCCTTACCAAAGACTTATTGGAGGAATGGCACGTTGATGTGAGCACTTAAGCATCCTTCAGCTTGTCTGTACGTTAGTTGACTAATGTTCTCAAATCCCGAAGGCGAAGCGGTCGGACCTGCTCAAACGTATCCAAACCCTCGCGATACAGGCAAAGGATCTGAAGATCGAGTTCAGGTTGCTACCTTGCTACATGCGCATTCTGGAGAGTGTCAAGATCATGTTTCCGTTGCACGGATTTCTTCTCACGATGAAGCATGTCCCCGGAAACTTTCGTTGGGGATTCGATGCCAGCATCACCTTTGAACCGCACTTTACTACGCGTATGGTATCTGCCTGGTCAGGAGATTACAGTTCGGACGAATCCTCAAATCATCAGAAATATAGGTCGGCTATGGAGAATGAGCGGGAACTCTACCGTATCGTCAATTCGCGCATATTTCAATGGCGAGGGATCACCCGGACCAACACAGACATTAACTGTATTCGCGGTCTGGACATCTTCCCGAGATCTTCCCGCGGCTATCCAGGCTTGACGGCATTGGATTCCGGAGCCGCAGACCTGGAGGGCACTAGTAGGAGTGATATCAGAAGATTTGATCGAGACGATCTGTCCCAGATCGAACGACTGGGCCTTAACATCGGTTCTCGGTGTAGATCGGATACAGGATACAACAATCGCGGCTTCAATACTTCGAAGACAGGATTTCTTTCGCGTCTCCGGGTTACCTTTCCAATGCTGGAGGAGCTTGATCTGGCTCCAACGCTGATCAGCTGGAAGAACACGACCTGGCTATCCCGATACGATTCCTGGCCGATCCTCGAGTTGGGACACCTGAAGGTGCTCAAGATAGCCGTAGACTTTGCCGGCATTGACGACTCAGCCAATTGGACTGCCGATTCTCGCCTAAAGCCCGATGTCGAACAAAGCGAGGTCGGCGGACCGAAACACCTCTACATCTACATCGATTTTCAACGACATGCCAAAATCAAGGACGGTGTTATCCAAACCCCCGGCTGCGATCCCGAACTGATCGTCAGGTGGATCATGCAGGTCGTACCTCGGAACAGCTATGTCGGCGTGCGCGACTTCAGGGGTCCAGAGAGCAAGTGGTTGTTACAGACGCGGGAGGCGTTGTACCAAGCCCGACGCAAGCGATGAGAGTCATACGCCGTAGGGTCATATGACGAGGGCATAGGAGACGAGGCGGGATGAAGTTTCCAATCCGGGTACTTTGGGCTGTCACGCATTTATCCGGCCGAATGGGGAAAGCGGGACAACAAGCCTGTCGGTCGGGATCGTCGCGTTCCCGAACGACACATTAAAGTAGCTTCGGAACTCAATTTACGCACAACATAAGCAGAGTATGGATCGTGTCTGTCAAGTTATGCAAGTTATAGATATTCGTGGTCGAGTGTTAACGCGCGCTTACTGTAGCATGGCGGCGGTGGCTTGAGCTGCCTCCACGCTACAGTAACAAGCTCTGCTGTAACGATTTACACGGTCGTAAAATCACGTCGCAACAGGCCTCAAAGGGGATGCATATACCTGGTCTTCGAGTATGGTAGCCGCCCTCAGATCGCGTGCTCATCTCCATATATCAATCGGATATATGCTGGAAGACAAGTAGCTTGGAAGAGCAGCGCATCTGAAATCAGCACAGCTCCGCAACACGGACATTACTCCGGGCTGAATAGCATATGGCCAATGTGAATGAAGTCGACTTTATTGGACCGAAGTGAATTTCACAGCCACATTCGTATGAGAATTACGTACAAAGGAAGCCTCGACTAGCTCCCTTGTATACAACAACGCTAGGCGTGTGAATGTCGGTCAGACCGCAGCGCAAGCCAGATAGAAGCATGGAAGGTGCAAAAGCTCGCTAATCGTATGACATGGCGTCCTCACTGAACACTGACATCATCACTCGCATCAGGTAGATGAGAAAGCCTGTGGAGTGGATCGGGAGCGATATTGACAAGCTACAAGTCGCGATCACTCAAATGCCATGATGCGATTCGAGTTCCATCAATCTGTTTCGCTCATCAATCATTTTTTACGCGACCCGATCCGACGCGTCGCCGTCAACACCTCAATCACTAGGATGTCGACACTGCAGGGACATCTCTTATCTGTCTACAAGTCTATATGACATCGAGATGTAGCATACCCTCTCCCCTCTGGCCTCTGGTCTACAAATCATCTTCAGTCCGACATCAGCCGCAAATTACCACATTAGAGCTATGAACGGCTCATCTGGTCAGACCTATCGCGGTCGCATTCCACCTGTGAGCCTTAGTTTAGAGATTGGTTGGTATAACTCAGCTCAGACCAGCGTTCGAGATTTCAGTTCCCTAGTATGATGCCTAGAAGTTGCCTGAACACGAAAACGCTGGAAGTCATCTGGGGAACCCCTAGTAGTAAGCATATGCTCTCTCCGAATCGAAAGAACGGGACTGACGAGCCGACGAGTATGCCGTCTGTTGTTCCATCGTTGTAGATATCTGGAAGTACTTTCCACACGATCTATTCGACAGTCTCTTCGCGCAATGTGACGTACAGACATTGAAGGACTGCAGGTTGCTCTCTAGAAGCGTGTCGGATGTTGCTGCGAAGCATCTCTTTTCGATCGTGTCCTGCTGTGACAGCGACATGTTCGACAGGGATGATCTTATGCTGGATCGGGTGCGTAAGTGTATGTTCCAAGTGATGACGAACCCATCTAACAGCTCAAAGCATTACAGCGTTCGCGGATTGTTTCATCCCGCTTCGGCAAGCATATTCGCTGCATATACTGCGACATGCGATCTGGAAGCTCGTGCCTTCGAGCGTGGGAGTTGGGACACCCTCACAGCAATCATATCAAAACCTTCATCCTCAGAGACTTTGGACCTCATACTGGAGGATACGCATACCTCCAAATCTCGAAACCACAGCAAGAAGAAAGTCGTTCCGTATACACAAGCGGGAAGTACATGTCCTGTAACATGCATCAGATCGTCTGCGAGGTTTATCTCAGCTCGGGCAATCTCGTATGCAAACAGCTGGAGTCAACTAGCCCCGTCACAGTCACCTACGTAGTTTCAGACATCATATTGCGACGGATGATTGAACCACATGTCAACGGCATTGACGGACTTTCGACCCTAGAGCGGATCGATATACCAGCCTGGACGATCGATGACTTAACTGAAGTCGATGTTAACGGCAAGAATATATTCCCGCAAATCCACCCCCACCTTACTTACCTCGGGATTAGCGACCCCGATCGTTACGCCGAATTACCTTCTATACCCTTGTGGTGTTTATCTCAGCCCTCCCTGCTCCGCCATTTGGACCATTACGATCGGCACAGGATTAGGGATCTCCGGATCTTGTTACTCTCGCTTCCTTCCATGGTGGAGCTCAACCTAAGGGAGTACGAGCCTTTCTGGTGGCCCGTACTCACATGGACCACCGATCGTCGATTCCCGACTCTTTTCCGCGGGCCTATCCAGGTTCTTCACATAGCCGTCGACTTTGATTACCTCGAACAAGCTAGTCAGTGGTGGGGAACGGAGATATATCGAGACGATATGGGAGCGGACGGTTCCGGGACTCTCAAGCGTCTCTACCTGTATGTCCGAGACTACGAGATGATCAGACGGAACGACCACAAGAAACCGCTCGACCCTGCTCTAATCCTAAAATGGGTCGAGCGAACTGTCCCGAGGGGATGTCGAGTATACTTCAGACTGAAGTACCCTGGTGGAATTGCCGCGACGCAATGCGCTGAGCTAGAAGAGGCTTTCAATGAGACCTTTCCCCGAGGCTGGCGTCACGTTGAACCCTCTGCTACTTCGTCGGATGCCGTCCTGTAGACGTCACCGCGGCCTTGTGCAGCTGATGGTCACGTACCATCATCTGTCCAGCACCCGGCACTATTCCACAACAATCCGAACAACTCCGCACCTATTCACAAACGATCTCCGGAAAGCCTGGACGCCAAGAAATGCTATGTCTTCTGCCTCAGCGTCCTTTCATCGACTGATTGATACACGACACGATTCTCGCTCGACATAAAAGCCACTTCACATCGAAGCGCCTTCGTTCCCGGCCTTTACAGTATTTGCACCTCAACAATAACAGCCCACCAACCTTTAATGATCTCGGACGGATCGAGGTCTCGCTTCAACCTACTTTCACCCCAGCTATCTATATATTAGATCGACCACCCTCCTGGCATCTTCGGACCTACCCATATCTTTCCTTCCACTCTTTTCTTACCTTAACCCGCAAAAAAAAACCACGAGATACGCGCTGTCCTTATGCGAACCCGATATAGCCCTTACACATATATAGCTCCTATCATCATATGTCAATTCCCGCCTGTAGGCTACAAGTTTGTACATCGATACAAGCTTTACAGGGATATCGACCATAGTAGTCGCCCGCTAATCGAGCCGGCCTGATCGTTCGTTATAGGTTCGTAATTTAGCTCGTCAGGCAGCTTAGATGGGGTACCTCGTCATCCCGCCCTTGACCAGGTCCACAATGCAGGTTCCGTTCAAAGGCGAATACTGCTTGGTGATGAGCTTGATCGCTTCCTGCGCTACGAGTCCGCCGACAAGGGCAGCTGTGGTGGGCAAGACCTTCATCCCGCCGCGACATCTAGCATGTTGACTTAGATTAGCATAAAAACTCGCTGCTATCGGGTCCAATCACTCACATCTCGCAAATGCTATCCTGCACGATCTTGGCCTTTCTCGTCTCCTCCCTCCGTTCCACATCCTCCTCCGTCTCCTCGTCCATATCATCCTCGTCTTGTTCAGGCCTGATGTATAACCTACCATCGTCGTCCCTGTCCACATTCGAGCCCAGTTCGGGCATCCCCAGGATCGCTTTGGCCTGGTCGAACATTTGCGCCTTTACTGTATGATATTCGTCTTCGACCGTTCCCGGCCAAGTGCCTGTTTTGAGGTGGTGTTTCTCGGCGAGGTGGAAAGCGATATTGAGCGCAACGCCATGAGTCAAGTCGAACGTCTCCATCACTATCGCGGCGGAGAAGAGAAGGTGACGAGTCAAGAGACGGTACTGAAACCCTCGACCGAGAAGGACACTCACGAAAATCATCCGCAACGTCCTCGGCCGTCAACTCCTCCTTGGGCTGACTCCCTCGTTCGCAAAGGAGCGTATGACAGTGCTTGACGAAGTCGTCCGCATCACCCTCCGAAATGGCCTCTCCATCCAGCCCGACCTCGCTCAAGACCTCTTTCAAGCAGCTCTTGAACAAGGTCGCGTCCGCCATAGCTTGCTTCTTGTACAGGTTCTGCAGATTGATATACGATGCCGTCGACGTGTGCATGTCCGGTAGAGATGCTGAAAGGGGGAGCAGGCCGGACTTGTTCTCCGGGTGGGCGACAAACGCTTTGAGCGCCTTGACGAGCAGCCAGAAGTCCTTAGACTGCGAACCAAGATGCAAGTCAGCGCCGTAGCCGTGATGCGAAGCAAGTCAAAGAACGATCACACTTACATCCTTTGACACCCCCTCACAAGATGGATCGTCCATCAAGCTCTTCACTCCCGCTGGCACCTTCCCCCAGAAGAACAACATCAGCCGCAGACCCGCATACGATCGCGTCGCGATCAAAATCCTAAGCCGACTCACCTCGCTGACTTGCGTAACCGCAAACACCTGCCCCTCAGCCTCGGCGAAATTCTCCTCATCCACAGCCTTGCGTTCGCGTGCCAAGACCTCTTTAAAGGCGTCCGTCGTATCATAAGTCGGTCGTTTCCCGTCATTTTCTTTCTGCGAGATGTAACGCGCCTCATGCGATAAGATAAGCCTTATACCGACACGCGGCTTGAGTTTGCAACAAGATTTGACCCACCTCGAAAGTCCTCAAAGCGCGGACCAGTAACAAGACGTATGGTACGTGCGAATGTTCCATCGAATCCATCGAATCCAGATCCAGACCGAGTGCGTAATCCTCCAACGCTTTGAACGGGGTGTCGATTCGGAGCGTGTGCGAATGATCCGGGTGAGTGTCGATTACTATACACGAGACCAGCCAGACCAAGGCGATTCAGCATCAAATTGCGTTTAGGCGGAGAGAAGGTACGGAGAGGTGGACTTACCGCAGTGTTCCCGGAACTGCGTCCTGACCTTGGCAACGAATCCAGACGTCCTCAGGGAGATCATCGGTGTGTCTTCCTGTCCACCTACAGCATAAGCAGGGTCAAATCCAAAGGAATCAGTCTACAATGCCCTTCTCCCGTACAGTCGTAGCTTCGGCTTTCAACCGATGACCTGAAGCTCACCTTCCCAAAGCGCCTTCCCTATCCTTCTCGTGACCTCGGCGCCTACGTCCGCATCCTCACCCGAACCGCAGACGATGACCAACCCGAACGACCTGAACCAAGCCGGATCCTCTTCGAGGACCTGTTCGGCGGATCGAGGGTCGGGGTGGCCTTGGACCGAGGGGTTGAGTTCCTTCAGCAGCCTGATCGTTTTCAATGAGTGAGCGCAGAGGTTGAGCACCAGCACCAAAGCTAATCTGTGAGGGGATCGAGACGTACCTAACAGCCTCCTCTGCCAGACTTCCCCCGAGACTTTCTGATAATAGGAAGAAGTTGGTAGAAATATCACCTGCTGTGACTTTGGATGCGGTGAGGATCGTGAACTGGGCAATTCCTGTAGCGTATTATGTATACATTCATTGTTTAGCGAAAATCCATGCAGAAGGTCGAGGACAGCGAAAGAACAAGGTGCGAGCTGATCAGCTTTCCGAGCCACAACTACCGAAATAAAAGGAGACGGAAAACGAGGAGAAGAGTAAAGCGGCATTTCTGAGAACTAACCAGGCAGGACCAGATTCTTCAAGGCCTGACAACCCGCCGCATCGCACCCGACCAGAAGAACGTTGGCTTCTTCGAGAGACTTTTGGCCAGAGGAAGCCCATAGTCTGCGGTAGCATAATTTCAGGGTGTGTAGAATCGATAGAAATGATGTCCGTTGAATACATATGCGCGAGGAGGTGTGTGAGAAGAATCAAAATAGGCTGGGTTGAGATTAGGCGATAGGGACAAGTCGGGATGATGCTCACCGGAGTTGACGGTCGTACCGCCTCGTCTTGGCATCCGGTCTATGACTGATCAACAGAAGCCGAGAATTCGATGTCAGCATGTATTGATTGTGAGCTTGATCACATTGCAGGTAGCTCAAACGGCAATACGAGCAGGGTATACCTGGAACGTAGGGTTGTGAACGCAACTTACCTGGCGATCGGCTGGATGTCCGTGGTAGCTTCTGCGAGGGTGACCGAGTCTTCCATGATACCTTTTCTCCTTGCGCTCCTTAAAGGTTAGCTATTGTTGATGGCGGATGGATTGGAGGTGGATCGCCAGGTTGTCCAGTAATTCCAGTAAGCAAGTGAGAAGCTGTGCCAACAGTGTAATCTGATGGATCGAGGTGGTTCACTCACTCGCTGCCCAGATTCGTCACCCAAGCCTCCCAACAGCCAAGTGATGACGGACATCGTGCAGGAGTGATGTCCGTCTCGTCTCGGAAGTATATTCGTGATCCGGAAGCATATCTGAAATGACGATTGGGATCTGCTGTGATACCAAGCAAATACCTTCAAAGAGCTAATCCGAGTTTACACTCGTGACAGTGTCACCAGAACACAGCAATCTCAAGCCCACTCGGATTAATACCGACAGACGTAATGCCGTTTGCCGCCCTCGCGAAGATGGGCTTCAACCCCAAGCTCGCCGTGGTCGATAACCGATTCAGCAACCCAAGGGATCTAGCCGGTAAGCCCACACCTCCACCCACCATCATTCGTCAATCAGCATCAACACCTGGTGGATCTATCGTGTTGATCTCATTTCATTCATTGTTCGCAATCAATATCATCGTAGCCAACGAGCGCAACTTTCTCACCTCCATCCGGATGATCTGCGGTCTACTCGCCGTCACCGCAGCGCTGCTCTTGAAGTTCCGGTTTACGAACCAGTCGGTCGATGCGTTGCGTCTCGACATCTCAGGATCAGGATCGTCCGAAAGCGGTAACAACAACCTCTTGGCGAGAACATTCGATCAAGCCGGCACCATCGATCAGAATGCCTACGCCTGGGCTAGTATCCTCGGCTACCTCCCTCCCGACCATCCAACCACTCCGACCCCTTCCAACTCTACCCCAGAGCCGATCGATACCACCCCTTTGCTGGAGACGAACCGAATCTCCACCCCGCTCGGGTCGATCGTATTCGCCATCTGCGTCTTCATCCTCATCTCCAGTACGTACGGGTACAGTCATACGCATAAACAATTGGCCAGGGGGCAAGCTTTCGCTGGGAGTTGGAAGTGAGTCGAATTTTGAGTTCCGTAATCTACAGAACGGGACTTTGGATCTCAATCTAATCTCATCGTTTCGCTTACATACTTCTTATTGGCTCGTCGATGTAGATTGGAAGGCTCGATGACGATCGTCCTAGCTGCTCTCCTCTTCGCAGCGTCGGTCACCTTTCTCACCATCGGACGGATCAGCGCCTAAAGTACAGGACGGCGGATCATAGCCTACCTTGTGAAGGCGGACTACCATGGGGGATTTACCATGGTAAATAGTCCGTTTCAATTGGGTGGCCAAATCGTTCGATCCAGGATTATTCGGACAAGGTGGCTCGTCGTGGGTACCGCTCGACGGGCACGAGGTCCATATCGGGCTGGTCAGCCTAGCGGGTCTGGCCAACCAGAAAACACCTCCACGATCGCAAGACATCGCGACTATAGCATACTACAGGCCTCTGATCGAGGGACACCTTTTCAATCCTTTTGCCCCTGATACAACCGGGATCGGCAAGGAGCAGTGCGTAAAGCTACGGGCAGACTCGTAGTCTCCTCGGAGCTCGACAATGACCAGCGATCACCACCGGTCGACAGAACCCGGCCGAAAGCGCCAGGACCACGTAGCACGTCGGGCATTTAGCTCGCGACTTTGAGCATGATCTTGATAGAGAATGGTCGTGGCTTCAGTAGACAAGAGGGTATCATGTGTATCGTCGCAAATCATCAATCTAGTCTTTACAGTATGCGTGTGTCATCTCGTCTCCGTTATCTCTACCATTCCCATCTACGTTATGTTCATGTTTTCCAGTCCCATGTATCCCTCACATCGTCAAAGCCATGGCAAGTACCGTGCTCTCCGTTCCTCGCCGAACTTCTCGTCCACCCAGATCTTCAGGTTCGTCAAGGGATTACCCGATCCTTTCTGCTTGAACCACACGAGTCCTACCAAGGCGATCCCATATCCTGCAAATTCGGAGCAAGATCAGCGGGGTCCTGAAGCAGCGCATGCGACTTCGCATCTTGTCAGCTTACCTAGAATTTGAGTGGTCGTCATTACCGAATGCAGGACGATGACGGACATGACGATCAGGATAATGTCCTAGGAGAAGGATTCATCATTTGGCAATTTCATCAGCACCCTTTTCGATCCCAAATCCCGATGCCTGGCTCACCTTGAGCACGCCGGACAACGTCAACACCAGACTCCCCGCCGAATGGATCAAATACACTCCAGCGACATTGAGCGCAAACGCCAGCCCTCCGCTAAGGGCGAGGATGGGAACGCCGACGTTGGGTAGGTCGTCGTATGCCGCGCTTCCCTCCATCAACGGTTGTAAAAACGCGATCATCACAAAGCACAGCTGTAAAAGGCAAATGTGAATCGGCTGCTTTGAACGGGATATTTATCAAGAGCTGAGTATAACAGCTTACCGGTGCGACCAGATAAACGAGGACGAGAGGGGACAGTTTGCGGTTCCCGATCATCAACTGTACCGCCACCAATCTAGCCGATTCGACCTACATCGTCGAGAGACAATGTTTGTCCATATCATCAGCATCTAGCATTGCCTGCCACATCGCTAAACCACGACGCATCCAACTCACGACGACGGCCAACACCTGGCACACGAATCCAAACATCGAAAACTTCAACTCTCCCAGCGCCGCGATCACGCACCCGGTGCTGATCATCCCCAAGATGATCGCAATCGTGGTGTCCATCTCGGCCAATCCGATGGCATAGGACATGAGGTGTACGACGACTGGGATGAAGGCCTATATGATTCATCGCCGTTGGTGAAGCAGAACAGGAATCTGAGCCGGTTTGTCGATACGTAAAAGAAGAAAAAGGGCAAAGAACTGACTCACCTTGAGCATCTGTACGAAGCTGACGCTCAGGTAGACATAGGCCGTATTGCTCAACACGAGCGAAGCGGAGAACAAGACCCCGAGTGGCAAGATGGCCGTAGTGTACGTTTGGAACTATCATTTGTGAACAACGCCAGCGAAGCGGTTGAGACGATCGTTATTGTGTGCTATTCATGCGGGACGAGACTTACGGAGACGGGCTGATGATTCATCTGATCCATCAGGTTGGTCGTATACCTCAGAACCTGGGTTCCGGCCGTCTATTCAGAGAAAAGGGTATCAGCCTTGCCTTGTCTCGCCGCGCTGGTATAGCTCGATGAACAACGATCGATGAGGACTCACCGCTACAGCCATATGAAACGCCGTCAAGAACACCGGCTGCACGGAACACAACAAATTTCGAACAAACGTCGATCATCAGCATCCTTTCAAAGGAATCAGAACTAGAGCGAAGGTTCAAAATAGCTCGAAAACTTACGTATGGGAAATGCAAGCTCGTGAAGATGTGTTTGTTCAGGATGATCACCGAGCTACTGAGTGTGAGCTATTACCGCGTCATGTGTCGACGTGGAACAAGGTTAGCTTGACGATCAGTTGATACGACGTCGATAAACTTGCCCATAATGGAACTAGAAGACGGCCACGGATATAAGTATCATATCCCATCAAGCACAGCACAACGTGAACGGAACCGCGAATGACACTCACTCATGATCCAAGGTGAAACTTTCGACGGCTGTCCTTGATCTTCGCTCTCCCTCCTCCGACCCGCTACCTCTTTCAACGCTTCCAGATCCAGATCCGTATCCCCACCATGCCCTGTCTCTGTCCCATCATCCAAGCCCGTCTCTCCACCAGCACCAGGTCCACGATAAATCAGAGGTTCCGACTGTTCCACATCCCTCGAATTGCTTTTCGACGCAGATGTCGCTGTAGAGGTAGATGTAGTCGAGCTTCTCCGAACTTCGAGCGAGATGAGTTCTCCCTGTCCTTCTCCCTCTTCGCGTTTCTCGAATAGGGTGGTCGCGTCCATTATGATAGCAGAGACCACACAGAGTTATGAATGTTCTGTTGTTCGTTCCGGATGACGGGAATCGAAGATGGATCCGACCCGCACCGAATCAGGTAGGCATGTAGCTGAAAGACTACGGCAGTATGACGAGGTACTATGCGACTTGCTCAGTTCTGAGAGCTGATCATGAGTCGAGGTGCGAAGTTTGCATGTTATGTCGGTTGTTCGAATTCCTGTGCTTTCCACTTGGTCGTGCTCGGCGGTGTGCTCCAAGGCTTGATCTCGGTGTGAACTCACAATTTTGCTTCCGCAGAATTCACCCGAAGCGAGGCTCCCTCACCGTCCTCAGCGCTTCCCATCCACCCAAAAGCCATCCGGCAACCGGATCCGAGAAACACTGCACAGCATGGAACCAACAACATGCACACGATACGCACTCCAAACACCCATGCCCAAAGCGCAAATAGCCCAAAGATATATTTGGATTGTGCTTTCGAAAACAGGCACACGAGTCTCGAGGCGCGATCCTCAACGACCACAACTCCGCATGATCAGAGACCACAGTACGTACAGTACATGGTTGATCTTTGCTGCTCGTCAGTTTCTATGATTATAAGGTACCGGAAGAGGATGTGAAATCTTCCAGTCAGGCGGGTAAGAACACAGATGATCAGGATATGGTCGAACGATTCTATATGCCATTCCCCATATACATGATCGTTCCGGTCGACCCCATCGTTCTGCCCCGATGACGATCGACCCGCTCTCGTCCCTATCATCAACAGCGATCCGCTTATGCCTCCTCGGTTCGGAGACGGGCAGCGGCGTTGGTGACCCTGAAAAGTTGCGGCACGAGCGCACAAGGTCAGTAACAGTGCATTCCTTTGATATCGAATGATGCTTCGACTCACTTGACGTTCAAGACCTTGGCACGGGCCAAGATCTCGATCCTCTTCTTGGAAGAAACGTTGTGGGCGATGGTAGCGGCGTACTTGTTGGTGTGCATCAACAAGAGCTCCAACTATAGTTTCAAGCATATCGAGTTAACCTTCTACTCCTAACATCCTCCTTTGCCCCGACGCGAAATCTCCTACTCACGTCCTTGAGGTTGGAGACGACGACCGACTTCAAACCGTTGGGCATCATGTGCTTGGTCTTCTTGTTCGATCCGTATCCAATCTTGGGCATAGGGGTCTGACCCGAGAACCTTCGTCGGACTCGGTTGTCAATACCTGTTATTTTGTCAAGCATCAAAATCGATATGGTATTCCGTCAGTCGCCGTGTCGGGCATGCCAGGTTCGATCGTTGCAGGGCATTCCGACGCACCCTTCGGCTTCCTCCATGCCTCCTTGACACCGTGGTATCGGTCAGACTGGTGCCTCTTGAAGGTCTTGGTTCGCTTCTTGACGATGGGGATTGAAGAGGCCATTTCTACAAAGAGCGGCAGAGGTTGAAAAGTTAGGAAAGTTTATCCTGGACAGTCTGGGTCTGGGCGAGGTCGGTCGACCGGTCTAAGTCTAGGTCTTGAAGATCTGGGTTTAGGTCTAGGCGCAGGTATGGGTCGGCGTTGGTCTTGAGTTGGTCGTATGTCTGGGTTGACATTGTAGTTGCCAAAGATTAACGGGAATGTCGTCAATTCCGTCCGCATTCCGACGGACGACGAGATGCTGTCTCGATTCTCGTCGTTCGTCTAGCCTGCCCGAGTCGAGTGTCGTCACCGTGCGAGTCGTCCTGTGCTCCATGGCCTGCAGCAATCCTCCAACTCCGATTCCATCCTGCGCAGATCAACGCATCTTGCTCGTCCTTCCCTTCCCTTTGCCATAAACTATCGCCTGCTGCTCCGTCCAAGGATAGATCATCCTAAATCGACTAGGCTGTTCGTGCGAGGTCTTTCCTGACCGCCGTTCCCGTTCCCCAGTTGATACCGCCTTCTGACCTAGACCCTTTTCCTTTTGACCGGACCGACCGACCTGAACCAGACGTAGGTATACTCACTTGCTGATGTCGACCGTTCAAGTTGTCTCTTCCAAGTGGGTGAGCGAAAGGCTAGCAATTGTTACGAGGCGTCTTGAAGTCGTGATTACAGGTCGTTCGAGATCATCGACCTCTGGGAGCCCGACGAGCAGCGTGGGCCGTGAGCGCGCGAGGAAGGAGGAAGAGGGGAGAAGTTTCCGCTAAGCGCATTTTTTGGGTCGATATCGGCGCTTTCTCACGGGGGCGCGCTTTTAGTTGCGCGCGATATCCTCCTTTCTTTCATCGAAGAGGAAAAGCCTCCGCTTTCTCGACGGGTTTCGAACCTGAGACGGATGGTGATGGCACAACGTTTGACGGCGAGTAGTCTGTGAACCAGACGCACTTGCGCAGCAGGAGACACTCATGTTTGCGGCGGTGTCGTTTCGAAAGAGCTTGAATGTGCCACGTATCACTTCTCGTCTATACAAGTTGCCAGCCATAGACCGTTCGGTTCCATGATCATCTCAGGTGAACGCGGTAGAAATGGGTGGTTGTGCGATGACATCGGCGAGGACATCGAGATTATACGTTCCGAAATCCAGGAGATTGCATCACATTTCGTTTCCAGTTGCCTCGACCGTCCGGCTCTTAAGGTTCGGTGTGAAGCTCGAATGTCTCTTTGCAGGGAAATGTCGCGAAGCGAGTCCAATGAGGCGGGTCGAGGCCAGATATATCGGTCTTCCTGCGACATGAGTTTCGGCTTTGCGAATGAACATTGCCTAGCCTAAGCGATCAAATATTACTGACGTTCGAGACAGATGGATCCACGTCGGCTTGTAAACGTTATGCTTTCATCATCGCATCAAAGATTTCGGTTGTGCAGAAGGTTCGCGTCTTCAGCATTCCTGTTGAATTGTATGACCGTGCCGTCATCCCACTAACGTAGGACTGATCATCATGTCCATTCTCGCCAAGTCAAAGTTTCGCCCTGGCGAGATATCGAGTTGGAGGGGTGTCACTTGCTGCGACGCTGGAGACCCGTACGATGTAGGCGTAATTCCCAGTTCGAGCCGTCTAGCAAGCTTCTTTCGAAGTGTCGTATGGCACAAGGCCAACGGCAAGCATAATTGGAAATCGCCTAGTCCCGGTTGGACGTTGATCAGAATACAATGGATCTCATTCCGGGAACGAGCTGTTTCATTTAGGGGAAGGTTCCGGTTCGCAAATCGAAATGTTTCGGAACGATTGATGGAAGGGAGAGGGCATCTGGACGTAGAGAGACGCATCTCCTCCACGTCTGACCATACGGTCTGCTAGGATATCGCTGAAAGTTTTTGTTCAACAACAGGTGACATCGATTTGCACGCCGAATCTTGCCATCGGATTCGCCGCAATTGCGCATACATCGATTCATATCCTGTCCATCCTTTCTTCCATATCCCAACCATGGTCCGACTGTACTGTCCGTGCTGAGATCCAGCGGTGATTCAGTGTTCATTTAAGAGTATCTGAACAGTATCGCAAATGGAGGAGGACATACTCGAAGGAAACATTTGTCGCTATCCGCACGACGAATACATACTCAGTCACTCCTGCGTATAGCATGCGTCTGTTCGTGGAACTGAATTACTCAAGTATTTCTCTGGTTCAGAAGATCAATAATCGCTACATATCCTGACCTGTCTTATTGCATCCGAAAAGACTCGATCGAAAGACATTCTTGTCCGACCTTCTGACTAGCCAGATATGAGGCATCGAAAGGCATTAAAATCCGAGGATATCCCGTTCCCGAACTCGGCAACAAACGTTGAAGCTTGATCGTTTCGGACCGTGTTTCAAGTGGATGTCACCGAAACGTCATTCCGCTTGCAAACGGTACGCGCAGGAAGAATTGCATAAAACTCTATCGCTGAATTGATGAAAAGACAGCGTCTAGACGCCGATATGAGATCCTAGGCGGAAATCAACGAGTTCGTAGTCAAGATCCCTGCGTAGTCGAATATCGTGACTGCGGGCAGCCTTGCAGAGAGAGCCGGGGACATCGCTTATCCAGACCTTCTTCCGATCAAAGCCTCTTCGCTGCGGTTATCCTCTAATCGCACTTGCATTCTGGAATAGACGAAACAGTCATTCCAAGACGATCGAAGCGGCCGGGAACATAAAATCCTGAACTGACACATTTCACGGCGCTGTAGATCTGTAGACCTCAGTGGGATCAGGTGATCATATATTATCGATCACGCAACTATCTGGGCTTGCGGCACGAGTTTCGGAAGAACTCTTCCAGCTTCTAGGCGCGTAGGCGACGTCGTCCCCCAACGCCATCCAAGACGCAAGACGACCCAAAAGATGCCGACATCCGAGCCAAGCCAAACAAACGAAGACGACCTACAGTAGACGTATCTTTCCAAGGTGAAGCATGGGATTGGGCTGCGCCGGGTGCTGTAACACGATCCTCCTTACCCCCTGTAAACCCCTCGCCCCTCGAGGTTTTACATTTCTCGCAGCATAGCCTTTCGCTGCGGTCCCGTCGGACGCGCGCGCGAAAGAGGGACGGAGGGGTGTGACGTCATTTTCTGATTGGCTCAGCGACAAGCACTCCGTTGTTGTTTATATAGCCCACAAGGCCTAGCGAGGCAAAGCTGACGCCAGCCCAAAGCAGCATTCATATCCGTATTCATCTACATCTTTTCATCTCATCTATCTTCGGAAACCTCACCTAGAACCCTCCTCATCAAACTCACTCGATCAACGAAATCCAACACCATGTTAGTTCAACATCTCTCGCTCTGTGCTTAGGCAGGCCGGATCGCGTCCCGTTCTCGATGAAGCTCTGCAAGCTGCGAGATCCGCGAAGCGAGACGTCGAAGATCCGACCTGTCCAAAAGCACAACGCCAATCCTGCTCATACTCATTACTTTGGGTTGGTTCTTCATTATCGTAGGGCATTCACCGGAAGCGACATCTTGAAGATCATCTGTACGTCCTTGTCCTGGCCATCCAGCCATCAAACCTGAACACGTGCATCGATCACTGATCCTTATCGCTACCTTTGATCGAATCCGATAATACAGTGGCCATCTTTGTTCCTCCTCTCGGAGTGTTCATGTGAGCATCCTTACCAGGACTGATGGAGTCTGGGCGAGAAACTCTTCGGCTCGAGGGGGGAGGATGCGTCATGCACCTGGAGGATAACTTGCTGATATTGAACCTTCACGTTGCCCCTTCACAGTGAGCGTGGATGTAACGCCGACTTCTTCATGTACGTCGAAACTCTACCTTTCATGGCGATACGATACGAGGATGAAAGCTGACTTTCCGCATTTCTCCCGCATAGCAACATCTTGTTGACCATCTTGGGTTAGAATCGACAACACCATTTTAGAGACTGATGAACCGATTTACTGATGAACTTGCTTCTTCTCACCTTCTTCGTGTGATATATAGGTTACATTCCTGGTATCATCGTGAGTCGGCCTCCTTTGGTCGGAAAAACCCCGCACTACAGAGAATCTGACACCCCGTTCTTCCTTTATCTCTACAGCACGCCTTGTACATCATCCTCAAATATTAAGACGGTCGCCAATACAGCTAGAGCGATTGGACCGGATCGTTTGACGGATGGACGGAAGTGTAGAAGCGATGACGCCGAGAAAGGAGATGGCGATCGGACACATGATCGATGGCCGTCGACCCTTGTCCGGCTTTTTTCTGATTCGATGTAAACCGCCTGAGTATTGAGCGCAAAGCCAAGTGATATAATTCGATTTCCCCCTATTGTGACTTGCGATCTTGAACGGATGCCCCCCTCTGCCCTTGTATGGATTTCTGCCGGTCGATTATCCTCGATGTCTGTTCCGATTGCCGTGACCCAGACCGTGACGTCACTCCTGAACCCGTTCTCCCCGAAAGATTCCGGCTCCGGCTTACGCGAATTGGGCTCAGCGAGCCAGCCAGCCAGCAAATGACAGAAAGGTTTCGACCATCTCTACTCCTGTACTCCTACATCTCCCTCGATCCTCTCGCATACTTCTCACAATCTGCAACTCTTGAACTAATTACATCTTCAAATCGTCTCTTTCTCTTTCACAAAATGTTCCGAACCGCCCTCCGAACCTCTGCCGGCGCTGCCTTCCGCCAACAAGCCGTAGCCCGTCGTTACGCTTCTTCCTCATCCCACAAGGCTCCTGCTGGAGATGCTACCTGGGCCATGGGCAGCGCCGCCGTCTTTGGATCCATCACCGCTTATCTCTTGATGTCCGGAGGCAAGCCTGCAGAGGCTGCCGTGCACTCGACCTCGAACATGAAGATTGCGGATTCGACCGAGAAGAACGTCACCCCGGAGGATGCGCCCACTTTGGTCAGTTTCGACCTACGAACAGGCTGTCGGTGTAGCTAGTAGCTGATCGAGAACTGGATATACGTCTTCCACCCTCTTTAGACCAACACTTCTGCCGAGTCCGTACACAAGGGTTCCGGTCGTGCGATCAAGAGCATCGAGGTCAGTCCAACCACCCTCGTCCCTTCATGACGACGTCATTCCTCTGACAGACCCGAATACTCGTCGCCGGTAACTCACAGGGAGAGAAGACTGACGACTCGAGCGATGACAACGAGGACAAGGAGGAATCCTCTGCTCCTGCTCCTTCTGCTGAGGAGACCAGCGAGCCCGCTGAAGGTCGAAAGGCCGAAGATATCCCTGACTCCGAGATCTCTGGCAAGGCCGCTCAGGCCAGCATGAAGCTCGCCGAGGTGAGCCTCGAGTCAATTCGGCATACCAAGAATTTCCGGAGGTTATGATTCTGATTGGTTCATGCCTTGATGCCGTCGTTCGCTGCAGTCCGTCAACGTGCCCAAGGCGGCCATGAGTAACCAGACCGAGGATTCCTCCTCCAGCGATTCCGGCTCTGGCTCTAGCTCGGGTGAGGAGGGCGGTAAGATGGAGGCCGCCGACGAGGGTCGAAAGGCAGAGGACATTCCCGCTTCCGAGATCGAAAACTCGTTGCACCAGGCCGAGGTTAGTCAGGAGTCTGCTTGGAATGCATTCGATATGGAAACGCATTCATTCAGCTGACGCTCGGGTGGGATATCATTTGTTTTGGTTGTTATTCGTAGGAGGCATGTGTACCCAGCGCCACCTGGGCCGATGGCAAGCGAGAGTAGACGAGAATGGATAGAACAAAGAACCATCTAATTAAAGCATCATGTAAACCGAACCGTCGACATGAAAACAACATGAATTGCACCGAGGTTTGGCACATCGCGATCGATTCGGCATGCAAGCGATCGATTCGGCATGCAAGCGATGCGGCACAAAAGAAAACCGCTTGGCTTCGAGTGTCATGTGTTGTATGCCCCGATTACCAATCAAGCCCTGGCTTTGCCCTTTGCGTTGCCGAGCGGACGACCTTTACCTTGAGCTCCACTCACTTTCCAAGCCCCGAGGATGGCCTCCTTGATCTCCTGCACGCCATCATCGTGACGGATCGAGGCAAAGATCGTGGGACCTCCTTCTCGCATCATGGCGGCGTCTCGCTTCATCACGTCTAGCGAAGCTCCGACATAGGGCGCGAGGTCGATCTGAGCAAACGAGCGGAGCACGTCAGCGACGCTGAGGAATGTTTGGCATGTGATGCTTCCAAGACTCACTTTGTTGACGATAAGGAGGTCCGACTGCGGAAAGGTCGTGTCAGCCGTAGCCTTCAGGTCTCCTTGTGGCCATATGGTCTGCTCACCTGCGAGATACCGGGTCCGCCTTTACGTGGTACCTTGTCACCTCCGCTCACGTCGATCTGTCGATTTGAGGTCGGTCAGGTATCGCTCAAGAAGCACCCTATGCCCCTTGCGACTCACGACGTAGATGATGTAGTCAGCCAATTCTCTCGAATAGTTTGCTAGGTCGAGCATATCGAAAGGACGTAGATCAATACCGAGGATCTCGTTCTCTCGCCAACTAGATCCCGTAACAACTCGGCACGCCAGACTCACCTGCGAGGTTGTCACCGCCACTCTCGACGAACAACAACTCGGTCTCGTAGATCCCCTGCAGCTCTTCCAGCGCGTGCATGTTGGCCGAGATGTCTTCCCGGATAGCGGCGTGCGGACAACCGCCTGCCAGGGGGGAACAGGAACGGAAACACAAGGACAAGGCGGGATATAGCGTATGGTTCAGTTCTTCGCCTTGTTCGGCTGGAGCTCGACTCGACTCGACTCGACCGGGACTCACCCGTCTCGACAGCCCGGACCCGACCTTGATCCTCGAGCGCGTTGTTCCTGATCAAGAACTCTTGATCTTCCTATCGATTTCGGCCCCGTGTGAGAGCAAGATAATCGCGATAATTAGATAGCGAAGTTTCGAGGAGAAATGTCGCGCAGATCGAGTAGGGCCGATAATCAGAACGATGCGATTGGAACGGGTTTGGATGGCAGGAGGATACGAACCTTTGTGAAGATGTCGTTGGTCACCACAGCTGTCATGCGCGTTGAAGAGGTAGTAAGGATGAGCTTGCCAGTCAAGGATGGACAGCATAAATCCAGCCAATGGTCGTACCGATGTTGTATTCGTCCCGGAAAGCCCGACACAAGGCCAAGAGCAAAGCGGTCTTTCCCGACCCGACAGGACTAGAATGGGTGACATACCGGTGCGGCAGAGCTGATTGAGTCGGGGCAGATTCGCACGGAGATCACATAAAGCGACTTGCCCTCCAATCCCGATAGTAAACGCTCGCTCTTCGAAATCCCTAGCAGAGAAATCGGGCATGTTGCGCTCGGAATATTTCCCTATTATGGATTAAACAGCCCCTATTTCAGTCGACTGACTCCTTGATCAAGAGTCCCAAGTAGAACCGGTACCCACCTGGGTTTTCCAGATGTTCATGCGTATGTCCATGCTCTACCGGTGTCCACGTTCCGGTGGCAGCGTCGTGCAGATGAGCTACACCCCCGTGGTCGTGTCCGTGTCCGTGCCCGTTGTGGTGGTCGAATTCGGGCCTCGAACCGGCAGCCAGGAGCGCGGTCGACAGTCTGTCTTGGAATTGAACCTTTTGTGCCATCGTTTAATGAGATTTGAGGTAAGTTGTGGAGGTTGTTCTCGCTGTCAAAGCTGCCAATCAGTAGCTCAGTAGCAGTTACTTGTCGTGCAGTCGTTGTATTTGATTTCGGCTCTTCCCTTCCTTCCTCCTTGATCTCTCTCGGATCTCTTGCTAATCAGCCGCAACCTCCCGAACCAAACACGAGGCAGGGAGGCGCCCGGAGTTGCAGAGATTTGCTTCCGACGGGGCACGGGAACGAGAGATAAGGGAGTCTCCACGATCTCGGACGGGGGCTTCGGAAGAGAGAGACCCCAGACCCCCTCCCACATCGGAGCGGTATCTTCGTCGTCGTCATGCTAGCCAGTCGTCGTTATTGATGGTCTGTACAAATGATACATACAAGTAGCCAGGCAGTACTGGCCGTAATGCAATCCAGAGCGCAAGATGCTTTTTGATGCCACGTCGAACTCTCGCTTTCCTACGCGTCTATAATCGTCCTTGGAGCCTCTTGTTCACGCTGTCGATATGTTTCCGGTTCTTCATGTGGATCTCGAGGTTCGAAGGTTCACAAGAATAGACCTTGCCTGGGCTATATATCACGACAAGGAGGAAAAAACACCATCGTCTCCATCAGCGCAATGTACAATGCGATGCGATTCCCGAGGACGATGAATGGGATGAGACTTACCAATCGAGACATTTCATCTTCCAATGAGTCCGCTCGTCGCCCGAAGCGTTGGGACGGTAGACGGGGTCTAGACGATCGTGCGGTCTCGTCTGCTTGAAATGCATCAAGACCTCCTTGACCCATTCAGGTAATGGTGGTGTCTATCAGTCGAATACGCGAAGGAGATGGAAAGCACGGTCAGGCTTAGTTGGCGGAAGCGATTCACACGTCCCACTCACGCTTCCCGATGTCACCCGTTGAAGGGCCACGCCCGGTCTTGACGGCGTCAACGGCACACGGGGCGACTGGACCTCGCTGGGTCGGTGCACGACGGGCGAAGGGGTGGGTGCAGCGAGGCTCGTCGATGCGGGAGCTGGACCGTCTTCCGAAAACGTCGAGTCGGGCGAAGCGACATCCTGGAAGGGCGGCGGGGTGACTTCCTTGCTCTTGGCCGTCTCGACCGGGAAGAGGGGAGCTGTTACAAGCACAAGAGACGCATGGTGTTTCTTCAGTTTTCGCCTTGCCACGCATGAACTCGGGTCATACCGACTTACCACAATCGGAACACAAGTTGGGTCGTCCGAGCGGTCCGTCGAACCGTCTCTTGTCATCCAAGACAGCCTCGGGGCGATGACAGTGCGAGCAAGTCCACGCACTAGGCGGACGTTCCTTCGGAGGGTCCACCGGACGGGTGTGGATGTTGCTAGAAGATGACGTACGGCGAGCAGGTCCTGCGACTTCTTCTTTGATAGGAGGCTGGACAACGGCTTTGGCAGGTTCGGGAGAAGCCGTATTGACACGGTTTCTTCTGCTAGCCCTTACGGCCATGACGACGCTCTGCTCCGGACTAGGTGCCGCCGAATGATCGTCGTGTTGCAACTCGCTCGTCATCGTCGTGATGTTAGCTTTCGCGGCGATAGCAGCGGCCCTTCTCGGCGCCGTCTTGGTCCTCGTCGGAGTCGGCTTCATGGGCAGCGGTAGCTTGGGAATGGCCGAAAGCACGATCGGAACACCATTCTCGTCCATACCCCCGCTGATCCTGCTGCGATTCGTCTTGACGGGTTCACGATCTGGTAGGGCGACCAACCTCCTCGCCCGAGTACCTCGCTTCTTCTTGCGGTCCTTGTCCTTGTCCCGATCTCGCTCGAACGCGTGCTGGTCCATCTCCGTGACGGCGGTCAGGAAGGGCGTATATGTTGAGATCAAGTTGCTATCGTTACGGACCACTTCGCTCAATGGGGGCAAAAAGTCGGCAGCCAAGTCTTGGTCGGCGATGCGACTACCGTCGAACGCGTATCCGACCAAAGTCAGAGACTTGAGATAGGCTTGCATCTGTTCCCGGATGTCGTGGGCGATGGCAGTCCTACGCGAGAATGGGCAGTGTTAGACAGACTCGCCTTGCCGAAGGCTTTTGATCTGGATAGACTCACTTGAACTCGCCGTTCAGGCCTAATTCGAGCGAATACACCTCGGCGAAGTGTTCTGGCGTCGTTTCTGACTGTATGTCCCACTCGAAGCAATCCGTCAAGTGCATTTCGCCAGAGATGATGTCGAGCTAGATGGCGCAGAGAATTAGTATGACAGTATGCAGTCGGTCAACAGCCGCAACGCCTAACCTGTATCCTAATCCGCAAATCGTAAGGTAACCCTTCCACATCCCCAACCATCAGATCTTCAACAGGCATTGGCCTGTCATCCTCGTCGGCATGTTCATCGAGCGACAGAGCTTCTTTCCGCATGCGCTTCCACCACTCAACGTCATCATCTGTCAAGGCACTCTCCACTTCGGCCAAAGTGGATTGCGGAACGATGGCTTGCTCGGCGTCTCGCACCCGCTCTTTTATTGTTTCCGCTATACGAGTCCGCGAAGGCTCCATCGGCAGATCAAAGTCCTCGCAAATGGTCTGCGCGAACATTTCTGGCGTGATGAGGGGGTCTGAGGTGGAGGTCAAGCAGGATCAATGTCTGCTGGACTTGGTAAGCATGACATTCTATTACTTACCCGAAGCGTTCCATATGAAGGTATCCTGGAATCTGCTCTGATCCAGCTCGAGATCTATACGCACAGGTATCAGTCGATCCTGCACATTCGCCGGTGCTCGCAGTTGCGCTTTCGTACTGCAGACGGTGTAGGTATAGACTAATCAGTCGAGTGAGCGTCGTGGACCTCCACAAACGAACGACCTACAATCGGAGGGCCATGTGTTTGCCGTTCATCCGCTTCTTGTCCCTCTGATTGTTTTTGTCGACTGGCCAGATCAAGTCGAGCCCCGTCGCTGGTCTCGCTTTAGGCATCCGCTTGTCGTGTTCCCACCAAGCAGGTTGTTGAGTGGCTCTCCATTCCTGCATACGCTCACTCATCTGCTTGCGCTGTACGTCCCAAGCCGATGCGTAATCGATATCTCGATCGATCCACGTCCGCATTTGATTCTTCGTCCCGTCAGAGAGCGGTTGGATTGCACCGCCTAGAGTAGGATCCTTCATCTCGTCGAGCTCATCTGGTATTCGCTGCAGATGCATGATGGGGAGGGTCGGATGTCGGTATTTCTGCCAAGACTCGATCGGCACCGGCTCGTACGCCGGGGAAGGAGGCTTTATTGGTATGGATGGAGCGGATGGTGGGGGAGGGGCAACATTGATGGGATGAACCGGATTTACCGGACCTGGCAGTATACTTGGACCAGCAGCCGCGTTATTTGACTGCTCGGCGGCAGCGGGGACAGCAACCGCTTCCCGCTGCTTGAGATCGTTGGCAGCGTTCTTCTTCGGTTTCGCCTTGTGACTACGTTTCTTCTCATCCTTCTTCGGCGGGTTTGCAGGCGACTTGGCGGGTTTGCCTTCGGCCTGACCCTTTCGGCCAGACGCGCCGTTCGGGCCAGAAGATGCAGGTGTGGAAGCTGGCGGCTGCATTTGCGGCTGCTGCTGCTGCTGTTGTTGAAGCTGCTGCTGTGGAAGCTGCGGCTGCTGCTGATGCTGTTGTTGTTGCGCTTGTTGTTGCTGCTGGACCCTTGCGAGGACGGCGACCTGCTGCACGTACTTTTGCATGCTCGCTATCGTCTCGGGGTCAACCGCACCTGATCTCAGCAGCTCGTGAGCCTTGACGAGGCTCGCAAAGAACGCCGGCTGGTTCTGTCGCATGACGTCTGCCGTGCTCGGGTTCGACAACGCTTGTATGTAAGGTAACAGTCGAGGATCAAACGGGCAATTCGGAGGCATCGGTATCGACTGGGGAAGAGCCATCCCGCTAGGCAGTTGCTGCTGTTGCTGCGGAACGTTCCCGTTCATACCCTGGGGTAGCTGCATCGCTTGTAATCCCGCTTGACTCATCCCCTGCTGACCGCCAGGCATCATGCCACCGAGATTCATCCCCTGCGGTTGACCTAGACCCTGAGCCTGCTGCGTCTGGCCCGCACCGCCATCCGTATTCTGCCTCTTATTCCTCATGTTTGTTCCAGGTGATCCTTGACCAGCCCCGGGACCAGCCCCGACCCCACCTATCGAGCTGCGTTCTTTTCGCTTGCCCAACAGGGTCGAAGCGTTGATATTGGTCGGCATCCCCATTTGCGGCGGAAAGCCCGTCTGCGGAGTCGGCGTGGACGGCGGCATCTGTTGTTGCTGTCCTTGAACTTGCGTTTGGGCTTGAGAATGATGGGACGCAGCTGAGGACGGTCGAGGCACATGCTGTTGATACATGTTCGGCGTGAACTGGGTGTTCATTCTCGGCGACGGGGACGAGTTGGACCCTCCCGCTGCGGCAACTCCGGGGAAACTTGGCTGAGGTTTCTGACCCGGTTGCATCGGTTGGTTCTGGCCCCTGAACGGTTGACCCATCCCTCCCTGCTGCTGAAGATTCATCTGGATTCCGCCGCCTTGTTGTTGTTGCTGCTGTTGCTGTTGCTGCTGCTGCTGCTGTTGATGGTGCTGCTGCATCTGCTGTTGGAAATGCTGCTGTTGCTGCTGCATCCCTCCCAGTCCCATGTTCATTCCTGCCCCTAAACCCGCCTGCATCCCCATTCCCATCCCCATACCCGTCCCGCCCATTTGACCGTTGTTCATCCCTCCAGCCACGCCAGCGATCGGGTTGGAAGCGAGAGCCTGCATTGCCCTGACCATGGTCGGATGGTTCATCATCCCCTGGGGTATCTGCGGTTGTCCACCTGTACTCTGTTGTCGACCCATGGCGGGTGAAAATGACTGTTGCGGCTGTTGACCTATCCCGCCGAGGTTGAGCGTCCCCTGACCCGCTTGACCTTGACCCTGACCTTGACCTTGCGCCTGAGCTTGAGCTTGAGCCTGAGCCTGTACCTGCCGGTACGCTGCTAGTGTGGCCATCTGCGTCTGCTGGTACAACGGCAGACTCGAGTTCATCTGCTGCTGTTGTTGCTGACCGACGTTCATGTTGAGGTTCCCACCGGCTTGACTGAACATTTGCGGGTTAAATCCCATGGGCAGGCCGTTATTGCCCAGCCCGAGGCTTGGAGAGCCGCTGTTGTTTCCGGCATTGTTGAGGTTGTTGCTGTTGTTATTGGAAGCTCCGAATTGACTGGTAGGAAACCCATTCATCTGAGCCAGAGCTTGGTAGTTCTGTTCGCATCCCCGGTAAGATGGACGACAAAGAAGATCAAGTCGAGCGAGATCACGAAAGACACCCAAACCAGAATCGTCAGATCCTCCCACCTCATCTGCATCGAGGTACCTTATCATGATCCTGAAGCTAAACTCACAGGCTGTTGCTGGTTCGATCCTTGCGCCTGGCCATACTGCCCATAATCGGGGTTCATCCTCGTCAAAGAACCCGATGCCGGGTGAGGAAGCAGAGAGGTCTCCTACTCCTGCTCTCCGTTCGTTCTACTTTTTTACACTGCGCTGTTCAGGTCTTCCTCGATCCCTGTTCGCTGAGTCGCAGCAGACTGTTGAATGGATGCGACCAGGTCGAGACGGCGATGTCGAATGGGGTCAATCAAAACGCGAGGGCCAAGTCCGGAAGAGGTATCGATCCATCCGCCGCTCTCGTCCTATAAGATCTTGAATCTCACTGTCGACCTCGTCTCTGTTCTACGGTATTGGCAAGGCGAAGGCTACCACCGATATCAACCTCCTTGTTGAACTGCCTCAAGAGGTTGATTGCCGGTAGTAATCGATAGATCCGATAGATGTTCACCGAAGGCAGGCAGAGAAAGAAGCCTTCGCGCGAACGGGTGCGTGATGAGACCCTCCTTCGACTGAGATGACACCGGCTAAGATCGGGCAAGGATACCGTGTCCTGCTTCTACCTAAGAGAAGATGCCTATGTCGATTGTCTGAAGGTGTCGAAAGTCATCGAGGTGTGATGTTAACGTAGGATGCCTTGGACGTGCAATTGACCTGTTTGGGACGAGCTGGGTTGCTGCTGCCTAGACGCGATTGCTAGGCGAGATCTGACTGACTGAGATGTTGATAACGCATACGCGCTTTCATCCATCTCGCTTTCCCTATTGGGCCTACACCAGCTACACCTTTGAGTCTGCAGCTTGATATGGATGGACAGTTCTAACGAGACATGCGAGACAAAGCCCGAGTCCTGAATCTGTAATCTGTGATCTGACGATCTGATAGCGATGAGATGATAAACCAGGTACGTAACCCAAAACTCCGGATGAACAGGGACTAGGCGAGGGCGAGGGCGAGGAAAGAGAGGGTCGTTCGGCTCCGAGCGGCCGGGTCAAGAACAGAGAGAAACGGCAAATCGAATTGACCGGGAACACGAAAAACCATGGAAGAACATTCGGGGAATTCCAATCCCACCTCCTTCTTCGCATTCTTGCCGTGGTTTAGCGTGTACCGTATCGTAGTCGGCCGATAGTGGAGGACGAGAGGTAGATGAATCCCATGCGCCCATGCACCCCCCACCCACCTCGCCTCGCCTCGGTCTTGGCGTGCCGAAGGGTCGGGGATCGAGGGTGGTGAAAGGGGGGTTCGTCACCATGGTACCATGACCAGAATCATCAGATGATACGTTATCGGCGGCCATACCGGAAAGATTTTCCGAACCGAGAGACCAGATCTGATCTTGATCTTGATCCGATCCATTTTCGATCGAGGGCATTCCCTTGCGCGGGGCGTTTCGTGATATTCGGATCTTTTGTCATCGCCCCCCACCCCCGACCCACGCCGTACAACTCCCGCCCGAGACCGACACCCACAACCCAAATCCAGAGGCAGAGAATTCATGAAGCCGAGATCCATCGCCTTCGATCCGTGATTGTCCCTGCCGGATTCTTGGTCTTTTGCTTGCGACTGCGAGCGAAGTGAAAGCAGATGTCTACGAGCTACGAGCACACGCTGGAGCCGAAGTGCAAGATCAACTGCTGTAAAGTGTTGTCGAAACATGACGTTGTTACAGGATCACGAACCGTCCTCGACATGATTGCCGTGCCTCTGTTCTCGATCGAACGCCTTTTCTTGTCAACTATCGGCATGCCTACGAGGCTAAGCACGTAGACTCTGTACAAGATAGCCTGTCGACCCTCCATCGAGATTCCGATCTCCTTTCGACATTTCGATAATCAGACGAGTTCCAATGACTCGCAATCGTGATCACCTTGGAATTTATCACAAGTATTACCGGAACACGCAATTTGACGTTTCACAAAAGCAAGCTACAGGCCACAGGTGGATATACAAGGTATATGACTACAAGCACTGCGGGTGCGAGGAAATGAGCCGGTCAAGCTCATTTTGAAGCGACTGATTCGTCTTGGAGTTTCTTGCTCGTAGCGATTTCGCTCGAGTATGTATGTGAGGGTGCATCTAAATGCGACAAGTTCTATGGCAACGCTCGGCCGTCATCTTGAGACTCTGTTCATCGCATTCGTCCAGCTCAGGTAGTCGTCGTAGCGGTCGTCATCGAAGTCGGTGTAGATGATGTAGAAGCCTCCTTCTCCCCGAAGTTCGGTGGGAAATTCGCTGGCGGTGCGCTTCACATGCACAACACGACCGGAAATCAACCTTCCGCCCTTATTCCCGCCTGCCATGCATGCAAACTTCGAAACGCAGGACTACAGTATGACTCACCTCCTCACATCCCAAACATCCTCACTGCTCCCCCCAACCCTCCTTGCAGCCCACCACCCCGCCCTCCGCCTGATCCACATCTTGCGCCGTTCTTCCTCGTCCACGCTTTTTAGGGACATGCAGTATTTGAAGTCTTCGAACTTGGTGGTACAGACTTTGGGGGCGCCGTGCCGGTAGACGTTGCGGAGTTGAGGGCCGAGGGCTGTCGAGGGTTGGTAAAGAAAAGAGTTCCGAATGAGGGTGAGCGATGATGTTTCGAGAGAAGAGGGTAACGCCCATGTGGGCGTTAGGGGGGACGTACCGTAACAGCTCAGGAATTCGTCACTGTCGTTCCATAACCCGACCGACCAGGTCCACCTCATTAGCTGACCCGACCCGACCTGATCTGACCTGGACTTGATCGCCAGTAACAGCTCCTCGACTCACAATAGAGTCATACAACCGGGTACTTCCTCGAAAGTAGGATACTGAGCCGCTTGGAGCTGGAGCTCGTTTTGAAAGATGGCATCGTATCGCTTCAACGTCGGGGTCGGGTGGGTTGATGTTGTGGTTGGTATTGATGTCGATGTCGATGTTGATGCTGATGCGGCGTCGGTCGTCGGATGGACGGCTGAAGAGGTGGAATTGGACATGACGGATTGGATCTCGGAACGAGCGGTGGTGAGGTGCAATGGGCGGCGTCAGGACAGATGATCAGCATCCCAAGAATCAAGGTATCGAGGTGCATGGTGTGATGGTGGCCGGGGTGCACCGAATCTCGACTTTGGCTTATCTGCGCGTCGCCTGATGAAGATGACGCGGACATGAGATAAAGCGATATTGGTATGGTCAAATATGCTGATGTCCGTTTTTATACCTGTGATCGTCGTTGAAACGATTCGTAACCGCTCGTCGTTATCGCGCCATCGCTCGCTCTTGAGCTGACCGGGATGGATGCACCTGTGCTGATCTCTGTGAAAAGACGGTGGTATGAGCATCGTCAGGATCGTGTCAAGGAGATCAACGAGACTGTAGCCGTGACTGATGATGACCGTGATCGAGGATCGAGTGCTATGAACGAGACGAGATGAAACCATACCCTTGTCTTGAACTGAGACTCTACGTGATCCGTTCCACTCGTCATCGCCGCCGCTGAAGCTGAGATTCGGTTCGATCGAACAAAGGAGGGCGAGGAGACAAGAGCGGTGCATTCTCAGCCTCAGCTACCATTCCACACAGTACACACACTGCAGCTCTACCACGTCCTTCTACCACCTCTTCTTCTTTCAGCGAGGGAGAGCAGAGAATGACAACCGCCCTCTGGCTATCCAAACGCCTAATCTCCAGCACTTCGAGCACGAACCACACCGTTAACGGCATTAGGATTAGTAACAAGACTTTCGGGGCCATAAACACGCACTCGCTACGCAACCTCGTATCCACCACCAGTACCACCAGACCCACCTCTTCCTCGCCTTGCTCGACAAGAGTAGCAGCGAAACAAACTTTAGCGTCAACATCAGCAGTATCGACGGCTCATATCGCCATGTGTCGGACCCACCCTACTACGCAGCTCAATCAGGGGACGAGGAGGAACTTTTCAGTGTCCAGCGCGGTACTTGGGTTAGTGGTTCTCGTACTTTCCGTCGTCGTCGGGAGGAAATCTTGGGGGTCAGTGTCGGATTGAGAGTTTAGGTGTAGCAAGAGGAGCCCGAGTCGAGGGAGATGTCGCAAGTCGGGCACAGAGACAGATCGACCGGCAGTAGGAGTCGGGGGTCGGAACCCAGGGTTTCGTGAACCGAAAACATGACGCAGCAGGATGTCATCGTTGGAGTCTTTGCGCTCGGCCTCGGATACCTGTTGTTGGGCAGTAGGCGGGGCATCTACCTCTTCTGGCAAAAATCGGTCGGATGTCGATAGAAGATAGCGGTCGTATCGCACAGGATGGAGACGGCGACGCATATCCGAGTTTCGTTAACTGACGTCATGTATCATTTCTTTCTTCCTTACACCTCGCAGCAACTTGTCCGGCTCCTCAGCTCCCTCCGGCTCGACATCCGCCCCTACCCCCAACCTGAACTCGGAAACCAACATCACCCGAACCTCCCTCTACCTCCCCCCGACCGAGACCCGTCCGCACCGCCTCCTCACCCTTCCCAACAAGCTCGAGATCATCCTTATCTCCGACCCCGAGGCAGACAAGTCCGCCGCAGCTCTCGACGTTGGAGTAGGGCATTTGGAAGATCCGGCGAATTTGCCCGGGTGTGCGCATTTTTGTGAACACATGATGTTCTTGGGGACGAAGACGTTCCCTAAAGAGAATGCGTATAATACGTATTTGACGAGTCATAATGGGCATTCGAACGCTTATACGGATCTTTGTAATACCAACGTGAGAGTTTTTTCGCGACTCCTCATCGAGACCGGCTCGAGCTGGCGTTGATCTTGCCTCACCATAAATCTCGGCAGTACTACTTCGAAGTCGCCCCGAACGCTCTTGAGGGCGCCCTAGATAGGTTCGCAGGGTTCTTCTCGGAACCCCTCTTTGCCGAAGACTGTACCGAGCGGGAAGCCAACGCCGTCAACTCGGAGCACAAGAAGAACCTGCAGAGCGACATGTGGCGGTTCTACCAGTTGGAGAAACACCTCTCTTCCCCCGAACATCCTTATCACAAGTTCGGGACGGGTTCTCTGGAGACGCTCTGGACCACGCCAAAGTCCCAAGATCGGGACCCGAGAGCGGAGTTGATCGAATGGTGGAAGAAGGAATACTGTGCCAGTCGGATGAAACTGGTCGTCCTCGGAAAGGAGGATCTGGACACGCTCGAAGGCTGGGTCAGGGAGAGGTTCGAAAAGGTGGAATACAAGGGGAAGGAAAAGGTCATGTACAGCGACAAGGTGTTTGAAGAGGGACAGATGGGAGTAAGTCTCAGCATTGCGAGGGGTGGGAAGCGTGCTGCGATTGCTAAGCTACTATATATCTCGACTTGATCGTCTGCGTAGCACATTGTCTTTGTCGACCCCGTTAAGGATACCCGAGGGATGGAGATCACCTTCCCGTTCCCGGATCAGCGACACTTTTACAAGTCGAAACCCGCCTCGTACCTCGCCCACTTTTTGGGTCACGAGGGGCCCGGATCGATCTTGTCCTACTTGAAGCGACGGGGGTGGGTCAACAGCCTGCGTTCGGGAGCACAGAATGGGAGCAGCGGGTTCGAGCTTTTCAAGGTGACGGTTGATCTCACCGAGGACGGATTGGGTGAGCTTGGGGCGAACGTGAAAAGGCGGCTTGTTCGCGCTCCGGGCTAACTTTCTCCTTTCCCATACGACGCGTGATAGCCAACTACGAAAAGGTCGCTCAAGCGGTGTACAAGTACATTCACCTGCTGAAATCGCAGCCTCCTTCGGAAGAGGCCTTTAACGAAATCAAGGCGTTGGCCGAGATTGGATTCAGGTTTGTCGAGCGTGGGGGAGCTTCGAGCTACGTCTCGGACCTCGCTCGTCAGCTGCACCAACCGGTCCCTAGGGAAAAGATCATCTCTTCCCAATGGCTCGTCGAGGAGTTTGACGCGGAAGAGATCCGAAGGTCGCTCGACCTGTTGGACCCTAGACGGAGCAATATCGCCGTGTCCGCCCGTAAATTGCCCCCGGGTGTCGAGGGGACGTTCGATCTCACCGAACCGATCTATGAGACCAAGTACAAGCGGATCAAGATGAGCCAGACATTCATCGACGAGGCTTTGAACGGGACCCTGCCAGAGCTGCATTTGCCGGGCAAGAACGCGTTCATCCCGGAGAACCTCGACGTCGAGAAGATCGAGGTCGACAAGCCAAAGGTCGTACCGGATTTGATCAAGGATACGCCGCTGTCCAAGCTGTGGTATAAAAAGGACGACCGATTCTGGATCCCTCGAGCCAACGTGTTCCTGTCCCTGAAGACGTGAGTCGAGAGATGAGCGAATTGACGCGAGAACTCTCGGTAGACTAATCGCACCTTTTCCTGATCAGTCCTTTACTGCAGGTTTCGCCTCGCAACACGGTCCTCGCCAGACTCTTTGTCGACCTCTTCCGCGACTCGATCGCAGAAGAGACCTATGATGCCGAACTGGCGGGTCTGCAATTCTCGATCGATTACGCCGGGGATTCGCTCACCGTCGGGACCGTCGGTTACAATGACAAGCTTCCGGCGATGACTGAAAAGATGTTGAACCTGATGCGATCGTTCAAGGTGGACCCGTCTAGATTCGAATTGATCCGGGATCAGGTGAGAAGTCGTCTCGTAACAGGTATATCGCGTTAGATAATCCAGCTAACCATCTTGACTGTCTGTCACCAGCTCCGACGCAGTTGGCAGAACATGAAGATGGAAGAGCCATACCAACTCGTCTCATACTACGCTCACTACGCCGAATCCGAGTATATGTGGACCATGCAAGAAAAGGGGGAAGAGCTAGAGTGTAACTATCGCAGAGACCAATATTTCCGGCAGAACAGTCGCTAATATCTTGCCTTTGCAGACTGTACACCCGAGGCGGTCGACCAGTTCGCCAAGGAAATGTTCGAGAGGATGTACATCGAGGGACTGATTCACGGTAACATGGACAAGGAGGTACGATCTTCGCATTATCGATATCACGGCGGAAGAACGCGATGCTCATCGCGCCCACCTCTGTTTTTTGCAGAACGCTCTTGCACTTCAGTCGATGGTCGAATCTGTGCTGAAACCCCGTGTTCTCACTGCATCGGAAAAGATCGGCGAGAGGTCCATGTTGCTTCCCGAGGGTGAGCGTGATTCCTGCTCGACAGCTAGATCCATGAGCTGATTCAAGTGTCTCGTTACCGCGACCCAGGTTCGGCTCACGTCTGGAATATCGAGGTAGCCAACCCGTCAGAAGTCAACTCGGCTATCGAGTACTATTGCGAAGTTGGCGACATTCAGGACGATGTCTTGAGGCCGCAGCTTTCCCTCCTCGCATCTCTCATCTCGGAGCCTGCTTTCAACGTCTTGCGAACCAAGGAGCAGCTCGGTTACATCGTCTTTGCCCTGCCTCGAGCGTCGACGGGTACCATGGGTATGCGTTTCCTGATTCAGAGCGAAAAGGATACGGTCTACCTGGAGACTCGAGTAGAGGCGTTCTTTGATTACATGAAGGAATTTTTGGACAACTTGTCCGAGGAAGAGTACGAAAAGCACAAGGCGGGAGTCATCCACAAAAAGCTCGAGAAGCCTAAAAACTTGCATGGCGAGAGCTCGAGATTCTGGACCGCCGTTGAAGATGGTTACTATGATTTCGAGAGGCGTAAGTCCGGCTGACCCATATCTGTCATCTACGGCCAAATCCCTGACCACGACCTTGTCTCGCTGCAAAACAGGTTTCAGAGACGCCGAGTTCACCAAAAGCATTCCCAAGCAGGACATCATCGACCTCTTCATGTCCCGCGTCCACCACAACTCGCCGATCAGGAAAAAGCTTAGCATTCACATGCGCTCCACCTACAAGGGTGTCAAGTTCGACCCTGCCCGCGCGACGCCCATCATCGAGGCATTCGTGGCCAAGAAAGTGCCCGTCTCGCAAGAAGACCTCGGCGCCCTGCTGGCCAGCTCGCCGGGTCTCCCTGAAATCCAAAAGTTTGCTCGGGACTGTCTCGCACAAGCTGATCACCTGAGTGAGGAAGACAAGGCCGCCCTGGACAAGCAAGTGGCGGATCTCGACACTGTCAAGGTCGCCCCGGGCGAGAAAGAAGCCAAGCTTAGGGACGGCAACATCGTCATTGATGACATTGTGCATTTCAAGGCTGGACTGCGCCCGTCGAGAGCGCCGGTGCCTTTACGCAAGTTTTCGGTTGTATAATTCATACCTTACGCTAGACCCATCACGACTCGCTGCATGTACACACCCTTTCATCACGAATAGCATAATACAATCAGTATGCAAGCCGGGTTTGGGAAGCATCCTGTCGGGCTGCTGAACAGGCTCCTATGCATATTCGACGGCGCTCGAGCCCTAGACTCGAGCACAAAAGGACAGCCATGAATAAAACTTGACTGGGGTTAGAGACTGGACGGAGATGCTGATGTCCACTCTGGTAGCCTTCATATGTATCATCCACACACTGGGAGGAGATCGCTTTCATCATTCTGCATATTGCAGCAGAATTCTCTGTCGATAGCAAAACCCTCTTCTACCTATCAATCAATGCATCATCAGATTTCGTCCATTCAAATATACCATACAACCCATACAACACGACCACAATCCCAGAGTGTACTAAGAAATCGATGTTCTTCTACCGCCTCGTCACCGTACCAGATGGTTTCCGCAGGCCGCCACCTATCGTCGACGACGTCCCCGAGATCGTACTGCTCGTCGTGTTGCCCGTCGTAGGTCGAGCCCCGCTGACGACTGGCAACGAAAGTCCAACACCACAGTATCATAAATCAGTACGGCAGAGGCCGCAGATACGCGCTGGGAACGAACCCCCAAGACTCACCTCTTCCTCTCGCACCCAAAACCCCTCTCCCTCTCACTCCCGTCCCTCTCCCAACCCCAACCCCAGCTCCGACTCCCCTCCCTCTGCCACGCCCCGCAGTCATCCTCTCTCGATTCTCCGCCTCTACCAAGGCCCGCCTCCTCTCCTCCTCTTCCTCCTCTTCGGCGCGTTTCCGATCACGTTCCACCTGTTCTTTACGCGCTTGAGCTTGTTCGAGTTCGATCCGGGCTTGACGGGTTTGTTCTTCCATCGCCCGGAGGTCCTATAATGTGAGAGATAAGCACGAGGGGGGAGAGATGACGGTCTTAGCAAAGCAAGGTCTTCGGTAAAAGTGGTTTATGTTGGTACTGGGGGGACGTACTTCGGAGACCCCCTTCCATCTCTCGTTCAGGACGAATTTTTGGGTATGTTCCGTCTGACTCAACAACCGGATGTAGGAATCCAACAGGGAGTCGGTATCTCTCGTCCGTGCGGCTAGTCTCTATCGGGTCGGGTCGGATCGTCAGGCACGAGATCGGATCGACGTTGCGGCAAAGAATGAGTGCGCAAAGGTGGATGCGGCAGAACACGCAAGCGCATGTCGATCCAGTGTGAGATTTGCAGCAAAGGACAGCGTGAACAAGAAAAGTATCGATGGTGAGTTAACGAATTCCATAAATCGACCATTATCCCGGACGAAAAACAAGAAGAACAACAACGACCGAGACTCACCTCGTTCCCAGCCTTGCTAGCTCTCAAACTCGTCTCGAACCCCTCGAACACCTGGACCATCTTTTTCAGTTCCCAGAGCGATTCCTTGAGCTTTTGCTGATCCCGATCTCGATCTCGATCTCGGTCTCGGCCTTGCAATTGTGACTGTGATTGGGAGTGGGTGTGGGTGCGGGGGGTTGAGGTGGAGGATGTTTGAGTGTGGTCGGTTTCGGATTCGTCGTCAATGTAGTCGTCGTTGGTGTGGGGGTTCTGATGGTTCCGATCCCGAGGTTCGTCCTCTTGTTCGTCCTCATCTTCCTCCTGATCTTGTGGTCGGGCGAACAACGAGAGCCTCGATGATTTGACTTTAGACTTGGGACGGGGCAAGACTACTATCTCCTTCTCGCCTTCTTCCTCTTCCTCTCGTACTCCTGCTCCTTTTCGTACTTCCTTTCCCCTCAACCCATCCCCGAGCCGACCTCCACCTCCCGTGCCCGTTCTCCGAACACTAGGACTGCCTACATCCATATCCATGCCCATCAACCGATCTTGTTCCCCCAAAGAGAGGTCGTCCATCAGGTCGCTCTCGTCCCCGACCATATGGTGCATGTTCATGTTCAGATTCAGGTTGAAAGGGGATGCTGGGGAGTCCATCGTGGGCGGGTTGTATTCCTTCTGTTGTCCTGCTTTGGTTTTTGTGTGATTGGGGAGAAGTGGTGGGCTGGGAAGAGTTTGGATGATAAGCCTGTGTGATGTCGATGGCGTGGGCGGTCAAGTACGAGGAATGGGACGGCGATATGAGGATGATGATGATATGAGGATCACTTTGACGATTTGTTTACAAAGTCGTCGAGCTAGAGCTAACTCCCTCTGTCGACTCTTCGCAGCGCGTGGGAAAGCGGAAACGGAGCTAGTGACGTTGAGGAAGAAGTCGCACGTACAGATAACCAGGACGCAGGATGGTGAGGTTTTGTGGTCTTGTATAGATTACATCCAGTTCAGTGGCTGGACTGAACTTGTCCACCGGTGATGGCCTCGCGGAACCGAAACGAGGCGAAAGAGAGCGCAAGAGCGGGGAAGGCGAGCACAAGGGATGCCCGCGTAATCAAACTCGATCATCAAGTCCTCCGATTAATCGTTTCTGCATCTGATCCGTGAATTTGAGACGAGCAAATTCCTCTCGTTCAGTGTCAATCAATTCTGTTCCGATGTCGTTGGTGTGGGCACACGTATTGCTTGATGTCGATTGCCGTGACGTGCGTGACCCCGTGTTTCCTTAGGTTAGGTTTAGCTCTCGCTTGGACGAAACACGTCGTAGACGAACCACCACCCCGAGCGAATAACACAGCCAACGCAGCCGTAACATGCATCCAGAGAGTTTACAACCACCTTGTACTGCCTAGTCCTCCTCTCTTGTATCCGTCGTCGTTACCGTTCACTTTCAGACCTAGTCCACCTCCTGTTTATCACGTACCCACCTGCACTGACCGCGGCCCCCGCTCTAGCTCTCTCTTTCCCCTTTTGATCGGGAAACGCGCGACTCTCCTGGCCTGGCCTCTCTCGAATCACCTGCTCAAACGACCCCCACCACTCTCAACCACCACATCTTTCAACCTTCCATCGGTACATCATCTCGACACCTTCCTTTCATCCCTAGACTCTCTGTTTGAAACCGGACCCCTTTTCATCCCTCTATCCTCTTCTCCGTGGGAAACTCGGTCGGGCCGTTCTCCCCTCGTCTCTCTCTTTCTCTCTCTTGGAATCCTCCTGTGTGATCAACAACACCTCGAGACTACTATACCACAATCAATTACTGGATCGACATTATCATATCGATCTAGAACAATTTCCCGAGAGATCGTGCATAGCATAGCATAGCAAAAGACGGAGACAAGCAAGTCGACCTGATCGTCGTGCCGGTGGGGAACTCGTAGGATAATAAAAACCACGACAACATAACATATCATAGCGATCAGAAGTTAGAAGTAGAAGATGGCTAGGAACAGGTTGGCTGAACGAAGGGTGAGTCCTCTAACACTTGATCCCGAATTGGGTTTGGGATTAGGAAGAGATCTTGAGAGCTGGAGGGCTGATTGGTGGGATACGGAAATTGTTATTGAATCGATCTGGCTATGCAAACCAAACGGGGTGTATGGATCTGTTGTTGGGACGTTGGATCGCGTTCGAATCGATTTGGGTGACCTTGGATACCATCTCGCCCAATCGTCTACATCGCCTGCCAATACCAACACCAATACCACACCAAACGACCTCCTCGGATCGAATTCCGACAACGAACCTTCCTCGGCACATACCAAGCAGGGTCAAACGGACCCCACCGACAACCTCTCGGACCCTTCCTACCCTACCCCCGCTTATCCTCCTCCCGTGTCCCAACAACAACCTCAAGGGAACCCTTATGCCGCCCAACAGACCTACACCGCCGTTCCCGGTATGGGTTCCAACTCCAACTCCAACCCTGCACCTCAAGTACAACAAGGGGGGTATTCGGCCGCGGGGGCTTATCAGCAGTATGGGCAGCAAGATGGGTATGATACGGTAGGAGGGAGGGAGCCTGTACAGCAGGTCGGGATGAACGGGGCTGGAGGGTCGGATTTCTGGGCCGAGGTCAGTCGGGTCTCGGGGCGCATGATGTCCATCAATGGACAGATGGAGTGTAGCAGGAAGAGAGCACAGGCTGATCGGGGTTTTGATTCGATGTTGGGATGACAGTTGACGGCGACGAATGCGAGCTTGAACGAGATGCAGGATGCGATCCAGCAGGTTAGGCAGGCTCACGTGGCCAGTCTGGTAAGCCACTCGAGCGGGACAGAACTTTCACTAATTGGTCGACCCGCTAACGTTTACGCCCGAAACCTGGTAGTCCCGCTTGGACACGACGCCCAACAGCGCCGCCGCCCGAGAGACCGACCAGTTGATCGCCTCGACCCGTCAACTCACCTCGTCCAACAAGAACAAGATCCAGGCGCTCAACAAGCTCGCCAAGGACAAGACTCAGAAGCAACAGGTCCAGGCTGCCAAGAGCCGGTTCATGGGCTTGTTGCAAGAGTATCAGACGGTGGAAAAGGAGTTTAGGAAGAAGGTCAAGGAGAGGGGGGAGAGGCAGTTCAAGATCGGTGAGTGCGAGGTGGGGATAGGGTGAACGAAGAGTCGATGTTGACACGAGATATTTTGGCGATGCTACAGTCAAGCCCGACGCGACTCCCGAGGAAGTCCAGCAGGTGCTCGAGACCGAGAACCCTCAGATCTTTTCCCAGGCGGTGAGTCTACAGTCAGGATGTCACACCCGTCGCTCTGGACCTCTTCGTTGACGTCGCTCGATCCCCTTTATCGACTGCTAGCTCCTAAACTCGAACCGATACGGTGACGCCCGGGGCGCCCTCCGCGAGATTCAAGAGCGAAATAACGACATCAAGAAGATCGAAAAGACCCTGACCGAGCTCGCGCAGATGTTCAACGAAATGTCCATGCTCGTCGAACAGCAAGACGAGACGCTCGCCGTGATCGAGAACCACGCGCAGCAGGTCGATACCGACATGGAGGCCGGGTTGAAACATACCGAAGAGGCCGTCGTAAAGGCGCGAAAGGCGAGGAGGAAGAAGTGGATCTGTTTCTGGATCTCGTTGTTGATCCTCGCGATCGTCGTCGCAGTCGTGAGTCCCTCGTCCCCTTCCCGGCCGGTGTTGCGCTGGATCCCATGCGCAATCGCGTCGACTGACTCCCGACCATCTGCCATACAGGTCGTCGGTGTCATCTGCGGTGGACAAGGGAAATGCTGAGCGGGTTCTCTATCGACGTGACACGGACGTTTTCTGCTATCCCGTATTTCTTTGTCTCTTTGACCTTGTTCTTTCCTCGGCTGCTCGATCCACCCATTCGGACTACGGGTTGGCCATTGCAAGCGGACTTCGGGTCGTGTCTCAGCATGGAAACCCTGGACCGGCTCTGTCTTGCTACACTCTACCTTACTTACTCTTGCGATCTACCTTTTTTTTACCGCCTTGTTTCTACATCTTGTCATCCCCGTACCATGTCATAGCTACGTATACCATGAGTGCCATTCTTAATAGACGGTCGAGACTGGAGAACTTGCGGTGGTGGTGTCGGATCCGAGACTTTGCACTTTGTAAACAGAACTTCGGTTTCGTCATCATCGCGACCTCGACCTAGAAGTGGACCGAACCTCGAGGAACGTCTCATCGACCTTGCGACTAGTATAGAAGAGAATCGGCTTCTAGAACATGACATGCGGTCATGTCATCCAACCTAGCACTTCCCGTGGAGATCTACCTCCCGATCTTGGAATACATTGACGATCTGGCAACGCTGGCTGCCCTATGCGGCGTCGATCGAGGCGAGCATTTCGGCGTTTTGAAGACACCAAAGCACGTCTGCTGATGCCAACCTGCTATTACAGGATTCTTGGACTTGGCGAGACGGAAACTGTACAAGTATGTCTGGGTCAGACCTTGTGAGTGCATCAGTCTATCGCATCGGGACAGGTCTGGCGAGTCTGATTCGGTCGTTGAGCGTCGATTTCGTAGGGGAGGCTGTACCGGAGCGCAAGGCGAGTCTTCAATGCTAATATTCAGGAACGATCGTTTCGTGGACTTATCGGGTCAAATGCTCTTGATCTTCCAGTTCGACGGCCTTTTCAGTACACTCTCGCAATCGACCGAGATTGCTGCCCTGGTCGAGAGGCTGGACGTCATCTATTACCCCTTAGCCAGCCGAAATGACTGGCCGACCATATGCAATCAAGCGCTCTCCAACCTGAAGTCGCTCACCTCCCTGACATGGACCAGGGATCGAAGCCTGGGATTCGAACACCTCGAAACACTAGCTAGCCTGGACCGCCTGACTAAACTTGAGATAAACGGAAATAGGTTGGATCTGAATCAACTTACGGCGATACAAAAGCTGCAAAACATCCGGGAGTTCAAGATGCATATGCCGGATAGTATGATGATCACGGCTCTTCCGGGAATATTGAAGACATGGCATGGTTACGGGGCTCCCCTCGAGTCATTCGAGATCATCACGAGAGTGAGCTTATTCTCTATTAAACAAGCTCGTCGTAACGGAACACTCGCTTCTCGCTGACGTTTCTTCGTAGGACGCCAGATATATCGATGACCGACTCATGATCGATATAGCCCCCTATTTGTGCAAACTCAAGGTGTTCAAACTATTCGGCTGTCGACATGTCACTCCGAGGGGATACTTTGCCGTGCTCCGGGAAGCTGGCGCAACGTTGGAAGAGCTCGGGCTAGAAGGCGTGACCCATGCGAGTCGCCTGTCAAGTAGACAAAGCTTTCGAGCATGAAGCTGATTTCATACTCTGTTTGGCAGGGTGATGACGAGGACCAGTTGGACGAAGATCTCTACCTAGAGAGGGAATCTGCCAAGACGGTCGGGATCCGATTACCAAATCTCAAACGGCTCTTTGTCTCAGAGACGGTCTTTCTGCGCTTACTTCAGCCGGACGATAGTCGACGAGAACAACTGTACGTCGAACGGGCTCTCGCTCGACATGGACCGAACGGTCTCAACCTGGCTTCGATCGAGCGGGACGATCGGAACCTCTCCCAGTTAGGGGGCACGTCGTTTTTGCCAGAAAGGCTGGAATGGCTTTTATTGTCCAGGGAGAGGGATTCTAGGGAATATCACCGGAGTGTCGAAGCGAGTGGAAGGTTGAGCAACATCGCACAGCTTTGGCCGGAAGGGTTGCAAAGGCTGTGGTTGTCACACCTGATCGTCGACTTTCGGGATCTGGATTTAATCGCCGACAAGCTGCCTGGACTCGAAACGTTGATGATCAGATTACCGCCGACGAAGTATCCAGTAAGTGGCCTGCCAAAGAATTCGGAAAGGCGCCTCATACTGACCAGACATAAAAAAATACCATACTGATAATCAGCCCCAGCGGATCGCCAAGTTCCTTCAAAAACTGCCAAGGCTCCGGGTGTTTCACCTGCAGATCGCGCCCGAGACGCAGACGATGTCGAACGACACGCTATTTAGCTTGGAGGACATGCAACTCATCGCCCGGGAAGCGGGACCTCAACTCGCCCAGATCGGGTTTTTCAATCGGATCTTCACGGTCAGACGGAAAAGAACCTTGACGACAGAAGTGGTCGAAGAGAGACCGAGGGCCTGGGCTCGGATCGACCCGCCGGAAGACGAACCGAAGGGGCCGTCTACGGTGCAGATCATGGTCGAACATGAGGAGGTCTACCTCGAGCCATGGCAAAGAGGATCACTGTCGGTGCCGGAGATCTTCCAGGTCTGGCGAGTCTGAGTCTGATAGAAGGGCTGGTATACTGTATCTTATTATCTGTCGCGTATCGTTGGGCGATACAGCCCCCAAGAGGAGATCGCTGGAGAGACTATCGCGTTCCGTTGTAACACTTACGCTGGAAGGGATGTCGTCGATGATCGGACGATTGGTAGCAACAGTTGAAGGTATGGCAGAGGCGATCGTGCAACCTTCTGTACAGAGTGCTTCCAACATTTGGCGTTTTTGGGGTCCAAAAGCAACAGCTGGCAGCCGTCAACAAATTCAGGCTCAAGTCTTGCCGAGACTGCCTTGTCGATCACAGTAGGGTCAAATTGCAATCGGTCCAGCAGAGCCGAGGCACGTGCCTCAGTCCCCATGTGATCAATCTTGTGCTTCATAAGAAACACGGTTGTGACAGGGCGAGGAAGGGGCTCGTAGGTCTTGCTTTGCTGGTAGAATTTATCCAGCTCGGAATGAGTATGGGGAACTCCAGTAACCGATCCTGCTTCAACCGGTTCAGAGAGAGCCAGCCGCTTGCCTTGTAGACAGGAGCCGTTGCCTTCGCCAAGGCTTGTGCCATCGCCGTGTTCACGAGCATGGGAGCTGCCTAGAGCATATTAACGCATGTATCCGTCATGGTCGCACCGCAAGGTGGAATTGTTCTCCACTTACAATCATCATCACACCACACGCATCACATCAGTACCTCTCGCAGATCAATTTCAACAATTGGCAGGGCCTCGAAGCTATCCTGAACGTCATCGGACGGCCAATTGCGGGACGCCCTGCTTTCCCGATTGAGAACCCCTTGTTTTTACCTGTCACGTCAACTGCCTCGTTACCCCTCTTCGCCGTTTCCGTCGTCATGAACCGTCTCGCAGCACGATCTGTCATTGTCCTCTGTCGATCATCGGCCGACGGCTCAGCCCAGCACGGTAAGCTTATCGCTTGATCGTTTCTATGATATATCTTTTGTTGTTGTTATCCCAAAGGATGGGGGTTTCACCTTGTTTTGTTCTCATTAGGTCTTAGCGCGAAATCGGATCGGCGCGACGATCATCGTCAATTGTGGTTTCGGTCGAACTTCTGCTCAACACAAGAGGCAGTGCTGCTTCTCGAGCTATATAGACGGACGGAGTGGTATGTTGAAAGTGAACCTGATCATATGGACTGGAGTGTCAATTCAACTCCTTCGAACCTGCCACGCAAATAACAATCTGCACAGACCTCAATACGAAAACATGCCCAAGGTAAGCTCCTGCCAAGCGCGACCGAACCAGAACCATCCACACTTCTAAAGCCACTTCCTGACCTCTCACAGCGAACTAAATCCGAAAACGACGAATCGGAAAATCTCCCTCGTAAACGTTCCCGAAATCAGGAGACGCACGCAGAGTGGCTCCCAGAACATCAACTCATCCTCGCCCGAGCGATCCAAAAGCTCGTCATGCAACAACGCACTAGCCTCTACACCGAGCCCGGGCTGGAAGCGTTCAGGGCGCACGGGAGTAGCAAGTTGGGGATGAAGGTGCAGCAGATGATGGATTCGTTTGACAAGGCGAACGGGGGAGATGGGACGGTGGCCAAGCAGTATGCCAAGGCGGCGAGAACGGGCAAATGAGGGGTTGGAGCGGAAGACGGAGGGGACAAGGGGTTCTCGTTGTAGTTTCGGCAGAGAACAATAGATTGGAATACGCTTCTATGGATGATCCACTATGCGAGACGTTGATCATCATTGTAGTGGGATTCTGGCTTGTTCTTCGATCCAGGTGTTCCTTGTGGTAGAGTGCCCTGCCATCATCGCCTTCGCCCAAAGTATACATAATTACATATACCTTCGTCGATCTTGACTCGCGCAAGGACACGATTCCCCCTTCCCTTTTCGTTACCCATCACTACCGCAACCCTCAACGACAAAGCCCGACATGCCTATGAAAGTGAGTCCAACAGATTACACGAAAGGCAGGAACCGAATTGAGTCATATGGCAACCGTAGCGATCAGCAAGTGACGATGAGCTCGAATCGACCCCGAGCCCTAAGAAGGCCCGAGCCAAGAAACCAGCAGCGGGTCAACCCTTCGAAGACTCTCACAAAGCGAGTCCACTTCCACCCCTTCGCTACAGTACCTCCTCATACCGCTGACACTCAGATCACCCCTCTCCTGGACTCAGACCGTCTTACTTCAAGGTATGATAGACCTCATCCTCGCCAACCGGAGCAACCTGTACGGGCTTCCCGGTCTGGAGGACGTCAAAGAGAACGGAGGGAGCAGGATCAACGGCAAGATCATGGTCATGCTCAAAGAATGGGAGAAGCAGAACGGAGGACAGGGGAATTACGCCGTCGAGGCGGTCAAGAAGATGAAGAAGACCAAGTAGGATAGGAAGAAGGGAATCTGATGGTGGAGGTGAGTGTGTCGGAATGCGAAGACGATACGTGACGGCGAAACTGAGCAGACTTGCATTGTCGTGCCATGTATTGTTGTTCAGAAACAAGTGGAGGTCCACAGTAGTATCATGTATATATCACCTATCGTCGCGTGTCGTAAAGTTGTCGTAAAAATCCAATCCGTTAATTGAAAGAACGATTCATTCGTTCCAAATACGCTGTCCATCATTCAAGCCGCATCCCCGCCCCGCTTCTTCTTCCACCCTTCGTCGCTTTCCCTCTTGTGCTCCCATTTCCGTTTCCCACCTGTCGCCGCACCCGTCTTCTCCTCCCCACCCGAGCTCGTACCGCCTCCACCACCGCTGCCACCAAAGTAACTCTCCCTGAGCTTCTTCATCGCAAGAGCGCTCCGTCTGTGCGTATCCGCCCGCTTCGCTTCCGCCGTGAGCGCGATCCTCCTCTCTTCCGTCTCTTTCCAGTTGCCAGGGACCGTCGGGATCCCCGCTGCCGATGCCGACAAGCCAGACCCAGCTGCGGCGGTCCCTGCAGAGGTATAAGTTGTAGCCTTGACGCTCTCTTCGGGATCCGTAAGAGGGATCACCGAGCTAGGATCGTTTAATGCGCAATGTTCGCAAGGCCAGTCTGGGTGGAGATGGCATTCAAACGTAGTTGACCCGATGGTGAGCCGGTCCAGGTGTTTCAGGGGGAACGGTGATGACGGAGTACGAGCGGGAGACAGTCGATGAGGATCCCCTTTGGCTCCGTCCGTGGAATTTTGGAGGAAGGTCCCATGCGTCGACCCGCAATCTACGATCCAGAACCTCCTTTCACCTATCGATACCCCAGACCCATCCACCCCCGACTCTTCCTGCACCTCGTCCTTCTCCGCTCCCGTACGCAGGATCTCTTCCCCCAGATGTCTCCCTCTCCAGCCGAACCAGACCGCCGCGTGGATCTTGCTCACGGCCAGTTCCTTCAGCCGAAGGACGGGGAGGGAGAGGTGTTTATCTCTACCGAGGATGTACCCTGACGGTCGAGCGTCGAGGATCGCAAGCGTCTCTGTCGTCGCCAGTGGCGAAGACGAGGATGGACTCGTGGTAGAGGAAGAGGTAGAGGGAGACTCGATCTTGACGAGACGAAGGGTGCTGGCGTGTTTCGTCGGTACGGCATTGCTTGTTCCAGGGATCGATTTAGGATTTACCGTAGGGCCTGAAGGTCCGGCAATATCATCGGATGTTGATGCTGCTTTCCCTGTCGTGTCCCCATTGACCGATCGGACACCTTTTTGGGGGATGTTGGGAGGCTCTTCCCCCGGCAGGACGAAATCCAGACCCCATCCTACATTCCCTATCCCCCCTCCTTCTTCCTCCTGCGTCGTCCCCTGCGGCTCCTTGTCCACGTCCTTCGACTTGTCCTGCTCAAGATCTGAATAATCGACCCTGGTCCGTCGATTCTCATCCCCAGGTATTGTTGATCCTGGCTGCACCTGTGTCTGTCCAACGGCACTGGTATCGATCGGAAAGTATTCCCACCCGTTCGGTCCTGGCCTTGCGTAGGCTTGTGAGCGGGCCGAATAGTAGGCTCCTTGGTCGGGATACCAGACCCAGTCCGAGGATGATGGGTCCATTGTGTGTATGATCGGACGTCGTTGTGAAGGTCAAGCTGGAAACCGGAAGGGTCTGCGATACTGAAAGGCTTTTATATTTGAGAAGTTGAATGGGCAGTGTTCGACTGCAAGTCACAGGATTTCGAAATCGAATATGCTTCCGGACATTCAGTAACAGAGGCACCCAAAACGCAAAAGGTGACGAATCCGAGGCTCGGATGACGTCTCGATCCGCTCGGAAGGCGTCTCGTTCCTGCTCGAATTTCGTACTCAAAGCTGCGTGCCAGCATGCCAGAAGCAGCGAGCATTGAAGATCTGGCTGGCATCGTCAGCTGGCAATGCGCTCCTGCTCGGTGGTCTGAAGATGGCCTCGGATTGTGTAGAGTACAGTTCCTCTCCCGCGGCATCGCACTGCTGCACAAGAGGCTCTTGGTCCCTCTCAAGGCGATCCTTCCAGGCTGAAAGTCGATCGTACTTGCCTTGGAGAGCCTTGTTTCTGCTCGTTTCGACCTCGAACCTTCTTTTGAACTCGGTCCCTCTTCCTCGAGCACGTCCCGCTCCCCTCGTACATCTCCCAGATCTTCTGCCAACATCTCAGCTCCCAGCTCCTCCTCTCTGAGACGCTCCTACAACTCTTTCTTTTGGGTTGCAACCTTGGCGTTTCTTCGTTGAACCTCATCCCAATAAGAAGCGCTATGGAGGAAGGTCTATTAAACATAGCTCTGCGATGTGGACCGAGTGTAGACTCACACTGAGTCGCGAGCTCGCTGCAGTTTTCCCTCGCCTTCTTAAAGTTTTCCCTTGAGCTCTGCTTTTAGGCTGACAAGGTCTCTCACAGACTGCGCATCTTTCTTGCGTAGTTCTGTTTTCGGACATTGAATCGTGGCATCTCTTTCCTCCCGCTGTTTCCTGACGTGGCCCACGGTCTTCTCTGAGCTGAATTACTTAAAGTATTTCATAGCCCTTTCATCATATTAGTCCTTCTTTTCGTACTAGAGCAAAATGCAACAACTTGGAGAATGGCTAGAATAGTGTACTATTATTTATTGATTTCTCGCAGAATCAAAAACCAAGATGGCTGATTTCGATCTCTCGAACCGTTCCCACCTCGACGTCTCGAACGCCTTAGAAGGCCGATTCCAACAACCACGCTCCGTCGATGACGATCTCGGCTCCGGTAACATATTGGTTCTACAACAGCCCATCCAATTCGCAAACGTGATCAGCTCTACATCCACAGGACACCCAATTCGGCATCCGGCAAGAAGAGCAAGAGAAAGACGACTCACGGTGATCGTCGAGATCACGCACTGCGCGTAATCCACCGCGTTCCCCGGTCGTCCGAACGGGATGCCCCAGTCCTTCTTGAACGCCTCCTTTCCGCCGGCGTCCGAGGTGGTGGTATCGGTCATCCCGCTGGGGAAGTAACCGGGCGCGATGGTGTTGACCCTGACGCCGAGGTCTCGACGGGCGAACTCGGTGGCGAGTTGGTGCGAGAGGGAGATGGTCGCGGCCCTGCAGGGTTGATCGCGTCAATGAGGTGCAGGCGGTTCGGATAAGGGCAGGCGGGCTCCTGGGTCTGGGAGGGAACTTACTTTCCGGCGTTGTAGTTGAATTGTCCCCGTTGGGACGTCTTAGTGATACCTGACATGGACTATATCCCGGACGGCGACACCGATAAAACGATTTTACCACCTCATCAGCCTCCACATCGTTCCCTCAACTCTTTTGATTTCGATGATGAGCGACATAACTTACCGAGATGTTCAAAATATTCCCCGGCTCAACCGCCCCACCCTCCGTCTTCGCCTTGGCCAACAACGGCAAGAAAGCAAACGACGTGAAGAAATAAGAAGCCGTGTTGATCCGATAAGTATCCAACCATCTCTCGAACGTGTCCGAGTACATCTGTTGAGAGAGCCCCTCGGGAGTCTGGGGGCAGGAGGTTATGTCGGGGTTTCCTTGGGATACGCCGTGGTCTAAGGGGTATGGGGGTGTGGATGGGCGGCGAAAAGTCAGCGGAAAAGTTGACGTTGTACGATAGAGAGGAGAACGAATGCGCCGATACTGACTGTTGATCAAGACGTTGATATACTTTTCCTTGCTCGAGATTTCGTTGACCATCTCTGTCCGAATCATACGCAAAGACGCCGCGGGATATCAGCACGAATTCCCTCTGGTCTCACCAGTCAACAGTCAACGACTCACTCTCGATCCCCTCCTTGGTCGCAGCATCTCCCTGAACAGCGTGCACGCTCCCGTTCCCCGACTTGGGCGTGGCCGTCTCCACGGCCTGCTGCAAGACCTCGGCTCGTCGGCCGGTGATGTACACCTTGGCGCCGTTGGCGGCGAGGGCGATGGCGGTGGTCAAGCCGAGTCCGGTACCTCCTGCGGAATCGAGTTGAAAGAATCGAATCGGAATGTAAACGTAAGTGATGGTTCAAACGATGTACGCACAGCCAGGATGAAAGACGCCTGGGGTGATAAGAGCTTACCTCCGGTGACGACGCAGACCCAGCCGTCGACGTTGAACAGTTTGGCGATCTGAAGCGCATCGGCTCCAGCGTTCTTGGCGAGGACGTGGGAAGACATTATGGTGTAGATGAGGGTATACAGAAATCGGTTTGTGTGGTAGTGTTGTGGATTATGAAGCAAGAAGTGTATCAAAGATCGAAGTGTTATTCAAAGTGTTCAAGTATCGAACCAGAGTGGTCGTCGAGAGAGACCGCGCTCGGATCGCGAGAACCGTGGACGACGCTCGACCGATCCGACTGTCCTCCGCGCCTCGGACCATGGTTACCCGAATCCCCCCGAAAATCCACCGAGGTCTAGGCGGTTCGGTTGATCTATGATCTACGTTCCTACGATGTATGATCAACCTGAACAGTCTCGACGAACCACCACGCCGCCTGAGCGCTATCTCAAGACAATATATGGAGCGTTTGTCGCACTGTGCATGAGATAGCAGTATAACTGTTTCGAGTTCGTGCTCGTCCTCAGCACCGCGGCATCGAAATCATCGGTATCAGGCTCATTGCATCCGTCGCATCTTGCAGTCTGATGCTGGTATCTCATGGCATATTGTCTCCTCCTGCAGCGTCTGTATCGTGAGACTCGTCCGTGTAATATTCTGAGTTTTGTGGGAATCGATAGAGGTGACTTTGAGATATGGAAAATGGTCCATATCCAGGTAGAGCTGGTGACTGTAGTCTACAGAAGGCGTTAAAGATCTACAAAGGCTCAGCAGAGCTGATTAAGGTGAAGGTCAAGCAGGCGGTACAGAAGTGGACAAACCAATGTCAAGTATGTTTCTAGACCGTTTGGTTTCGATCAGGTGAGCGGTGACTATACAACAAGTTTCTAAAGGCCATTGTGAACGTTCGTGGCAACAAAGCGTCGACCAAATTGCTCAAAGATCTTTGAGACCGTAGTCCTATGGAGGAGTTCTACACTTCCGCCTATACGTGTTGAGTCCAGATTACTCTCTCACAAGCATAACATGATTGCTGCCATACCCTCTTCCTTGCCCAACTGAGTTTGGCAATAGTCCGTCTGATCCAGAAGCTAGGGAATAAATCTCAAGTGTTCTGAAAAAAAGGATTGAGCGATCAATATTGGGTTCTGGGGTTCGTAGCAAGATACTCACTAGCCCATTGTTCGCAGTTTCCCTCGAATTTGAGAGGTTGCGTATACAGTATCTTGACGGCGCGGCCAGTACGGGACGCGACATCTACGGGACTTGCTCGAGACTGCTTCAACCGGCAGCTCAAGCGTTTGTCAGCATATGCACAGCTTACCGCCACCGATTCATGCCTTGCGGATTGAAGGCTTTGAAGTCGAATCTCTGTGCTATATCGCGCTCTTCGGGAGAAAGGGGGACAGGATGAAGCGCCGGCTGCGGGTGTTGAAATCCGATGAGTATCGTCTATCAGGGGCAGGAAACCGAGTTGAACATCGTGTCATCTGGGTACAAGGGGGACGCGTGATTAGTGCATTACTACGCCCTGTTGACCGCAGGATGACTTGAAGTGGGCTTCCCAGCTCGCAAGTCTCGGTCGAAAACCCTGTTCTTGAAACAAGTACGTGACAACATCGGCCTGCCTCGACCCCCGAACTGCTGAAAGCTGCGACTGTGTGACGTGGTGACGGTGTCGCGAGTCGCTGCTTGGGTCTGGCTGCAAGAAGAAGACTCCACCGGACGAACCGTCAATTTGAGGCAGCGCATCGAATGGTTGCCCACGACCAACACTTATCGCACCGTATGGGGATTCAGCAATGCTCACAGTACTCGTACAAAAATCAGAGGCAATGGCTTGTAAGCACACAGATGGCTATCGACATATCTTGGTATCGATCACTTGACTCGCAAAGTATACAGGAAAAGTAAGCACACGACTAGCTAGTCTCCGAGGGGATCTCATCGCATCTTCCGTTTCGAGACAATCATACAACTGAGCGGAGTCGTTACCCAGATAGAAGGCACCGTTCAGACTATGATTGACAATTGCTATATGGTATCAAAGTTGCTACATACTTGCTACATAACTCTTCAGTCTTCAGCCCAGCTGTAGCGGTTACTTCCTACGTATAATTTACTCTCGGCGAGAAGACCATTATCAGACCTTGTAACCTGGATACTGCCTTAGTACTTGTATCCACTGTTGTATTCTTCCATATAGATCGGCTCGTCCCATTCCGCTTCGGTAATGCTCTGTCCAATCCGCAGAACGAAGCTTTCAAAATCGACGTCTCGGTAACCTCTAGTGATAGGAGAATATCTCGACTCACGCTCCATGCGGCGAACAACATCGCTACAGCAGCCGTCTCCAACAGTGTCGATAGGAAGCCCGAAGTGACTTTCCCGTTCGAGGCCTGGGTTGGAGCATAAATACCCTCAGCGACAAGGTAAATACCGACGATCGGGTCACTTTGAAGCATCGCTAAAGTATCCGCTCACCTCGCATAAAGGCTGACTCGCTAGGAAGAGTACCGCCTGACTTGCCGCAAAGAGGAGAAACGACAATATGAACCAGAAACACGGTCTGACCTCCTCCAAGTGGTAGTAGACCACGTAGAGCATGATCGTCAGATACACAACGCTGGCGCTTTAGTGGTCAAGCAGATTCACGTCGTCAGTATGAAGCCGCCGCGTACGGAATCCGATCTCGAGCTAACGAGGACTCACAAGTACGGCCATAAGATGCTCAGCGTCCACAAGGCGATATTCCTCAACTGCCCTACTTCCGCTCTTCCGCTCGTCAACATGAACCATCTAGAGATTCCGAAAGCTTGATCAAGGGCGATGTAGACGGTAAAGCCGAAGAGGACGAGGAAGATCAGGCTCATAGGGATGATCGATGTTGGAGTTCCGTCACTTTCGAGTCGGTTCATCATCGTGAGTCTAGGGTCGCCCTCGAACAGGAGAAACAGCTAGATATGTAGAAAAGGCTCGGGCGGCTTACGGGACGACCTGTGTGGCGACGATCGCGTTCCCTAACAATATCCACATCATCCCCACGTTCAAGGCGACGTGGATAGCAGAAATGACCGCCAGTGCTGCGGAACCTTGTTCCAAGACGTTTGCCGTTGTGAGGATTCGTAGCGGGAGAGTCAAGGCGAACAGCTGATTCACATTCCCAATACACGAGAAAGTACTTCAGTCAGTCATGTTCTGACATGCCAAAGGACAATGGAGCAGTGTGGGCCTACGAGGAAGAAGTAAAGGATCTCGATCCGTCCTACGGCCGCTCGTCGTCTTATCGTCCGGAAGATGACAAACGACACGATCAGGAAACAAAAGATCGAGGTGATAAGTTGGGCTGCAAGCGAGATCCAGGTCGTACAGGGTCAGTTGCTAGTCCACCTTGCGATTCATAGTCTCAAAGGACCCACCGATATCACCCAGACTACCTTCCTGCCCCAAGCGACCGACATCGCATCGAAGCCCCACGCCCGTCCCTGCCCGATTAATAGCCCTTGTAGCTACAAGATCTTCCACGCTCGTCTCCGTCGTGATTGGCCCCAAAGGTCGTCCGTTTCCTATTCCGGTCACGTCCCGAAACGGGAACAACGTCGTAATTGCTGGAGGCGATGTGACCTTGAGCAGGCTTCGGAAGAAGAGGTTGCAGTGAGGCAGAGGGCCGGCTGTCGAGATCGACACGTCTCCCTGGTCCGACGCCCCGGATGGTGACGAGCAGAAGGGCGAAAAGGAGCCGTAAGGAGGTACCATGATCGACTCGATTCAGACTGGAATATCGTGTAACGAGCGTGTTCGCGATGTGACTAAAGGTTGTTTGGGTTTGCGGATTTTGATCAAGTTGCGTAGATGATCGGGTGATCGCGGGTTCGGGTAAAGAGCCTTTACGGTTCAACTATTCATGCAGTTATATAGCTAAGGGTGTAGGCGGATCCCTAGAGGGTTGGATATGCGTGAAGAAGTTGTCGAAGTCGTGATCATGCGATATGGTATGACGTTGAGTGATTATGAACCAGCCATCTCTTCCTTCCTTCCTTTGCCTCTTCGAGCGATCAAGCGAATACCAAAAAGTGGATCAAACTTGATTCATCAAAACTCGGGGATCTGCTGTTGTTTCGCCGTCAGATCGCCACAGAGATCAGAGCGGGCAGGACAAAGAGAGAGGGCATTGTATTCTTTCGCTCGATCGCTCTAAGCCCCGTACACGCGCGCACGAACGCTATTGTTCGATCAAGGGGTCAAATATGAAACGGTAAGAAAATAGCATCCGCGGTGTACGGCTCGTGCCGGCAAATTGGTCGGCAAGGTAGAATCTCGTTTTCGTGAAGATGTTGATTTTATGCTGTAATCATGGCGGCAACTTGCGTTACACGTTACACATCATGATTGTGTAGCCAGAGAATGGGGTCAGACCGAACTAGCGAAGTCTGACACCCTTTTGGGGGTAAACACGGGTAATATGTGCGCCTGCAACCAGCGATCGCGCATCAGCACCCTTCCAACTTACAGGGTTCATCTGACGGTTTGGCTTACCTCGGTATTGAAGACATTCTGATCAAGAGGCACGGTCTGACCATCCGAGAAGAGCAAGTAGAAGTACTCTACCCAAACGTAGATGACGTCAGTCCAGCAGTGAAACACCACATCCGCACATCCCAACTCACTAAGCGTCTCTGACAACCAAAACGTCTCCATCTTGTCCAACCTCTCGACCTGGACCCCGTTCTCCACATCCGCAATCCCGGCATACCCACCCCCAGGTAGACGGCAATACTTTTCAAACGCCTTGAACATCCTCCATCCTTGGTCCCGGTAGATCTGGTCCCCGGTAAGTCGGTAAGCGAGGAAGAGGGATTCGATCGTCTCGGGCCGAAGAATGTTGCGGCCGTCCAGGATGGGTTCATCTTGCCTACACGATCCCCGACCAAAGTGGACAATACGTCAGCCGATGTCTAGCAGATACAGTTTCTGTGACCTCTTGTCGGACTTACAACCCGTGCTTGATGTACCAGTCCAAGTTGCCCTTATGTGCCTTTGACTCGGCCGGCGACCTGAACATGACAATCTCCGCTCCCAACCCGGTCGGGTTCCCCTCGTACGTATTGACACAAGTCTCGATCAAGCCCTTTCCTGCAGCATAGTCGATCTGCTGCGAAGGAGTCAATCGAGACCACACGGGCTGATTGTTCGGGTAGGCGGAAGCTACTCCTAGTAACATCGATCCTCCGAGGAAACAGACGAGGTGGTCCTGCTTTGGTCGGATCATCCATTGCCTAAGCGTAGCAATACGTGATACATCAGCGACCATGTAATGAGAAGCTGATTCTCCCAACTAGAGCTCACGGTATACCGTCACGCCCTCTCTGAGGTCCGAGTTCGTGCGTAAACACGAGCCCCTGCTTGGCCGACCGGTTCATCAAGACCTGCTCAATGCCTTTCATAGATCGGTCGTACATCTACACGATAGCGAGGAAATATTTCAGCAAAATCCTTCCCGATAGAGCCGAAGACACTCGAAAGCCTACCTTGCGATATACGGGTTCCGTACGGTTCTATCACGGTCGCGAAGCCGGATCAGCCAAGGGAAACGCTTCTAAGCTGATAAGACTAGCGGACTTGCCGTTTGTATCCACTGCTTGAGCAAGTACTCGTAGTAGCTGTCTCCTCGTGACCCGAGCCTGATATCAAACAGGGCGAATTGCCCAGTCTGCGGACTAAACATGATGGAATCAGCATCTCAACCTGAACTTTCAGGCGGAACCCCCTTGATCTCCCTGACTCACTTCAAAAGAACCGGCGCGACCCCTTCGGCCGGCATCTGCTTATCAAGCAGCATCATAACCTGCTCCGCCTTTTCCCCATACAGAGGGTTCCCACTAATCTCGCTGAGATACTTGAACTCCAACTGCAGTGTCCCTGCTTCGGCCAGACTGCTCATCCCGCCATTATCCGCATCGGGGTAAGCTTTACGTGCGGCCAGGTCGATGAACGAGTAAGGGATGCCGGAGGGGGTGTCGAAGAGAGGCAAGAGCCTGTCGGAAAGGTCGAGAGCTTTCTCGAGGAAGAGACTGGAGTCGTCGTGGTAGACCGGGTTGGTATGCGTCGAGGTCAGGTAGTATGCGGATAAAAGACCGCCTAGGATCCGAATGATCGTCTGCAAGAGGCTTCAGTAGCCTCAGTATTTCCGTTCGCGCAGGATACCGATCAAAAACGCTTCACTCACCTCGAAACCGTTGACTTTCCCAGGCACGTCGAAGCTAAGCTCATCCTTGACCCAATCTCTGGCGCGCTCATACTCTTCGTCGAAACCCATCAAGAGGAGCGAGTCCAGCGAGTCTACGATGGTGTAACCCATTCCACGCTCGTTGCTGGTGAGATAGGACCCGGATTTTGAGATCGGGTGGTACTATTCAGTGGAAATACTGTTCAATTTCGGGAATCGGATTGCGATGTTGGTAACGACCAGCTCACTTCGTCGGCGCCCCAGGCATTTTCCTCTGTGATATCCGGACAGTTGGGTTCAGCAAATTGACGCCTGATCTCTGCCGGGACAGCTGCTCGTACCATATGCTTTCCAAGAGTGCTGATGGCGCATAAACCTTTGATTTCAGCTCAATACTTGTACTTCGCGAACCCAGACAAGAGCACTTACCGCGAACGCTTCCTTGACAGCATCCCGCTTTTCCTTGTCGGCCTCGATTACCAGCTCACTCGAATCGTCTACAGCAGGAAGTAGCTTTCCAATTTGATCCTTAGGTGGAGCCCAGGCTGGCCATCTGAATGGCAATTCCTTGACTTCGGCTGGGGTCGGGCGGGGTTGAGGGGTTTCTGATGAGGAGGTTGATGAGTATGCAGCGGACGTTGATGGCTTGGAGCTTGTTCGTGAATGTAGTCTTCCGAACAGAGTGCTGTAGTTCCATGCTCCATATAGTCCTCCAAATAGAGCTAGAGCTAGTAAGATGCGACCATAAAACCGCGAAGACCGGGTTTGGCTCTTCGCAAGCTAAATATGAGAGGCTGCCGTTCAGCGCATGGCCGAGTGGGATTCAAGGCGAGTATCCATGCCCACCTTTTTCTTCTGAGCCACTTTTTTCAAGAGGTCCTCCATAGCCTTGTTATGCTCTGCTGACGCTCCGGCCTTGTTGAGTCGCTGTCGGGGCTTTGTGACGCCATCCTGAACGGCCGAGGAGCTGCTGCTCATGATGCACAGCGATTCGCGAGTGGATCTCGGATGACCAGCTCTTGTAAACGGATCACAGACAGCTAGTATTGTGTTTTGAGGGGCGTATGTCGTAAGGGAGGAAAGGGTGGTGTCTGCTACGTTCTGACCTCTTGAGTTGCACTGAGCTGGCTGTGTGCTGCTCGCGAAATGACCGATCTCCCGAAAGATGACGATCGCAGCGGATTACCTAAGCACACACAGATGTAGAAATCCGGAGCCGAGGTGGACCACCTACCGCTGATATCTGGTTCAACATTCAGCTGCTCTTCTTCTCTCAACGTGCTCGTCCCGAATACGACGTTCGATCCTCGACTACAATAGAAAGCCTCCTCACGCTAGGGAATTAAATCGAGCTGCCGAGATGTCCAAACGTCCCAACGAGAATGGACAGCTTGGCAACGATCCCAAGAGGATGAGGAGGTGAGCTGAGACTTTCGAACTTGGTCGTTGAATGTCGTTTGACCGCATGGCTGATCGATTACCTTGACACTACCTTTTGACAATCTTAGTGGAGTAAGTTAATACTGCTATTCGATTATAGATGATTCGGTAGCGGTAGGGCTGATCAAGGGTATTCCTTGCTCTGCAGGACCCTCTCGCTGGACTTCCACCGGTTCCTACCCAAGTCGGAGGTGGTGCAGCTGCTCCTCGCCAGGCAGCTGGTGGACCTCCCGGTGGTCTCGATATGGCTGTAAGTAGCTCGGTTGCAGTGACTTTGGCTCTGTTTAGTACTGACGTCGTGCTCTGATTTTATAGGCAATTCGAGCCCAAATTGCAGCTCGTATGGCTGCACTGGGTCGACCGAACGCCCCGGCTTCAGCCTCACCTCAGCCTCCTACAGCAAGACCCGCTGCACCTCCCGCTGTCGCTGCAGGTAGTTCATCTTCCGATATCCAAGCCAGGATCGCGGCATTGAAAGCTCAGGTTGCAGCCAAGAATGCAACGATCAACCCGTACCTCGCTGGATCTACCGCTTTGCCACCTCGACCAGCGATGACATTGGCCTCGGAAGAAAAGGTCAATCCCAACATTGCCAAGAAGGGAGGACTGGCTTCTGTTCAAGCTCATCCTCTGTTGGCGGATATGAGATCGTCTGCACCGGGCGAAGGGACCGCATCGGCCGGAGGAGCCGGCAAAGGCAGACACAGTCGGGTTATGGCTCCCAAATTCACTTCGGTCGCCGCCAACGCTAGGCTCGCCGCAGCATCCCCTTCGACATCGCGGGGCGGGGCTTCACCTGCCCCTACCCGTTCCTCACTCATCGCACCTTCATCGAACCCTTACCTGACGGCGAGCTCCGTCGACCCGGATGTCGAACCCGATGTTCAAGCCGCCCAGAGCGAGATGGACGCCCTGGCTACGCGAAGACGAAAGGCTACCCTGCACTTCAATGCCAAAGGAAAGTACATCCAGCAAGCCGAAGAACAGCGAAAGGAAGCCAAGATGGAGGAGCTGCGTCAACGAATTGCGGAACAGAGCCGAAAGGCCGGTCTGGATTCCGAATTTGACGTGTTGGAGCGGAACATCAAACGACAACCTCCTCCAGAGATCGAATGGTGGGATGCGCCCTTGTTGAAGAATGCCAACTACAACGATCTGGATATGGGGGAAGAAGGAAAGTTGGTCAGGAGCGATGATAGTCTGGTGACGATCTACGTTCAGCACCCTGTACCGCTTCCGCCGCCGTTTGAGGGTAAAGCGGAAGAGCCTAGGGGTCTGATGTTGACCAAGAAGGTGGGCTATGATGTTCGATGGATCGCTTGATTCGACTTGAAGCTCATGGTTTCTCTTCCCATTTTAATAATAACAGGAGCAAAAGAAGATGCGAAGACAGCGACGAGCAGCGGAATTGAAGGACAAGCAAGATCGACAACGACTCGGTTTGCTACCTATGGATCCGCCCAAGGGTAAGGAGCGCTTTTTGATCGTTGTTCAAATTCTTAGACGCTTATCGTTCCGCCATTTGCGTATACAGTCAAGGTAGCCAACATGATGAAGGTCTTGACGGCTTCGGCTGTACAGGATCCTACAAAGGTCGAAGCAAGAGTCAAAGCCGAAGCTGCGGCACGAGTCAGGAAGCACGAACAGACCAACGCCGAGAGGGCACTGACGGACGAGCAGAAGCGAGAGAGACTCGAGCAGAAGAAGATCAAGGAGGAGGGCAAGGGGGTTTACGGTTGCGCCTTCAAGTGAGTCGAGCCGGTTTTACGATTTGATGACTCGGTGCTTACGTCGCGGATAACCCACAGGATAAAATACCTGGTCAATGGAGCGCACAAATTCAAGATCCGAGCGACCGCCGAACAGCTCGCGCTCCATGGAATGCTCATCTTTCACCCGGACTTTGCGCTCGTCTATGTCGAGGGTTCCGCGGCATCATTGAAAAAGTACAAGCGTCTGCTTCTCGTACGTATCGACTGGACAGAGGAAGCCCGACCAAAGAACTTTGATGGCCCCGATGGTATGGACCTGGACAACAACGACGAGGATGGTGAAGCGAACGGTCGGGCTGGTTGGCAGCCCATGCAAGAGAAACCAGAGTCGCTCGCCGACAACAAGTGCGAGATTGTCTGGGAAGGAGAGTTGCCACAGAAGAATTTCCGATCATTCAGGTACCGAAACGTCGAGTCGGACAGGGACGGGAAAGAAGTCCTCGGCAAGGGCAGGGAGGGTGTGTGGGATCTGGCCAAGAAGTGGATCTGGGAAGGTGTCGATTAAAGATCGATTAGAGCAGCATTTTCACGTTGATTGTGATATTACACGTCATGTCCCGCATTAAATTGATAAGCGGGAATCTCGGGGACGTCTTGAGCTTGAATTCAAATAGTTGAATCGTTTGACTTCTACTACTACTACCTCCACCGCTTATTACTGTTTAACTCGCATATAGAGATTGTACAACAAGACCAGAAAGCCAGTCAAACTCTACAAACTCATAAGGGTGTTGACCGGCACTTCACGAAACTTTACGAAACCCTTGCGGTGAAGCCGAGCACAGTCGGCTCGACCGCACCGTATTGCACGCGGAATAACGCTCTGAAACCGTCAAATTCAATGAATTAGAGAGATCGAGCCGGAACAGGTCACCCTCGACATCTATCGACAGACCTGACCTCGACCGAGGAGATAGACGACGACTTTCAACATGGCAGGTCCGGCTTCCACTTCCGGTGGTCAGCCGTCGACGGCGGCTCCGTCTCCAGCTCCTGCGTCTGCAGGACCAAAGTCTACGCCTGCCAATTCGACTGGGCGAGCACCTGTCGCAACCGGTTCGACTACAGGTCCAGCACAAACCGCAGCATCGGCTAGTGCAGAGAAGCCGTCCGTTCCAGGAAAGGTTGGTGGCGAAACCGTACAGCCTGTTCGGAAACCCGTCGCATTAGCGACTTCGGCCAGGGCTATCTCATCTGCGGCCGGGTCTCCGTCCACACCTACCAGCGCGAACACCTTGCCCAGTACGGCCAATGAGGAGGTCACCGAACGAAGGATGTTTAGGGAGCCAGGAAAGAGCTTCGGTGGACCCCTGACGAAGGAGGAATGCGAGTTTTGGTTGAGCAAGTTGCAGGACAAACAGCTGGATCTTAGCAAGCGAGCAATGATTGGTACGTCTATCGGCTACATACTCTTTCTTAATTGCCGCTTATTTTGATGGCATCCGCAGCCTCCGAGCTGAGGGACAGTGCCGATGCTACGCGGGACCCTGCGGTATATAGCGTATTCCTCAATACCCTCATCCCACCCATCACAGCAATGTTGCTAGAAACAGGACCTCCTGTCGTCTTTTTCAGGGAACAGCCAGAGCAGGTGAGCCCCTATCATATTCATACGCTAAATGGCGGTAAACTGACTGAGAATTCATCACGACGCAGCGCTTCCGAAACACGTTATTAGCATTCCTGCAAAGATTGCCACGCACTGAACCACTCAAGCCCCACGAATCATCCTTGATGTCGACCGCCCTCAGTCTGCTCAAGGTGGAGAACGAGGACAACGCTCTGCTGTGTATCAAGATCATCATTGACGGATTCCGTAGCCATAAGGTTAGCCTTCTACAGTCTCGAGCCATACGAAGACTCGTGCTCAACGTCCTTCTTTTTAGGAACAAACTGAGCAACACGTTCAGCCGTTTTTGAATCTGGTTAAGGAAATGTATGCAAATATCAAGGAAGTCGTCGAGAAGGAGTTTGGGAAACCTGGAACGGTCGAGGTGAGTCGTTCCCTCGCAGCGCATGATGACCACTGCGATTTATGCCCCCGTGATTTCATTCCTTAGCAGTCTGACGCTATGCAGGGTATCGAATCCGCCGCACCGATTCAGCCTCAAAGCCAGCCTGCGGCCCCTGCGGCGCCTGTTCCGCCTACTACCGCTCCTGCTGCGCCTTCCGCTTCTGCTCCTGCTGCCGGGCATCCCCTTTCTGGAAACTTCGTGCCAGCAACTCCCTCCAGATTGACTCCTCTGCCTCACGCTCTCCGATCGCCAAAAGTCTTGACGGAGTGTCCCATCGCTGTTGTCCTCATCTTTCAAAGCTTCCGACAAGTCATGCAAGGCGCAATGAAGGACTTTTACCCCTTGGTTATGGATAGCATCGCCTTGCAACCGGAACCCCAGAGGAAGGCTTATCGGGCTGCCGAGGAGAAGGGTCAGATCTTCACCGGAGTCGCCGAGGGAATTCACAATCGCGAGATGTATACCGAGATTATCAAGGCTCAGGTCAAGGTATGTTTGCTCATCGGTCCATTAGTTTTGCGCTACAGCTGACCCGCCCGCTCTCAAAGACAATGGCTTTCTTGGCCTACGTGTTGAGGGGGAGCATCGATAATATCCGTAATTACCTGGATATCTTCCCGGAAGCCTGTGTTCGACTCTTACGTGATTGTCCGCCCGAGGATGTGGCTACCAGAAAGGTGACTACGATGTATCAGGAGCATAGGCAAGGTCTTATACTCACGTTGTCGTTTGTCAACAGGAATTGTTGATTGCAACGAGGCATATGTTGTCGTCGGATTTCCGTACCGCTTTCGTACCTTTCATCGATATGCTTCTGGACGAGAAAGTCCTGGTAGGATCCGGTGTCACCAGCCGTGAAGCTCTGAGGTAAGACGGCAAGCCCGGCTGATGACCACTGGCGAAAGCTTACCTCGTTGCCTGTCCTTTCCTCCAGACCTTTGGCGTACAGCACCCTAGCGGACTTGATCCATCACGTGCGAAACGATCTGTCGCTTCAACAGCTCGTGCGGGTCATTGCAGTCTACGCCTGCATCAGTCACGATAGCACGTTTCCTTTCAGCATACAGACGATGTGCAGCAAACTCACTCAAGCGTGCATCGAGTCGATCTGTAACAAGGGCGACAAAGCGGAAGCCATCTCGATATTGCAAGGCGTGTTGTTGACCACGGTCGAAAAGCTCAAGGCGACGTACAAGGCCTTTGATCGGATGAAGCAAGCTTCTATACAGGACAAGGGCAAGAGCAAGCCCATGGAAGAGGAACAGATCGGTCGGCAAGGCTTTGATGCTTACGATTGGCGGAGCATCGAAAGAGCGATGCCGGTGCTTACTGTAGCATACGCTTCGGATAGTCTTGATACCTTCGTGAGAGGTGAGCAATGACTATCGACGGCAACGATCAGCGTTGCTGCATACTCAAACCTTTTCTTGTCGCCAGATGCCAAGACAATCCTCCGATCCTTGTTCAACACCTTTCGCTCGCTCTTCAACAACATGCGAGTCATCGATGCACCTTCTCCTCAAGGCGACATTCTGGGCGACCTTTTCCGCTATGGTGTACTGTCTCTTCAGATCTACGAAGGTGGAAGGGATACGAGGGAGGAGAAGGATGCTATCGAGCAACTCGGTATGGTCTTGATCTGTTTCGAGCCACACGTCTACTCGGAAGTCTGGACGAGCAACCTCAGCTTTTACTGCAAGCAACTATTGGACGGTCCAAACATCATCACCCTGTTGCAGAACATGCTGGTCAACAACGAGGTCTCCCATCAGACCGTTGGCATCTTGCTCAAACATCTTATGAACAACCTCGAGTCGGTCGGCACGCAGAGCAAGATTGAGGGTGCTTTGACCCTGAAACTGTTCAAGCTATCTTTCATGGCGGTCAATCAGTTTATCGAACTCAACGAGCCGGTCCTGGTGCCCTATTTGTCCAAGTTGATCATCGATTCCTTCGCCTACGCAGCGAAAGCTGAGGACCCTGCCATTTACTATCAGGTCTTGCGGGCCTTGTTTCGGTGAGTCACAGCTGGATGTGGCGTCATGACAGATTATTAAGACCTCTTGTTGGATATGCCTAGTTCGATCGGCGGAGGTCGATTCGAAGCTCTGTACAAAGAGGTCTTGCCAATCTTGGAAGAGATGCTGGAAACGCTCAACTACCTTCTGCGGCATGCAGAGCCTTCCAAACGGGATTTATTCGTCGAGCTCTGTCTAACGGTTCCGGTGCGACTCACCAATCTGCTACCGCATCTGGGATACCTCATGCATCCTTTGGTCCATGCACTCAATTCTGGACCGGATCTCATCAGTCAAGGTCTTCGAACTTTGGAACTCTGTATAGACAACCTGACATCCGAATTCCTCGACCCAACCTTGGATCCGGTCCTTCGCGAGTTGATGACTGCGCTCTACAACCTCCTCAAACCGGTGCCGTTCAATCATCAGCAAGCGCATTCGGCTGTCAAGATTCTCGGAAAGCTGGGTGGGCGAAATCGAAAGTTCGCGCAAACGCCTTACCTACTGGAATTCCACCCCGTCTCTGAGGACATTGTGCTTCAATTCGATGTCGAGGGTCAACAACAAGACTTCCAGATAGCTTCATGGGTTGAGCTCGCGGCGAGGCATGTTCGCAATCCGGCAGCTTACAACAGGGAAAACGCGGTCACTTTCCTCAAACAGTGCTCGTTGCTCTTTGTTTCCAGTCGATATCACTCGATTGAGCAGGAGCCAGTCTTACGGAACGTGATCAAAGGCCTGTTCGAAGCAAGTATCGTGGAGGAGCAGCATGACGACGTTGTGGAGCACATCCGACTGTTAGCACACGAGGTCTTTAGACTCGAACTACAGGAGACTGCTCGGAAACAGCCGAAGGCGGGCAAGAGATCTTCTCTGTCTCTTCGACCATCCTCTTTCATCCAAAGCATCATTCTTGCCATGGCAGACGGGATGGTGAACAGCGCCGAGCGGATGAAAGAGCTATTCGAAGTCATTGTGAAGGACCTCCTGGCGCAAAAGAAGGAGGCCGACGATTCTTCGGACTCGACGTCCAAAGATAGTGGTAATATCATGATTCAGATGCTCTTTTCACGGTCGTTTGGCCTGTGTTTCGAAGAGGATTGGGACCGCAAGCTTGCTGGGTGTGCTGGACTCGATATCCTCCGGAAGCAGGAAGCGCTCGAAGGCAAATGGCTCGCCGAGTCTCGGAAGCTCGACTATGTTCGAGGACTTTTCTTTGTGCTTCGCGACGCGCCGAAGGACACGCCAAAATCGCTCGAAGAGGTAGCATCGTTGCTCAAGGACGTCATTCGCCAAAGCAGCGTGGATCCACAGGTCAATCCGAGCTCGATGTCAAAGCTCATCGACATGCTCGTGCTAGAGCTTCCCAGTCAGAAAACGGCTGTGCGAGATGCAGCCAAGGAATGCATTGCCATCCTCGCCGAAATCAAGCAAGTTTCCGTTTATGACCTGATCTCGTCTTCTGCCAAGGAGCGATTGCTGGACCCAGCTTCTGGCCCCATATTCAACAAGCCGCTAAGGGCACTGCCCTTTGGGATGCAGATCGGCAATATCGATGCGATCACTTATCTACTCAACCTGACGCCGAGCTTGCCGGAAGTGAACGAGGAGCTGAACCGCTTGTTCCACGAGACGATCGCGTTGGCTGATGCAGATGATGCAAGCTTGATCGGCCGGCAAACTCATCACGCATTAGAGGTATCTCTACGCTCCTTGCGTGTCGCTTGTCTCAAGCTGCTATGCGCGGCGATGAACTGTGCAGAGCTTTTCGCCAATAATCAGAGCTCTCTCCGATCAAGGTATGAGAAGGGGATGGCGCTCTGAAAGCTTATCCAGGCTAAACACGTTACCTCGCAACAGAATCATCTCTGTGTATTTCAAGCACATGTACTCGAGCTCTCCGCAAATCGTCGAAGTCGCGCACGAAGGCCTCAAGCGAGTATTGGCAATCCAGACCAAGCTGCCGAAGGACATCCTGCAAACCGGTTTGAGACCGATCCTAGTCAACCTTGCAGACGCACGGCGATTGAGCGTTTCTGGTCTCGAGGGTCTGGCGCGGTTCCTGGAACTCTTGACCAATTACTTCAAGGTGGAAATCGGGGTCAAGCTGTTGGATCATTTCAAAAGCCTTGCCGAACCGGCGATGCTGACAAATGCGGCGGCACGGCCATACGAAGACAATCAAGACATTGCAAGGATGGTCCGACTGGTCAACATCTTCCGCCTACTCCCTCCTACGGCAAACACCTTCCTGAGAGATCTCACGGAATACGTTTCGGATGCCGAGGCCAAATTGTTGCAGTCACGACCGGGGCCTTTTACCGACAACTTGGCCTTGTATTTCGACAAGTACCCTGTCGACGCCACGGCGTTCCTCTTGGACCGCTTGTCAAGCCCACAGTTGGTCAGGACCTACAGACATACGCTCGAGTCCGGTAAAGCGCCGAACTTTGTTGCAGAGCTATCAGATCAAGCGGACAAGCTGTGCGAACTCTGCTTCCGGGATCAAGACAAGCTTCATCTCGTACTCCCGGGCATTCAGATAATCGACGAGTTGTCCGCTACGTCTGACGACTGGTTGCTCAAGCATGTCGACGTATTGCAAGCGCTGGTATCGGTCTGGCGCAACCTGGTGGCTCTGTCGAAAGGTCCTCGCGAGGAATCCTACTCGCGAGTCTTCAGCCAAGAGCCTACTGTGATCCTCCGGATATTCATGCGTTACCTGGAAAAGCACGAGGACATTGAGCTGCTCTTCCACGTCGTCGAGGCATTCGAAATACAGTCCGCCGTGGACCGATCTGATGTGACCGATTTCCTATACCGGGAAGTTGCTGCCAGCAATAATCTGCAGTTCAAGCGAAACGTATTCACCCACTTCTTTAGGCTTTACGAGAATCCGGATGTCAGCTCGGCCTTCAAGAAGAACGCCCTCCGGTACATCGTCAATCCCCTTCTCTGGCTGCACTACTCGAGGCGGGGTCTTGCCACTAAGAACGAGAATATCATTGTCCAGGGCGTCCCCGCTCAAATCGCTTCTACTATCTGGCATCCTCTCATCAGTGCTCGACACGGTGGCGAAGATAGCCTGCACATTGAGCTGCTTCACATGTCGGCCATTCTCGTTCACTACTGCCCAGACGTCGTTGGCGAATTCCGCAAAGATATCATCATGGTCGCCTGGGAGTCCATCAAGAAAGCGGGAGATGCTACCGTCAAGCATATGGCTTACCTTTTAGCCGGTCGGTTCTTCAACGCTTTCGAGTCACCGCCGAACATTGTGCGACCTACCTGGCATGGACTTTTGCGAGTCAAAGAGACGGAAGGCAGAAACCTGTATCGACAAGCCATCAACCTCGTGGCCCGCTGTCTGCCTAAAAGAGATCCGCCACAACCGAATCAAATCAGCTGGGCGGCAGCCACCAAAAAGGTCTTGACAGAGGAGGGCAATGCCACGCCACAACTCGTCAGCGTTTGCGAGCTACTTGTCGGTAATCCCGACCTGTTTTACAACAGCCGCGATCTCTTCGTCAGCCTGATGGCCAACTCGCTCACGAAATTGGGATTCGTCCCTGCTGCGACTGCCGACATGAAGAAGCTGACGATAGATATCGTCGAGCTGATCTTCCGGTGGGAACGTCGCCGTCTGACCGGTGGCTCCCCTGTCGTCGAGGTCGAGGTCGAGAAAGGGGAAGATACCAAAAAACGGGCAGGCTCTGGCGAAAATCCTGATCCCAAGCGTCAGAGGACCGATGCCGCTGGTTCAGTCGTGTCACAGCCCGCTACATCGTCCACTCCCAGATCCACCTGGGAATTACCGGTACACGTGCGGGAACTCATCACGAGTTACTTGGTTCGGCTCGTCTCGACGTCACCCGAGAGCATCAGTCGAGGGGGTTTGACTTTCAGAGCCGTGCAGTTATTGAGGGAAATCATCGGTCCTGATGGTTTGCCGGGTGTAACGGTGAAGCTATCCTTTTTCCAGAGGACCATGGCCCAAGTAAGTCGCTTAAAGTGAGGCTAGAGTTCACGAACACTGACTATTTGACCGCTCCCTGGTAGGATATCACCGAATCTAACTTCATCCAAGTCTCCAACTCTTGCGAAGTGATTGCTATCGTTGCTAACAGCAAAGATATGGACTGGATCAAGGCCCACCTGAGCACCTTGATGAAGTTGTTGGAAAGTGCCGTACTCAGCGATTTCTCGCCACTGCACGACACGCTGCGGCCTCTATTGGAAAGGATGTTCCAATGCCTCCCAGCGCCCGTCGAGTCTGGACAACGCGCCGAGTCGGTGAACGACGATGTTACTGCCTTCCATCAATGGGCAGAGAATATCGCTCAGAGTCTCAACAAACCGGACAAAACTCTTACCGCCAAGGATCGCTTGCAAGGTCCCTTGTTCGTTCTGCAATGCTACATCAAGAGCCGACCCGAACGACTTGCAGCTTCCGCGGGGTCGGTGGTCAAGCTCATTACCAAGCTGACACTCGACTTGACTGGAGCCAATCTACAAGCGAGCGTCTACGAGAATGCCCATCGTTCAGCGATCGCTATCATGGAACTATGCCGCGGCCACTTGGCACAGTTGGGCGATCAACGAAGACCATACCTCGGCGCTCTTCATCACATGATAGAGCATTGCACCAGCATCCCGATGTGCCGATACATTCTGGACATGCTGCGGGATTGGACACTGGTCAAGCAAGACCCCTTGCCAGCATTCAAAGAAAAGGCCGGTCTGCTCAACCGCATGATCACATATGAATCCAGAAGAGATGAAGCATCAGGCCTTTATCACGATTATCTGCAGTTGATTCTGGACATCTTCCAGGAGCCATCGTTGGCTCGTTCAGACCTGACAAATAGGCTGGAGGGTGCATTCCTGGTTGGAACTAGATGCGGCGATCCGATCCTACGCTCGAAGTTCATCGCCATGTTGGAGAAATCGCTCCCGACAGATGTACCAGGCAGGTTACGGTTCATCTTGGCTACCCAGAATTGGGAACACGTTGCAGGCACGTATTGGATGACTCTCGCCACTGACCTACTGTACGCCTGTATTGAGCGATCGCAGCAACCGATCGAGGAGCCGGTACCTCAAGCTGAAGGTCAGGCCGTGCTGGTCACCGCATTGGACGCACGCTTGCTCATCAAGTCTTTCCGAGCTCTCCTTCCACTGGATAACGCGATGGTGGACGAAGTCTGGGCGACTGCATTCCAGGCTTGCTGGTCATCTCTTGAAAGGCCCATCCAGGTTGACGTGCAAAGATGGTTCACGGGTCTGATCTGCAAGGAGCATCACATGGAACAAGTCGAAAAACGCCCGAACGGAATACAGACCCTCTTCCGCGGAGCCTTGGCTTGCGGTCGTGCATTCCTGATCCCACCCTTGGTGATCAAGTATTTCGGAAAGACCTTTGGCGCCTGGCATACGGCTATGGAACTTTTGTCGATGGGTCTCGAGCAGACCGATGCAGAAGATCTCCGGGACGGCTGCGCCGACGCATTGACTGAAATGTATGCGGAACTCAGTGAAGACGATCTCTTCTACGGTCTCTGGCGCCGTAGATGCTTACACGATGAAACCAATGCCGGTTTGGCTCTAGAGCAGAACGGTCTCTGGCCGAGGGCGCAGGAGGTTTACGAGCAAGCTCAGATGAAGGTCAGAAACGGCGTCATCCCTTATACCGAGAACGAGTACAATGTCTGGCAGGACCATTGGATCATCGCAGCACAAAAGCTGCAACAATGGGACATTCTAACCGATCTCGCTCGGCACGAAAACAACCACGATCTCTTGCTGGAATGCGCTTGGCGGTTATCCGACTGGGGCTCACAGGATCGGGAAATGATCGAGAGGACTCTAGATGCCGTGTCGGACGTGCCGACCCCTCGTCGCAAGGTATTCCAGGCCTATACGTGCTTGATCAAGGCGCATACCGGGCATGAGGATCCCTCGAATTTCCTTAGGGTCCTGGACGAAGCTATCCAGCTGTCCATGAGAAAGTGGTGTTCACTCCCGACACAGCTTTCTGCAGCACATATTCCTCTCTTGCAGATGTTCCAGCAATATGTCGAGCTGCAGGAAGCTGCGGGTGTCTTTGAGAGCCTTTCTCAGACCAATCGAGAGACGCTCGAGGCACGTGTGACCCAGGACTTGAAGCCCATCTTCCAAACCTGGAGGGAACGCCTTCCAAACTTCTGGGACGACATCAGCGTTTGGAGCGATATCCTCGCCTGGAGGCAGCATGTCTTTTCGGCGGTGACCAAAGTCTACAGTCCTCTCATCAATGCCAACGAGCCTGGTACATATGGATTCCGCGGATTTCACGAGACCGCTTGGACGATCAACAGGTTCGGCCATGTCGCACGAAAGCACGGCTTGTCGGACGTTTGCCTAAGCGCTCTGGGCAAGATTTACGCCCTGCCGAACATCGAGATTTCTGAAGCCTTCCTGAAGCTCCGGGAACAGGCGTTATGTCTCTTCCAGCGACCAGAGAGATTCGCAGAGGGGCTCGAGAGCATCAGCACAACGAACCTGATGTACTTTGCCAACAACCAAAAGGCCGAGTTCCTGACCTTGAAAGGAATGTTCGTCGCCAAGCTCGGTCGTGAACACGAAGCCAACATTGCCTTTGCTCAGGCCGTACAGGTCGATCTGAACCTTCCAAAGGCATGGGCAGAATGGGGGCGATGGAACGACCGTCTCTTCAAGGACAGGCCGATCCGTCCGCCCGAGCAACCTGAGCCTGAGCCTGGCAAGCCACGCGTGTCAGAAATGCAATGGCAGCAGAGCTATACTGCCGAACGCATGGGCTTCGCGGCTAATGCGGTGTCATGTTACCTACAAGCGGCTGGACTTTACAAATCGGCTAAAGCACGCAAGCTCCTGGTTCGAGTATTGTGGTTGCTGGGTGTCGACGATTCGATCTCGACAGTCTCGCGGGCATTCGAGTCATACACAGGCGACGTAGCGATCTGGTATTGGATCACGCTAATTCCCCAGCTCTTGCTGTCCCTGACGCATCGCGAGGCACGTCACGCACGAAACATCCTGATGAAGATTGCGAAGATGTTCCCTCAGGTGAGTTGACTCTATGCCTTTCTCGCACTGCACAATCTCACTGACTATATTATTCCTGTACAGGCTCTATTCTACCATTTGCGAACGTCGAAGGAAGACTTTACGCAGCATCATCGCACTCAGACGCAAGCCAGAAGAATGGCCGAAGCTAGGCGAATACAACAACTTCGACAGCAACAGCAACAAGCGCATCAGAATCAACAACAGCAGCAGTCTCACATTGCGTCTCCCGTCCAACAGCCAGACAGGATCGTCGAGATGGAGGTCGATCCTCAGGAGAGGCCCAAGCCCACCGAGGCGCCCGTTGTCAAGCAAGAAGCTTCCGAAGTTCGAAGCGCGCCTTCTGGCGACGCTTCGGAGTCCCGTACGCCTGTCACGGCATCCGCCGATGATTCAAGCGCCACTGCTGCTGTGAAGCCAGAAACTGCCATTTCTGCGACGGATAGTCCTGCCAACGCGAACGCTACACCGCAGATGCCTAGCAGCATCCCTCACGTGAACGGGAACGTTCAACAGAATTCTCAGTCACAATCGGGCACAAATCCCGCAGTCCTTGCGAACGTGCAGGCGGTCATGCAAATGTCACGTCAGCCTCAGGAATTGTTAGAGGAGATTCTGAACATTTTGAAGACTGCGTTCCCCTTGCTGGCATTGTCGATGGAAAAAATGGTCGACCACATCAACGTACGCACCAAACCCCCGATCGAGGAGGACTGTTATCGATTCCTTTCGGCTTTGCTCAACGAAGCGATCGCTACATGGACCAACAAGGGGAAATACAAAGACGATAACGAGTTGATTCCCGCTCATATCCGCGACAAGGTTCGGGCGTTCTGCGCGCAGACGAAGCACGACCTTCGTCAGGTCATGTACGACCAGTTTGTTTCGCAACCAATCACGCTGCGGGAGTACATCATTAGGCTACAAAGATGGCAGGAACGATACGAAAAGGCATTGGATGCACGACCAAAACGAGAACAGCTCGATCATGGGGACTGCCTATTGTCGGATTTCCATCACAGCAAATTTGATGATGTCGAAATCCCGGGTCAGTATATCGAACACGTCGACAATAACAGTGGATTTGCCAAGATCACTCGGTTTGCGCCAACCATGGAGGTCGCTCGCGGATTCTGTTACTACTTCAGGCGAATTACTATCCTGGGGACGAACGGACGCTCGCACACATTTGCGGTTCAATCGCCCTCTGGACGTCATTGTAGACGAGAAGAGAGGTTGACGCAGCTTTTCCGAATTCTTAATACCGTGCTTCAGAAGCGAAAGGAGAGCAGAAAGAGAAACCTGTCGATTCATTTGCCAGCCGCCATTCCCTTGACGCCGACGCTACGCCTGGTTACGAGCGACAACAGCTACGTCAGTTTGCAGGATGTCTTTGACGAACATTGCCGAAGGATGGACATGGGTCGTGACAAACCGACGCTCGAATTCATCGACAAGTGGCGTCAGATCTACGTGCCAAGCGAAGTGAGTCAGACGTGTCGAATCGATGCAGCCACGGGCGACCGCTTATATAGACATTTTGACAGACTCCCGATCGAGATCAGCATACCATTGAGTACAAGGTCGCGAGAATGGAACTGGTCGAGGAGGTTGCTGCGAAATACGTGCCTGAGAACATTTTGACAAACGTAAGAGCCTGAGTAACGGCGTGTCGTCTCGAACCCACACCATATTGATACACCCTGACTTCTTTGCAACAGTACATGATTCGCACAATGTCGAACCCCTCTTCCCTCTGGCTGATGCGCAAGCACTTTGCCTTGCAAACGGCCTCGACGATATTCCTCTCTTACATCGCCTGCTTGAGCAATCGCAACCCCAACCGATTCCATTTCAGCCTGAAGACGGGATTGATTTTCATGACCGAGCTATTTGCATGTGAGTTTGACTGCGACCTGTCCAGCCGGCCAGACAAGCTGACAATTGCTATGCTGTCCAAACCCAGCCTTCGATACGCAACGACCTGGTCACAAATCGCCTGACCCAGTGCCGTTCAGACTGACGCCGAACATGCAACACTTTATTACGCCTGCTGGAATCGAAGGGCTGCTTACGTCTGGAGTCATGGCCATGGCTAGAAGCTTGTCGAATCCCGAATTTGACCTGGAGAGCTCGCTTAGTCTCTTCTTGCGAGACGAGGTGCGTTCAAAAGTCCTTGTGGTGACTCGATGCGATCGCTGACGCCGATCCTGCGATACAGATTTCGCTATGGTTCACCATGTACGGCAAAGCAAGCGACCATCCGATTTCCGTCCTGAACTGCAGCGCGGAATGGGTGCAAAGATGCAGCGAGCTGGCCTATACCGGAGATGCGGCTGACAAGGTGAGCTCAGTGACTGCAGGCATTGCAACATTTTTCTCGGGACTGACACAGTCGCCATTGACGTGTAGAACGAGACCTTGCCTATCACACAAGTCATTACAAGCCTGATCTGCCAGGCCACGAACACACAACTTTTGGCTCTTACGTCGCCAGACTTCCAACCTTGGTTCTGAGCGACTTATACCCTTCTTTTTGGACAGAATATCCCTTTCGATTTCGTACGGTTGTAGCATATTAGACTAATATAGCGCATATTGATTCATCATGTGATGTACACTCGATCCACGCTTATACGCCTGTGTTCAGCGTTACTCGAACCTCTCCCTCATCAGCTCGATTCCGTTCACGCGGAGCCTCCTATCGGCATCTAGATCCGTCGTAGCTCGGCGTGTTTCGTCCACCAGACCGGAAGGCCCACAAACCGCCACAGCACAACCTCGCGGGTGGGCTCCGGTCGTGGCGTTGAAGTCTAAGGAGGAATCGAGGAGATCTTCGAGGCAGCGCAGCATGTCCGGCCTCCCTTGAGCGATGTTGATTCGCGATCCCGATCCGCAAGACCATTTGAGCTGGGGCTCTGGGTTGAATCCGCCTGCCATGGTACCGGGCAAGGCAAAAGGCGCGTTCATCTTTTCTTGAGTCGACGGGCTCAGCAGGTCGATCGGCCCGTGGGCGGGTGCCCTAGTGACGTAGATCTATACCGCTCGATTAGTTGTTGACTAGATGTGCGTACTTCCTGATCAGAAACGTACCTGTAATCTGACAGCCAGTGGGGTGTGTTTGACATCCTCGATAAGGCTCTTCAGTGTGTGCATCCAAGGTCGCGCCGCATCGGATGTGCGAACCACCCAGACGATATCCAGATGAGTAGCTCGGACTGCGCCTTGAGAAGAAGCTTTGTTCATCAGATCGTGCGCCATGCCTGATGTTGCGAAGAGAAACGTCAGCAATGCGATCCCGACCATAGTACTCGGCGATGTCGCTAACCTAGAGTGTGGGAGATTCCCGATCCACCTGCCACCTGGCGCCATGTTCGGAAAAGCAAAACGCCCGAGTTTCAACGGCGTCTTCACAATGGCCCGTTCCAGCCGCTCGTGCTTACCAGCATTACGCAAGAAAAGGCTGCGAGAAGTGTATGGCCAACACCTCCGTACGGTCCCTCGATCGCAACCTTACAACGGAAGGCTGCGCCTCGCGCCATCATTTCGGCATCGTTCTTCATCGTTAATTCCCACAGTGCGCGTGTCCAGTCACCGGTCTATGCAAATAGCCATAAGCGCTATCCAGGACGTACCCCTAGCGTAATAACTCACTCTTTTCACAACCAACATCAGCCCGGCGGTGGTGTTGGGAGCACTGGCAATCGTGAATGCATGACCTTCGAGGAACTGCAGGCCCTTTCTCTTTGGCTGAGAAGCGGGTAAAATGAGAACTTCATCGATGCACATGGATACCGTCGATGACTGACCAGTGCGGGTACCCTAAGGATAACGTGTTGACCAGCTCGCCATCCGGTCTTGATCGATGGTACGGATACCAGAATCGAGTCGGTTCCAGGCAAAACCCTGAGCTCTGCGGTAGCCATCTTCGTCTTGAGAATACGACATAGAAGCTCCACACCGTAAAGCCCTGCTCCTGCCAATACGTAGGGCACAGCTTCAGGGACGTGCATACCCAGACCCAACAAGAACCCCACGAGCCCGATCACGTGCGAGATCATGAAGACGCTGTAGAGACGCCTTCTTACGACAGGGATAGAGGTGACTACCATGAAGGTCAACCCTGCAGCGGCCGTCATTCCCCAAACGAAGGCGGGCTCTTTGACTTTTGATAGGAAGATCCCGGATTTTCCCCACTTGTAGCCTTATCGATGGCGAGAGATTACCACGAAACATCAGCTCGAGCTGCAAGCGCCTGACGAATATTGCAGACGACACTCACCGTATCCGACGACATGAAGCAACATGCAAGCGAAACAAGCCCGACCAGAAAATTTGTGCAAGTTGATTACCGCACGACTTTGTCCGCCACCGAGAAGATATCGGATCGGGCTATTTCGACCACCAAGACCGATGACCAGAGGCACTTGCGCCATGGAGATCGCCCCTGCTCTCAAAAGATCCGGTCCCAGCGGATTCTTCTTGGCGCTCCATTCCCAGTCGGTGTTCTTGTAAAAGTTGGCAAAGGCGACGATTCCGGCGTAGAGGGAATACACGAAGAGGTCCAAGCACGTCAAGCGCGGAGCGACTTCACAGAGGAGCAACTTTTGTATACCGGGGATCCTATCGAATACGCTGGGCATGTACGGCGGCGGGCTGAGTTGATGAAGAGCGGCCTCGTTGGCGATCGTGCGGCGGTTCAAGCCTTCTCCGAACCTCGGACTGGCGGTAGCAGAGAGCAGCGGCGCTTCGCTGCAAGACGAGAGCAAGGCGCTAGCGGGACCGGATCCCATCAGAGTGGCTGATGTCAGAGCCGAGGCGAGCGCTGACGGAGGGGTCTGTCCTCCAGCGCTGAGCATATGTGGGGAGGATCCGAGCAGATGGGATTTCTTGAGATATGTGAACTTGTCTTCGTGACCGTCTAGACTCTCATGACCGACGCAAGTCGTCTCCTGGGAATAGATCGACTCGGCCGCCGAGGTCAACGAGTTGTGTCTGGTCAAGACTCTGCCCTCGCCACCCTGCATCCTGTGATCAGGCATGGTGCGGTTCCCAGCACTGACGTCGGTGATGATCCTGCCAAGGTTGGGCCTGGAATCATTACGGCGATGGGAGTAGTAAATCGGTGCAGCGTGGGATATCGCGGGTAAGAGAAAGTCATCGTCCCCCTCCTTGTTATTCAGAGAAGGCGTCTCTTCGCAGAGATCCTCGATCGTAGATAGACGGTGCTTCTCTTCTGCAGATAGGAACCGAGGCGGGGTAAGTTGTTGGCTCTGAGCCGCAGGAGCGGGACGACGAATGGTGGGATCGTCCATCGCGTCTGCAGGCGTCCTGATGATCTGGACCGGTGGGTACTGGTTCGGCGTAGCGTTGACCCTGGGCTTCGATTCCGGGACCTCGCCCTTCTTCAAGACCCACCCGCTCCACAATTCTCCTCCTACCGTGCGCTTCCTCTTCAAGCCCGGAGTACCAGCAGGTCCCGTCTGAGAGGCAGACGTGGAAACCGGCTCATCCCTGCTTCGAGATCGGCGAATCTTGCCCATCGGCGAGGAGAAGAGGCGAACGATGAATCTGGGTTGTTCGGCCAGGAACCAAAGACCAAAAAGCACTGCACAGATGGTGAGGAAGATGACCGGCATCCTTCCTATAATATCGACCGAGGTTGCAACAACGAAAAGTACGGCCCCGTCAGAAGGTGTAACAACCAAGCTTGAGTGTTGAAACGGACTTACCGTTCCATTTCGATCTGTACGCCATGACGATCTTTTGTTCCGGAGTCAAAACTCTTTTCCCTCCGGACCCTCCACTCGGAGCTGCAGAGACAGCGGCAGTGGTAGCGGCAGCTGCAGCGGCAGAGGCGATCATGGAAGCCGTACTGAACGAGGTGAGAGCGGTACCAGCCGCTACTAGCGTTGTCGGCAAGCCCAAGCTCGTAGGCAGGATGAGGGATGCCGCGGTCTCGGTGGCCATGTTGGCGGTACTGACGGCCGTGAGGATTCCCGGCGCTGACATGTTCTCGTTGTTGTGGAGCTACGATGCGTGGCCACACAAGACCACTCGGTGGTGTATGTGTTTGCAAGTCGAAGTGGCGAGAAGAAGGGTACGCGAATATGTGAGATAGCAGGAAATGTCCTCTAGTATTCCTGAAACGCTGAAACGATTGTGGAAACACCTTAGGGACCAGCCCTGTTCAGGCGATGAAAGTACGGTGGACGTCCGTAGTATAACACCGTGCTGATCTCATACGTCAGGAAGTGTCGAAGAACTATGGTTGACGACCTGTATCCTAATACCTTCCTCTCAGAGTAGGCTATATGTATATCGGTCAATGCAGATGCGGCAGTTCCCGATACGGAATGCCAGCTCACCCTCGATTTGATCGCTTCGTATGACGACAGCAGTCTCCCCTTCCCCTTGTTGCTGATGGAGCACTTCGCCAAGTGACTAAGCGAGAACGAGGATCGTCCGATGCAATCAAGTGCCTTTACTTTTGTGACGACCGACGACCAGCGAAGGATCGTGTTTCAATCAATGCTTCAGAGCGCTCAGAGCGCAGGATGATCTAAAGGAGAGTGCGAGATCTTCTAACAGAGATCGAGTGCTTATTATCAAGTGGGCTTTCCGCTGATACGTCGTTGCGAAATTGCGAATCACGGGCCAGCCGTCTGCCGTGAGATGATGATACGTGATGATGGATCTCGACGAGCATCTTGGCTCGAATCGCCCGTCTCAACGACGTTGTGCGGGTCTATAACAGCAACAACGACGAAACGTCAAACCCGCTCGAACCACACGCTCCCCTTCCCCTCCCCCTCCTCTCCCCTCCCTGCTTCCCCTCCTTCGATCAATCTCTGACGCCGAAACGACCTTCCTTTGGCGATTTTGATCGATCGCCTATTCCTATTTCGGCCGAGACCACGCGATTGCTGTGCCCCCCACCCCCGTTTCAAGAGATCGGACGCGTGAAACCGTCGTCGTCTCCTGACCGAGGCTCGCTGAAACGCTTAAATATACCGGGCGGTTTGGTTCAACTCGCGAAAAACGCATATTATGCGATTTCGCGTTTCGCGCGATATCTTACCGCTACTAGTGCTGGCGAGCGATATCATACCGGTTGGAATCACAAAAAGCAGCTCTTCATCCCAGTTTTTGTTAGATTGGTATGAAGTTATCTCGGGCCCAGAGGGGGCGCAAGGCCCATGCCTGCCTCAGGCTTTGCCTAAGTCTACCTCAGACCTACTTCGACAGTCCTAGACATATACTTGATCGATGTACAGCATATCCTAGCCTTATACAAACATGCCCGATCACAATCTCGATCCGTACGAGGCCATTCAAGCTGCCGTCGACGCCTACGTCGAGGAGGTACATACCCCTATCCTTGCACTGCTCGCCTTACCATCAGCGGATCGGGATCACAGCCTCCTACCTCCGTTCATACACCAACTAGATGGTCTCGTTACCTGGCTGACGGCCGAAGCTAGGGGCAAATTACCTATGCAAGTACTGCGTAATCACTGGCAGGCAACACTTAGCCTGCGTGAGCAACTTGCCGCTGTACACCAAAACATCTTGAACAACGCTCCGACCCATCTCTCCAGGCAAACCGTCGCTCTGCCAACTGGTGGCTATAGCCTGGCCTTGAACATTCCTCTGTTCCAGCAGCTAGATCAAGAGGGCTTTACCGACCAGGAGATAGCCGAACACTTGGGCTGTTCTCGAAGTACTGTTCGCCGACGTCGACTAGCATTGGGTGGGCCATCTAAACGGGAAGTCAAGCACCAAGTGCCGGAGGAAGTCATTCAGAAGGTGAGTACCTGACCCAGTATGGCTTAGTATGCCGATCTTTATATTCGCTTGACTGAGTTCATATGCCATGCCACAGCATATACAAGATTGTTTGAATAGCCAAGACGGCATCATGGTCGGCTATCGCAAACTGCAAGGCTATCTCGAAGGCGTGGGTGTGCACATCACCCGAGAGCATGCAAGAGAGCTAAGCAGGGCTTTAGATCCGGAAGGTTCAAGGCTACGCAAGTCAGTCATGCGTAAACGGCGGGTGTACAAGGTCCCGTTCCCAAACTCTCTCTGGCACATCGATGGTCAGCACAAGCTTATACGCTGGAAGTTTGTTATACATGGAGGCGTCGATGGGTACAGCCGAGTCTGCGTATTCATGCAAGCGGGCGATAACAACCGGGCCGAGACAGTAGAGAGGTTGTTCCTTCACGCCACGGATGAATGGGGATGGCCTCAACGGGTACGGGTAGATTTTGGGAAAGAGAACTACGGCATTTGGAAGCAGATGGTAGCCATTCGAAGTAAGCACACTAGGCTGTGACTAGCTTAACCGCCCGCATATGCACAGGCTCATGGGCCTTCCTGCTTAGATACCATCAAAGCACCTTTCATCCGAGGCAAATCGACCAGCAACACCCCAATCGAGCGTCATTGGAAGGAAGTTGGGGAAAAGTTCACGCACAAATACTCAAGAACATTTGCCGACCTTGAGTTCAGAGAAGAGCTCGACCCCGACAACCCAGTCGACATTTTCTGCCTACACCATTGCTTCTTACCCCTGCTGAACCTGACCATCCGCCGACATGTCCTTGCGCATAACCATCACAAGAGCACGACCTCTGGTGAACGTGGATGGAGCCCACGCAAGAAGTGGCTTGATGGCATGCTGAAGGCTAAAGCTCGAGGGATGGATCTTGATCTTTTCCCCGCCGACGCTCTTGATGATATGGGCATCATTGACGAGGTGCTATCCGGGGACGAAGAAGACGAAGGTGTAGACGGAGACGGGCCAGGCTCTGCCAGACGCAGGCCAGGCGTACTAAGCTGGGTATCGGAACAACGGCAAGAAGATCTGTCACAGCCTGAACGTGAAAGCGATCCCTATGTCGAGGTCGAACGGTATCACGAGCTGTTACCACCGCTGCTACAAGATCCAGGCTTTAGGAAAGCGCTCAATCAACATTTCCCGCCCCCAACGGAACACTCTGCCGAGGAAGGTGACGATGGCCTCTTCAATACCCTGCAATACCTTGCCGTACGGGAGTGGGTTCATGACTGTATCTTGGCTGACGAGTGATGTAGCCAATGGCATAAGCGTATGTTTGTTTTGATTTGATGGCATACGAAAAGAACAAAAGAACCTCTCGACGTGTTCCATCATCAGTAAACAAAGACGTGGCATGGGCCTAGGGGGTAGGTAGGCCCATGCCACCGACGCACTTGATATATCTACATCACCTTCTCATCGATTCTTACTTTACTATCACATCTGTCTATACGTCTATACTCTAAACGCAAACACTTAAATCGACCTCGTCTTTATCAAACTCTTTGCATACATTTTCAAAATGGAGAACAACGAACAGCCTTTGCCCGTTTTTCCCGGCGGTTGTAAGTCATAGCATACCTTTAGCATACCTTTCGTACGCCAATAGGTTCTGAGAGTCTTAGCTTACACCTGGGTCTTTGTGTTCTCGTCTGACCTTACCTTGCACAGCGCTTGAAGATTATCAAGTGTGGATGACCGAATTGACGGACGAGCAGAGGGCGAGGTTCAACGAGGTGAACGAGAGTAAGCCCTTCCTTTGACCCTTCCTTTGACTACGCCTTCCCCGTCCATATCCTTCCGCTGTTGCTGCTTGCATATACTGATACCTTCGCAATCATTTCTTGTGTGTAGGGGCACTCGAGCAGCGACGTCGGGAGGCCGCGGAAGAGGCTGCGGAGCAGCGCCGGCTGGCCGAGGAGGCCGCCCACCAGGCCGCTCTCGAGCGAGCCCAACGAGAGCGGGATGCTCTCGCTACTGCAGTAAGTTACATGATCATCTCACTACTATTCTCTCGATCTTCCTTGCCTATACCAGACTGATTTCTTATCATGCCTGACGTATAGAGGGCCCAGATCAGGACCTTGCTCAACGTCCCGGCTCACCAGGCCTTGGTGAGGGAGATGTTGGCTGCGGAGGGGTGTAAGCTAGGCGTGTACGGGTCTAATACTTCATCGAGTATAACTGATTTATATGTTTTCGTGTTGAACTCTCAGTCACTATCACCCCCATCCGCTCCACCCGCCCCCCGCCTCCCCCTCCTGCCCCTCCCGTCCCTCCCCTTCGACCCCTCCGGACCGGGCAAAACCAAGGCCCAAACCCGTTCCTCGGCCGTGAGGGTGCAGGTGCAGGTGCGGGTGCGGGTGCGGGTAGCCCCACCACCGAGGCCAGGATGACCAGCTTGCTGGACAGGCTGGAGCTGGTGGTGGGGTCCGACGAGGTGAGGACGCCCCGCCGAGGGTCGAAGAGGCCCGTGGCTCTCGACGAGTTCGATGGGTACGACGACGACTTCGACCTCGTCGATTCGCCCTCTCCGAGCAAGAGGCGGAGCCGGAGGCTGTCGCCACGCATCCCGCCCCATGAGGGGTTTCAAATGCCCAAGTTCAAGCCGGTGACCTGGTCCAACAACCGTTGGGCCAACGCGATTGTAAGTCACGTCAAGGCTGATAGATTAGTTGACAAACAAATACTAACCCCATCGGTCTTTCATCTTGCTATCCCTCGCAGGCCGCCGAGGCCCTGTACAACGATCCCGGGGCCGCCTTGATGATCGACGGTGACGAGTGCAACGTCTGTTGTGGGGAGACACGCCCGCCCCAAGAAGACGATGCGCTCATGATTGCCATGAACGAGAGGTATGCGGAGTGCTCGGTCATCCCGGGTAAGGAGGGCAAGTGTTTGAGGTGCATCTGGCGTAACGGCAAGAACTGCCAGTATGTCACTCACCCTTGGTGCTCGTCTCGCCGAGAAGCGAAGCCTACGAGCACCCAGCTCAAGGCTGCTGCTCGAGGTGGGCGAAGGAGGTAGTCGGGCCTCTTTTTTTTTATTTATACATGTATTTTCTTTTTTTAAATTATGTTTTTATCTATACCGTTGCGGTCTACAAGTACAAAGGTCTACGCATTGCTAGATGAGGCTTCGTTGTGGCTTCGGAGTCTGCGACGTGCATGAGCAATGCCGCTTTTCTCTGGAGAAGACTTAGACCTTGCCCTCTTGTTGCCAACCGCAACTTCGACCCCAGGCATAAGTGCTGGCTCTTCAACTACGCCTGGCTCAGATAGCCTAGACTCTCCGTCTTGTTCTACGCCGTTGAGATGTGTGCCTAACTCCCAGTCGACTACAACCTCTTCCTGAGCAGCTTGCGTTGATGATATGGCAGGTTGATCCGAAGATACACCTTTGGCCACCATCACATGCATATTGAAGTTTTCTCGGCCATGGTCTTCGATAAATTGAACGCATATGGCCCGAAACTGTTCCGGTGTCAGCTTTGTCTTCAGCAGATCTGTATATCAGACGCAAGGTGTGAGCAAACTATATTGTACCAACGCTAGCTTGAGTACTGACCCGATATGCTTGGGCCTTGCGGTTCAGGCGTTCCCCCCACATCACTCACGGCCTGGAAGTCTTCAGTGATCTTGCCCAGGTTGTCGTAATCGTCGATCGTGATGACATCCCGATCGCCTGGGTCTGTGTCGAGCGTGTTTTCACGCTGAACGGCGTCTAGATCAACGACCCCTTCTGGCTCCGATTCTGAGCTCTCCACCTGGTTCAGGGCAATAGCCTTGGCACAGCTGGTGACATGCCACTCTAGCCGGTCCGTAGGGTATGATCTGCCACAACCTGGGCATGTCGGATCTGCCATAGCGATCTCTAACGCTTCTGCATCGCGGTATCGCTGTTCCTCCCGGTCTAATTCGGATGACGTCTCGCGTACGGCCCTTCTCTTTCCCTTCTTTGCCTGGCTCAAGGGAGGGCCCATGGGGGTCTTGGGTAGAGGTTGCCAAGACACAGGATCACGGCTGATTGCTTGAGCAACAGCACGCCGAAAGCCTGAGTGGTGCTGGGTCTCCCAAGTCTCCGGAATGATGCAGATGAACTGCGTGTCGAGGCAACGCGCACGGAGATTGTCGAGGGTCGTATCCCAGGGTGAATACACAGCGGCAGGGTTGAGACTCTGTGAAGCCGGTTGAAGGAAGGCCCAAGACCAGAGGCGGGGTAAAGGTCGGCTTGATTTGAAGATCGTTTCAACGTGTTCAACCATGTCTTTCGCGCTCATGTGGGCCTTGAAATGGAGAAGTTGCATATAGCCAGCTGTAGACAGGTACTCCTTGGTACCGGCCCATTTGCTCTTGAAGATAGAAACAAGGGTCAACTTGTCTCTGACAAAAGAACCGTCTGGGATATAGACCACCTGTGTAAACGATCGAGGGCAAGTTAGTTGACGTGTGGTATCACTACGGAGGGCCCACGAAGCGTACGCGTACTGACCATTCCGGTTTTGCAAGCCTTGACGTCCTTGCCAGGTTTCTTGGGAGGACGAGAGGTCTGCTGCAGAGGATGACCTCCAAAAGCGTAGCCCCCACCATGGCCTCGTTGCTTGAAGTTACCAGCACCTGCAGACCTTATACCCTCTGCGCGAATGAAGGGCGTAGTCTTGTTGGCTTGTACCAGTGCATGAGCTCGTCGAGCAAGGTTGGATGGGCCGACGTCTGGTGAATCACGAGTACTACGGGCCTGAGTCGACCTAGGTGCATATCCAGATGATTCACCTCGGGTTGGTTTGTGTCTGGGCAGAGGGGGAGGGGTAGCTTCTGGGTCTTCGGGGTCGTCTTGCTCTCCATCCCATGAGTCCTCTTCGGCCTCGTCTTCGCTATACACGGGCTGGGCTGGAGCTTTCGGTCGTCGGTATGGCTCAGGGATGACATGAAGGCGGCTTGATGTTGATGTATCGGGAGCAGGTTCATCTGCAGGTCGATTAGGGGCTACCATCTTCATGATGAGAGCTTCAAGGCGGTCGAGTCGAGCGGCGTCAGACATTTTGAATTGTATAGTATAACGTGGTGTGCTAAGGGCGAAGGTACAAGAGGTGCTAGATGTAACGGTGTGGAGGATAGAGTATAGATATGGGTATAGGTATAGGTGTACGTCTGAGGGCTAGGTCGAGGTGTACGCCGTGACGAGAGGTCTGGGCCCGAGATAACTTCATACCAATCTAACAAAAACTGGGATGAAGAGCTGCTTTTTGTGATTCCAACCGCTCTGATCGCTACGGCTGGTAATATATCTCTCGCGCGGAAGCGGACATGGTAATATATCGCGCGCGACGAGACGGACATAACACGTCGCGGCGAGTTGACGCTTTCGGCTCACTATACTTAAACGTCCAAGAAGAAACACGCGTAAAAGGATCCGGATCGGATGCCCGAGGCGAAATTCTCCGAACTCGGGTCCCATAATCGATCCTCGCGACGATCCCTTCACCCTCGTTTGATCTGGGCACTGGCGCACTGGCTGTCCTTCACGTAAAAGGAAGTGGGATGACATAGCATTCAATGATACCAGTGGAGGATTGCAAAGATAGCGCACTCGAATCGCAGCTCGAACAAAAGGCGATCATAGCATCTCATGTGATGGTAGCCAAAGTGCGCTGGCGCCACAGCAGCGCTCGACAAGATATCGTCTATGAAGCACGAACACTTTACTCGGGCCAGACGAAAACGCAGTCGTATCCTTTCCACAATAATGCTATTCTAGTCAACTCAGCAGAGAATCATGGACCCCGGCGAGCGAATGCATTCCTATGCGAACACGTTTGTCGCCCTTGCTCCAGAAGTCGATGCGGGTGGGAACGGATCGATTCTCCTCGGTACCCGCTTCCGATTGAGAACTGCTCAACAAAGATGGGTCTGGACATTCACCGGTATCATGACTATCAGTCTCCTCCACTGACTGGGTATTTCGAGGAAACAAATACAGTACTCACCAGCCGTAGAGGGGTTCGACGATGCGTCAGATGACATGTTTTGTTGTGTATGAACTTGATGCAGTATGATGAAAGAACCAACGCTGGTGTTGGGGTACTTACTACACCGGATAGGATGTAACGCAACATGGCAATGAGTTCGATGGCCTGATTTATATAGCTCAAGTCGAAGTCTCAAGGTAGCTCGAGCGGCAAAAAGAGCGGGTCGGGGTCGGGATATCATTAATGATAAGGAAAGTCCGCTCTCACTGCAAGTTGTCAGATCGATAGTGGCACATCCCTATTATTGTCGTCGTCTTCGATATCTCACCCGACCGGAAATATTGGTACAGCGGAAATTGAATATCGGGAGTGACGTTTGAAGACTATGAGCACTATCTGCACGCGCTGCAGCAGAGCTCCGCTCCTCGTAAGACCGCAAAGCTTGATGACCCCTGCGTGCTTGTGTAGTACGATAAAGGAGGTACGATGGTCAGCGGTATTTGAGCGGGTTACCAGTGGACGTCAAGAGAAACTGGCCGATGATGCCTTTGCGGATTTGACCGCTCGACCTTTGGAGAGTTGGAGGAGTTCAGATACTGAAATACCGCTTTTTACTTTGACACTCGTAGTCCAAGTTGGGAGTTGAACTTGGGAACGATGGCGTACGCCGAGTTCATAGCGATCGCCTAGATCTCCAGGGCCACTCTATGGGTTTTGAGCGAGCGATGATTTTTGCAACTTTGACATCGCTTTGTTATCGGTCTCGCGCAGTTGAAAGACATTGTGAATTGGTGATGCGATGCATATCGCGCAGTTGAAAGACATTGTGAATTGGTGATGCGATGCATATCGAGGATGTCATCATGGCGAGAAAGAACAACAGGCGATCACCACGGCCGGCCGAACAAACCGATTGCGAAACAGTTCGAGCAGGGATCCGTCTGTTCGAGTACTGACAGAAACTACCATCATCTCTGAAGCTGCGCGTATCAGGAGCGCCAGGTCTCGAATTGCCATTCTCTCGATTCAGGGTTGCGACCTGCTGTGACCAAGGATACAACGAGCAAATTGATGCTACATGTTGCGACATCGGTCGCGTTATCAAAATCAAAATCCCTGTTCAAGCGAGAAATCAAGCATGATCTCTTGACTTGTGGAGCTAACCAAGAACCCACACAAAGGAGCAAGTGCTCTGCCCAGTCGTGCCGTGTTTCAACCCCGAAGTGTATCGTTAGAACCCTTTTGCAGCCTTGTAGACAGAAGTCGATTACGTGCATTGTGATAGATTGTAGGCTTATCTGTCGAACGATGTCTCTGTTGCGAGATCGATGCCACCAGCGCCACTAGCGCATGATCTAGCGAGAAAGCCAGAACCCTGTTTGCGCAAACCGCAAAGAAACAAGAACCCACACAAAGGATCGTATTCTCCCTCCTGTCCTGCCGCGTTTCATCGCATGCCGTCACGAGACCATCCTGACGCCACATGACAACATACTGTCGCGACCCCTGTCCTTGTGCCGAAAGCAAGCGAGACGAACGAGCTGTTTCATCCGATCAAAGGAAGTCAAGAGGGGCAAATGGCTGTACAAGTCCACCTGGATCGCGGGCCAATAAGTATATATAAAGCGAGCAAGACGAGGGGGCTTTTGGCGATTTTTGTCGGGGTCTCCCCATCTATACTATCATCACAATCCACCCTCAAACATCACAAACTGAACTTCGCCTCTCGACATATAACACCATCGTTATGTCGTTCAACCCATCCACCGATCAAACAGAGCCCTCTTTCACAGCTCCCTCTAGCGGTGGGGGTCATAGTGCTGGATCCGCACTCGGCTCCTCTACTTCCAGTCAGGGAACCTCGCGAGATAATCTGGGGTCGATCACGGCTCTCGGGGACCGGGACTATGAGGCCGAACTGACCACCCGATGGGCTGCACTCAATGGTCACGAATTCAAACAGCGGCTCGTGAGCCAGTTCTTTGACCTGACCTTCGGTGTCGAAGAGTTTCGGCCTCTTTTCGAGGATTCTGTGCTCGTCTGGTACAACGAACGAACCCGTGACAGTGATAATCTCCAGGAGATGATCTACCGCTTCAAAGCTTTCCAGCATCAGATCAACCAGATGACCAATCATCGGGGTTTTGATCAAAGGGATGGTACGGTGTTTAATTCATGGGCCCTACCTGATGGAGTGCCTCGCGATTACGAGTACATCAATCACCGTCATCCCGAACGCGGCCCGATGACTCTGGATCAAGCGTCAAAGGCGTCTTGCGAAGTATCGATCGCCGATTCTCAACAATCCATCTCCACGACCGTAGATACTGACAAGATGGTTGAGGCCACTTTCATTCCCAAGGGCTATGATCGCTCCAAGGACTACAAAGCGGGATTTGTCGAAGAATGGAACAAGTGCCGTCATGAGCACAACAACGATTACTTTAATTTGGTCAAGAAGTATTTTGAATGGACATTGGTATGGGATCGAGTGTACTACAGAGAGACTATTGGCGCCATTGTTCTCGATCCACGTGAGCGAGATGTTCAACTTCAAAGTGTTCTCTGGTTCTTGAAAGAGATAGAAGCAGAACAGCAGAAGGAAGGGAAGTTAGCAACTTCCAGTTGGCAAGACGAGAATGACGGAACCCCTTCGTCTGCCGAGACCTCCAGAGACGAGGTATTATAGGCGTCACTTGACGCGCGGCCTACGGTGCGCGTCGCCTCGGGGCTCGTTCGGAGACCCTCTCGGGGACTCTCTCGGAGACCTTTTAGGAGATGTTCTCGCAGACGTCTAACTAGTACCTTGTAGTAGTTAGACATCCGTTATTACATTACTATGCCTACCGTTACCTTTCCCCAGTCCCGCGACCTTATTCCCTCTAGACCCGGCAGGTCGGCTGCCAGGCCTTATACGAGGCTGATTCGACGACGAGTCAGGTTACCGGCCCGCGCAAAGGGACCAGATTTGTGCCTGAAGGCTACGACCGCTACAAGAACTACCGAACAGAGTTCATGAAGGAATGGGATGGGTGCAAATCTCAGAACAATGATGAATACAAGACGTTGGTGGATAAGTACATGAGGTGGACAGTCGTCTGGACTGAGAGGTACTTCAGGCTTGCGACTTCCCCTATTGTTCCCGGCCTGGAAGACCGAGACACTCAACTTCAGACCGTTCTACGGAATTTGACAGCGATAGAAGCACAACAGCATGAGGACGGAAAGTTGGCGACTTCCACTTGGCAGGTATTTGAAGATGACGAGCTGGAGTGACCGTGTAGGAAAAGGACAGGACAGTAGATAGATTGGCCCAGACTTGACAATGTAAACTAGTGTAGATTCGATGGCATTGTGATTAGATTTGTGCCAAGTTCAAGCTGCCATTGGCATCTTGCCAGGATTTTTCAATTACGAGATGGTTGCAGCGGAACCATGTTGGCTCCGCGCACGCTATGCCTTGAAATTCTTGAAACGTTTCTCGCGCGTTGGCGTATGAGCGAGCTCTTTTCTAATTTCTCGTCAATAACGGGTCAAACAGTCGAAATTTGTTGTTGCTGCCAAGGGGACTTCGACTTGTGGCATGTTGCAAGATTGTGATAAATTCAAACCCATCACAGCCTCAGCTTTCTGCACGTTGTCACCATCGTTTCGCGGTCTCAGCGCAAACTTACAAGCATACAACACCATATGCACGAAGCCGCGGCTACGAGCAGACTTTAACCTTGTTCCGACTGATACGTCATTTACACAAGGGGTAATTGAGTTTGAGTTTCGGTTACGATTCTCGGGTGATCCGACGCGCAAGGCGGGTCGACGTCATCAGCCGATGTAGCTCTCTTCTGCATACATGTGCGTCAGCAGTGCGGTACCCTATTTCCAAAGTCCATATCCACTCCCCGCACGTTGATACCTCGGCCGACAACCACAACGGTGGGGACGAAAGAGGGTCGATGAAGGAGGTCGCTTTCGCGTTTCAGGTTTTTTACGCGCTTCCTGCTGTTGCCTTGTGGCTGTGACGCGCGATTTGATCCGCGCGGGATGATCATCCAGATCCGAGAATCATGAAACGGGGGCGCAGGGCGACAGAGAGGACGTTTCAGGGCGAAACCGAGGGGTTCTTATTATTATTGACAAGGGGCATATGCCTTTTGGGTTACGAGGGTACGAGGGTCCACAGCGCAAACTCCATGGAGGGGAATGGGAAAGGCACCTTTCGCAGTGTGCAGCCGAGCGGGACCCTCCTTTACTCTCATGCGGTCTCCGTGTAACGCCTCACCCTTTGTTTCGTCTCCCGCGCTGCTCAACCTGGACGAGTATAAAGACCCGCCTCGCTCCTTGAGGTAATTATGCCCCGGGTCTTTTCTCTTTCTACTTTCTTTTCCTCAGGAATCTCTCTCGCTAGGTTTTCCCCATTCGACTTCACGTACTCGACGTACAACAACCTCAACCTCGACCTCGAAACAGAGCTGTGCTCTTCGAACCCTCTCTCTCAATCAATTTCAGCAACATCATCTTCCCGCATCACTCGCTCCACCTTTTCCTCACAAAACAACAACACAACGACACACATCAAGCTTCTTCAAAATCATGACCCGAAACGTCCTCACCCACACCACCGCGCTCGCCCTCCTGGCGATGCCCTCGGTCATGGCGCACATGGCCATCTGGGGGGATTACGTCTATGGAGCAGACTCCGGTCCTATCTATAACCCGTTGCGAGATCTTCCATTCGACCAATGGGTGAGTGTTCGAGTGCTTGAGCGGGAGATGACGTACCGATGTTTTTCGGTCGGTGTTTCAGAGAACTTGTTTAGGAAGGACGCTGATTATTCCGTACCGCTTTTTTCGTTCAACGTTCGTCCCTCGCCATACTTCCTTTTCGATCCAATGCTGCCTCACCCATTTCACCATCCTTCGGCGATACATAGTGGTTCCACGGCTACGCATCCGACACCCCATCCGGAACCCTCTCCCTCACCCCAGGTGGTACTACCGTCATGGACATCGCCTGCCGCAAAGAACATTCCCTATACGGCAATCCCCAAGCTACCGACGTCGCTTGTCCTGTCGACCCTGGGGCGTATCACGCCGGGGGGACTACTTGTCCTGAAGGTGATACATCTTGCCAGATAGGCTGGGAAGGCAACGACGAGGCCAGCCTCTTAGGTTGCGCTTTGGCCATCGCGTACAAACCTACTGGGGCGGAGACGAAGCCCGAGGACTTCATCGTCATGTCCATCCAGGACCGATGTGTCAGGGAACGGGCTACATCTTTCCAGATCCCCAGTAACCTGCCCGCTTGTCCGGAAGGAGGATGCACTTGCGGGTGGTTCTGGTCGGGGAAGAACTCTGATCCGGAGATGTACATGAACGGATTCAAGTGCGACGTCCAAGGCGGGGCTGTGGTCTCTTCTTACCCTACCCCAGGGGAACCGACTAAGGGGTCCGACTTGAGCGGCCCGACTCAGCCGTTTTATTGGGGCAACAGTATGAACAATATCGGATACCAGTTCGCTGGCGGGATCGAGGGGAAACCGACTTACAACGCCGCTTACGGGTGGAAGGTCGGCGCTCAGGAGGGTGCGTTTGCCGGAGTGGCTGGAGCTGAAGGTGCTGGAGCGGGGAACACGCAGTCGATCGCCAACTCTACCAACAACGTCGCCGACCCCGCTGCTCCCGCGCCTGTTGCGCCTATCGAATCGGGTTCAGCCCCTGATGCTGGTGTTGCCGGATCGATGACCACGATGGAATCTGACGAGCCTGATGCTCAGCCTACCGGAGCCGCTGGAGGGAACCCTGGAGGAGAGCCCGAAGCTTCGATCCCGACCGCTACGGGTGGTGGTCGTCCTCGACCTTCCGCTACCGGCGGGCCTGACGATGCCGCTCCTTCTTCCGACCTCAACCTCGGAGGCGGACAAGCTTCGGTCGAAGTTCCTGGGTCTGATGCTGAACCTACTGGAGCGGGCGAGTACGGTGGCGAACCCGCTGATGTCGAACCTACCGCTGCCGCTTCTGGGTCGTACGGAGGGTACGGGAATGGGAACACGAACGGGAACCCTACTGCTGAGTACCCTGCTCGACCTTCCGTTACCGGAGCCGCTGCGGATGGACAACAAGCTCCTCCCGTTCCTTTCCCTTCGGCTGCTCAGGACGGCGCCGTTGACGGCGCTCCTGCTGCTCACGGCACCGGGTGCACTATGACTGGAGGAGGTCGAGGTGGCGGGCGAGGCGGAAGGGGCGGGAACCGATGGGGACCCGACCAGGCTTCCCAGACTGGTGCTGCAGCCGATGCGGCGCAGACTGCTGAAGTCGGGGAGATGGAGTACGAGAAGAGGGGACATATGGAGAAGAGGAGGAGCAGGGCTAGGAGGGCTCATGCCTAAAGCTCTCCTGTGACCGGGTCGTTTCGGACGAGATGGTGGTGGGAGGTCCCTGGTGGACTTTTTGCCTTTCTCGGTTCGACCGATTCTTCAAACCCCCAAGTTCTGATTCCTCGACTTCTTGCGATGCATTATCGAGACGTAGCTTTCTGCTTATCTCCGTTTCGATACGGGGGCATTCCATGTAGCTAGTTGCTGTTCAACGATGTTTATTCGCATGTTACTATCCTATATGTTTCACCTCGATGCCATCGTCGATGACGTCATTTGTTGACGATTTCGATCGACGCCGATCCCCGAGGAAGTCACGGACGATTGACGATCGACCTGCGACCTGGGACCTCTTGATCATCTGCAGATCTACCTCTTACTACGTCTCCTTCGTTCACAACCGACTACACACTCTCGATAGTCAAAATAGCTCAGACTGAACCATAATGTCTACCGCCATCATCCAAGGAGCTACCGGCGGCAAGTTCACAATCCCCACGATCCCCGCTTCCCAAAGATCATGCACTGATACTCGATGCATGTATCACCTCTGTTCTCGCCGTTCGTCGAACACGGCGTCAACTCTCGATATGGTTGCTATCAACCAGGCCTGGGACTACCTCTGGTCAAACTACTACTGGAAAAGACTCAGTTGAACGTGATCGCCCTGACTTCCAAGTCCAAGCCGTCATCCTCTGCCTCATCCTCATCCTCATCCTTATCGGCCTCATCGAAAATCCTATCTCATCCCCGGGTCAAACTCATCAACTCGGTCGACCTTCTGGATGAACAGACTGTTCAACGAGCGGCTGATGAGGTAAAGGATATCTTGGGCGGGAAGAAGGATGTTAGGTTGGTCGTCTGTCTCGCTGGGCAGGTGGGTGATCGATCGCTAGGTCGATGGATCGATAGATCGATAGATCGATAGATCGATAGATTGATAGATCGATGTGGTTTATCGTCGGTCGAGTGTTCTGAAAGCTGATCAGATTCACTTTTCTCTTTTGTCTTCGCCCTCTTTCTTCTGTCCTTTCGCCGGATCACCCTTGTCGTCCGCTTGAACTAACCCCCAGCTTCACCCGGAAAAATCCCTCGCCCAACTAGACCCCTCCACAGCACTCCAATCACTCGCCCTGAACTCTCTGGGCCACCTCCTCCTCTATAAACACATCTTACAGTTCGTCCCTACTTCTCGACAATTCCAATCTCAACTAGAAGATCTGCAAGAAATTGGTGACCCGGCAAGAGGATGGATAAGACCCGATGGAGGTGTCTGGCTATCGACTTCGGCTAGGGTGGGGAGTATTGGGGATAATCGGAAGGGGGGGTGGTATAGTTATCGAGCGTGAGTCATGGTCCTAGGCTTCTCTGGACCTTTTCTTCTTGTTCTTTTCGAACTTTCGCTGTGGGGATGTTTGGCGGGAAGATGTGTGGGGAGGTAATGAGCATGAGCTCGAATAAGTAGGTTAGGATGGGGCGAGGTTGAACGACAAATTGACGAAAGATAAAAATACGACGATGATGACGAGGGTAGGGGGAAAAGAGCGATAGCCCGGGTCGAATAGTTTAATAATAGCGACCTACCGGTACTGAATACTGACGATACTATTGCTCAAAATCTGTGCTTCTGTTTTTTTTTGGCCGACGGTAGATCTAAAGCGGCCTTGAATCAGATGATCCGGACGCTGGACCACGAGGTGAGCACCAGCCGTCAACTTTTGGGGATCGATAATGTCAGCTGATCTATGATTTTGCCTGTTTCTATTACGATTCGATCTGGTCTGGTCTCGTCGTGGACTTTTGTGCTTGGTTCTACGGCGACTGTGATACGGTAGTTGGTCATGAAGAAATCATCGGCTTTGGTGAGTACCCGGCGGAACGCTCTACCCGTCGACTTTGTCGACACAGATCGTCTGAAAGCTCACTCTTTGATCGCACACGGAACTTGATCAGGCTATGGCGTATCGTGAGTCCTCCCCCCACTCCGCAAACACACCGCAACCGGCCAGACGACCCGCTCGACTACCCTATCGCTGACTCTTCGCCACATTCCCGAATACGATTTGACATGACAGACCCAGGCACGACCCTGACCTCATTTACCCGCCCGATTATCGGTTCCCCAGAACCCGATCCCAGTCGAGGCTTGTTCACGCCCGAAGAAGGGGCGTTGAAGATGTTGGAAATGATCCAGCGGGCGAGGCGAGGCGATGTCCGCGGCGAAACTGGGGAGATGACAGGGCATGGTGGGGGATTTTACGATTGGAAGGGAGAGCGTGTGGAGTGGTAGTTCGGGCTAGGTCGGCGGGCGTTGGGTGGTCATGACAAAGTGCCAGTGATCGTCGAGCAATATCGCTGAACGGATTTCTCATGGGAGAGCTGTGGTCCCGGCCCAAACCCAGTGATTCTCCCTACCTTGATTCCTCCCTCCATATTGATACCGACATGTCACTATTATCACGATTGCATGGAATCTACCTGCTACTAGCAGGAGATGACAGGTTCTATGTTGGAAAGACTTGCCGCACATTCCAACAGCGATGGGAGGAGCACCGCGTTCATGGAATAAACCACAGGGTGAGAGAGTTTTGATGGAGGAAGGCAAAAATGGTCTGGTCTCACCACGCTTGACCCCGCAGGTGAGAGCGTTGATGGAGGAAGGCAAAAATGGTCTGGTCTCACCAAGCACGTGCTGCTGGACATTATGCAAGTTCCTGCCGAGTACCGCACGTACCGCTATCGAAATCGATTAACGGATGAAGTGGTTGTAGGTCAAGCAGTAATAGGTTGTAACATGCATCCGTCCGTAACAATCTCAGACAATCCAATCGTAATCTTTTCCATCGGATCGGCCCGCACATCCCGTAAAATTGATGTGGCGAATGGTAGACATGATCAAGGGCTTCGTATCGAACGCTTGTTTGCCGGACTCAGATCGAGGCGATATATCACACATACGTAACCAAATTCGGCATACTTCGTAGCATATTACATCTCTCGTCAATCCCGTATATACGACATGACCACCTTCCCAGGCGCATCACACGACCAACCACCCAAAACTATCCCAGCTCCAAATCAAACCCATCCAATCTATCCCCTTCCGACTTGATATCATCGACCGGTTTACTGATCGGCCAAGACGATCTCCTTGCCCCCGCTCCTCAACGCCGCCTGGACGAACTCTACATCCCACAACGCTCCCCTCGGCTCTCCGTTGTTCTTCACCTCGCCATCTTTCGACTTGCCGAGGACCTTTTCGGCAAACTGACGCACTTCCTCTTTAACACCCACGCTGTCAAACGATTCTCCGCCTTTTTGGGCGGCGGCGCCGGCAAAGGAGAGGACGGAGGGGTCTTCGCTGAGCACTTCGACGGTCCATTTGCCACCCATGGTGACCTTCAACACGGCGTTCAGGCAGGTGATGGTATACACCTGAGGGGTCCCTTCCGGGGTCCTGGGGGCGGAGAAGGACATGAGGAAAGTACCCGAGGGGGTGGACTTGCCCATCTCCAAGTTCTCCGGTTGGGGGAAAGGATCACCGTGAGGGGATACAGTGGACGAGGGGAGGGAGGTTATGGCGAAGATGGTATCGTGCGGCCCGAGGTGGGTTCGATGGAGAGAGGATTGACCGACCAGGTGCGTGGGTTTGGCGGAGCCGAGGATGACTCGGAGGGCGGCTACGGAGTGGACACCGCCGTCCATGAGGAAACCTCCTTGGTATTGAGGTACGTTACGCCATTCGGTAGCGTGGTATTTCGAACCGGACTTGACGTTGTTGACGACCTTGACGTCGTAGTAAAGGACCGGACCCAGGGGGGATTTGCCGGAACCGACCAGCTCGGCCGCACGGAGCACGGCGGGCTCGTGAGCAAAGTTCTCTGCGACCCGCCATTCGAGGTTTTGTCCCTTGTTCTTGAACTCGGATTCGTACATCTCGACGAGCTTCTTGGCGCTGGCCACGTCCGGCCCGATGGGTTTCTCTGAGAGGACGTGTTTGCCAGCCCGGAGAGCCTTCTCGACTATCTCGGGTTGTTTAGGGATCGGGAGGGCGATGATCACGGCGTGGATGTCATCACGCTTCAAGAGCTCTTCGAGGCCATCGTCACCGTGGTAGACGTCGAGCTTGAAGTCGGCCACTTGCTTGTCGAGGGAGAACGAGGTGGCGGTCCGGGAAGAACGCGAGTAGACGGCCTTGAAGTCGATGATGTCGGAAGAGGCTTTGATGGCGGGGACGTGGGCTGCGAGTTGAAAACATAACGAGAACGATTGGATCAGTTTTCGATATTCCTTTGATGATGTCGACAAGTCACGGCTTCGACCCTTCCGGGACTCACCTTCCAAGGCAAAGATTCCCGCGCCGAGGATGGCCAGACCGAGTTTTCCAGATGAAGACGACATGTTGCGAAGGATGAGGTTAGGTTTATTTTGTAAGAGAGTTGTTTGAGTGGAATAAAGGATGTCAATAACAAGGTCGAGGTCGTGTTCATATACTTGTACTCATCGTTCGTCGTCAGCAACACCGAAGGTCACTTTCGGATCCGAAACAGCACCTCCACCTCCACCTTTCATTTCGGGGAATCGTTCGGGAGATTACGTCAGCCAGATCTTCCATCAGGCTATTCCGGGCGAGGTTTTACCGAATCGCGGCTTGTTTTCATGTTTCAGATGGATGCGACGACGAAGGGCGGTCGTTGTATGGCATGGTCTCGTGACGGCGCCGTGTTCCAGTCGGGGAGATTCGGTCGTCTGAAGGAGAGAGCAGGGGATTTCCGACGATCTCGTCAGTCCCATCCTGGTGAGAATGCGTGGTCGAGCGGCGAGTCGTTGCATCCCGGCGTCTGCGCTTGGGTTTTCTGCTCGTTTCAACTTTGGCAGTACCCGTGTATGCAAGGAAAGCCTCGCTTCTTTCCGTCAGGTTTGTTATACGTGAAAGACGGATCCGCCGCCGAGGGACCCTGCTTCTTTCGCTCTACACTACCTTTGCTTGCCGATAAACCATTATAGCACAAACTTGACTCGACCGTCATGACCTTCCGAGCTATGCATTCGGTTTCACCCTCCGCTCGTCTCGCGCTTCCGACACGGTCATATGGAATCCTACCGTATCCGGGTCTGATTCAAGGCTGATCCTGGACGGATCGAGATCGTCGGGATTTGTTATGAAGTCCGTTGTGCAACGACTTTTCTAGGATAAGAAGGACAAGATGGCAAGGCTGCCACCGGGTTGGTCTGGTTGTGCGATAATCGAGTAGGAGTATGGATCAGTAATATCATGGAGAGCGATGGCGACCATAAATCCTACCAAGACAGGACCCAACAATTCGCCGAGGCGATCAATCATCTGTTCTCCATACGCCCGCCCTTCGCATCAGGCCCGTCGAAAAGGACGACCATTCAGAACCTACGAGCGTGGTTACGAGAGCAGTCAACGCTCTACAGCGTCAAAACTTCACGATCAATCCTAGACCTTTGATGTAATATGAAGTTTTTCGTTTTATGATGATGAATCCGCGGTCTTCAAGTCTGTGATACCTCCGGCGTGACGCCTGGCATTCCTGACGCCAAGCTTGTCTTCAGTCAGAGGTCGACAGACACAATTGAAGATTGTGCTCGGTATCGATAGTCGATGGCGAAGCATTCCGACTGTAGATTCTAGGCTTACAACACGCTCATCGTTGTAGCCCATTCAATGGTGTAACGTTCTCAATAGGAGCATAGGGAAAGAAGAACTTTGATCGTCGGCCCGCGGGTTCGACCCAAAGATACAGTTCCGACTGAGACCCTTCATGAAATCTTATCAAAGATAGCCCCCCCCGCTAAGGAAGTGCTCTACGTTCGCCTTCGGTAGTAGCGTTAACTTAGAGGATGTTGCGCTCTGTTGCAAACAGGTCTCCTGTGCGGAACTTTTTCTTTCGTTTGCGGCCTCGTGTTACCAGCGAGTTTGCTCGTCGTCCCGTCTGGAAACTTCACTCGTACAACCAGATGACGGTCGCCCCGGCTGTTCCCTTCACCCCCGGTCCTCCAAGCATAAATCCAACCGGGATTGACCTGGTCAATCCCGGCTTTGGCATATACACGGTAGAGATGACACATCAGGAGGTTTGGATACCACTGTTTGCGATACCCAATAACAGTGCAAATAGACTGTTTGCTCGGCGCAGTGCTTCTGCTGGAGAGGTGGCGGCATTGAGCCAAGTGATCATGCGTCGAGGGTCTTATTCGGGCCTCAGTCAGTCCCCCATGGTGAACGTTAGAACCTTTTATGGTGATGTTTCACTTGACTTTGATACCCATCTACCTGATCTCTCGGCGGAGATACTCTGCTCGCATGGCTCAGGGACGATCGATGGTAACGCTTAAAGAGGCTAAAGGGGTACTTTTGACCCGACATCTACGATAATCAGCGCTTGATCGAGCTCAGTTCCCGTTCTTGGATCCAACCTGTGTGTCGTCGTCAGTTTCTGTCGTTGTCGCTTTCAAAATGTACATCTCAGCCTGTATCCATCATACTTCCTGGCGCCGGGATCTTACACCGTGTTCTTTCCCCCTTACGCTCTCGAATTTAACAACCTCACTCAACCTCACGCCAAAAGGGAAACTCGAGCTCAAAAACTTTAGAGGAGAAGGACAAGGCGCGAAGCCTGAAACACCCTGCCTTGACACCTCGCGAATTCATACGTCCCGAACCAAGCCTTCACAGCGAAACCCCACAGCCAACCTTGTAAGCGTTGCATCCGAGACTCCAAGGAACGCCGCTCAACCTGAACCTCAAAGCTCAACCCAAAGGCAAAACCTCGTGTCATCATGGGGGAAAACCGATGCATCATCCCGTAAGGGAAACGACGCCCCGAAAAACACACACACAACTACAACACGAAAGTCTTAGACCCCCAGCGAAAAAAGAAAAAAAAAAGGCGGCTCGTGTCGGGGGTGGGGGGAATGGAATATATATGATGGACAGCATAAACGAGAGACGTTTAAACCATTCGGTGGAGGAGGGCAGAGATGTTCTCGCCTCGGTTACCGGCGTCACCTCCCTCGACGAAGTTGGTGAACTTTCGGTCGGCCCATCCACCTGCAGCACAAGCGAAGTAGCACGAGACACAAAGACGTCAGCACGGATGACCCCTGTAATAACACGGACTTCTGCGGACTAACCGTTGGGGTTGGAGAGCTTGAAGGGGTAAAGGAAGGTGGTGGCGGCCTTGAAGTTGGGTCCGCAGGTGATCAACTCGTGGACCAAGTCCTCGACGCAGACGAGGCCGTGCTTGCCCAAAGCCTTCTCGATGACCGAGTTGTCGTGCAAGGGGATCCTCTGTCCGGCGATCTTGGCGTAACCTCGCTTGTAGACGAGCTCCTTGACGGCCTTGAGGTTGGGCTCACTATAGGGGAGGAAGGTACGAAAAGACGTTTGAGGAAAATTGACGTAGGGGGTCGATGGATGTAATCAGCTCTCTGCCCTACTCGCCCGCGCCTCTCGTGAGAGAGTGGGGTTTTCGGACCGAACGACTACTCACCCGTAGGTGATGTATGGTTCGACGAGACGAAGCATCTGCTGGGTAGCCTTGGTGACCCTGACAAAGACACCGTTGTTGATCTGGAGCAATCGGAGGAGCTGGAGGATCTTTCGGGGCTTGGGGGCGATCTTGGAGATACTACCGGGTTGAACGGGGCGAGCACAAGTCGAACGGTCAGCCAACTCCCTTTCCTCTGCCCGCTACTCCGATGTCCTCGGACTCACCCCTTGATCCTGATGACAAAGTAGACCTTGGACTCGGCAGGGACGTAGAAGTCACCGGTCTTCCTGGCCTCCCTCTTCAACCTGATCTCCTCCCTCTCCTTGTTTCGGTACTCCTTGACGTACTGGTCGGCACGCTTGAAGATGACCTTTCGCTGGGCCTGTCGCTTCTGCTCGTCGTGATGGTGGGGCGAGGGTCGTCGAAGGAAGATATAAGAACAAGAATCGATCGAGTTAGCTTGCCGTACTCGCAATCATCCTCTTCTTCCACAACCCCACGCCGCAACACCGCAACCCATCATCCCCATCATCTCCCCACAAGATTCTTCTCAAAAACAGTCAGTCCCGAAAGATGGTTAACTATAACAGGCATCATCGTCGTCCTCCCCTTTTACCAGGTACACGACAGACTAGCCGATCCGAGGCTCAAGAGTGTTGGCCCGATTTTTTGCATCATCCTGTTTTTGTCTCGCGTGGGTCTCTCTTTTCTCGATTGCGTGGTTTGATTGCGGTGGTTGTGATGAGGTTTGCGAGGCGAACGGAAATGGGTAGAGCGATGGGGAAAGGAGGTGGGTGTCGATGGCAGCCGAAGTGTAGATGCGGTAGACCAGATCGAGGTTGCTGATCGACCCTGGAAATTTCTCCCCAATTCCCGGTTGATCGACCCGCTTCCCCCAGATCCACCGGCACCGTCCTCTTCCCGCTACGTCTCATCCTCCTCGACGATATGTCTATCGGTACTAACCTTCTGAGCCTCGGCAGCCTTGGCCAACTTCTCCTCCCTCGACTTCTCGGTCGACCTCCTCTTCTTCAACAAGGTCTCGGGGACGGCGACCTGCTCGGCGGTAGGGGTGGTGGTGGAGACGGCCATTCTTGCGATGTTGTCTTCTTTTTTTGGTAGTGGTGGTGAGGGACGAACGGAAAAAGGAGAGGGATTCAAGATCGTTTAGGTGGTATGATCGAACTTGATACGAGGTCGTTTGTTGAAACTCTGAGCTTCAGAGGTCTCGAGAGCTGAGACTCTGAGCGACTCGGCTCAGAAAAACTTGGCTCGGACTTAGAGTGTTCTAGTTGTTTTCAAATGTGAGGACGGCTTACGTGAACACTTACGTAACCGTCGACAACGTGCAAGCTCGACGAGTATGACAGCCCGCGCGTGTCGATGGTTGGCCGGTGGCAGTTACGTAAGTGTCGACAGTTGTCGATGGCTCGCGCTTCCAGATTTCGAACAAGTCTTCATTGATTGTCAATCACGTGATTGCTTCACGTTGACCTTGCTCTGCTCTTTCCACTCTCGTCACCTCTGTCTCTCAGCGTGTCTGTCGCGGTCCGCGCTCGACCATCGATCAACCTCTATCATACCAACGTCCATATACACGACCTTACCTCGCACTCGTCCCCTCTTTCAAGACAACACCCGTAGACTCGTTCTTAGACCTCCGGAAAACTCTTTTTCAAGATGGTGAGCGTCCAGGCTGCAAACGTCGGATCTGGATCGGTTGGACGGGAGGAGTCGTGCTGTGCCGAAGTCAAGCAGATGGAAGGGCAAAGGGATGGATTTGGAGAGGATACAGGGGGAGATATCCCGTAGCAACTCGGGATGGCAGCAAGAGGCGTAGTGAAAGAGCCGTCGAAGCCGAATCTCGGTCATCTATCGAGAATCTCTGTCAGCGACACTCTGAACCTGCCCCGTCACCCCGGAGCTGCACGGAATAACCCTCTATCCCCTCTGTTCATCTTCAAACAACGCACACGACCCTCTGTCAATCGAGCCGGCCGACAAACTCGCCCAAACAAATCCACTACAAAACACAAAAGGAACCTTTGACTGACTTTATCCTTCATCTTTCAATAATCACTACAGTCTAACACTGCTGAGCTCGCTGCTACTTACGCCGCCTTGATCTTGGCCGACGAGGGTGTCGAAATCACCGTGAGTGCTACCCCTTCTTGGCGTCTGGAAGAAATTGTGAGATTGCGGGATTGCTAACACATTCTATCTTTGCCTTTGTGTCTTCTCTGTTTCTTTGGGGTCTCCGTCTCGTCCGCATGGTGGATTGTGGCCCTGCTCGCCATCGCTCGATTCAATACATTCGGAAACGTTCGCAGGCCGACAAGATCACCGCCATCACCTCCGCCGCTTCGGTCGAGGTCGAGCCCATCTGGGCTTCCCTCCTCGCCAAGGCCCTCGAGGGCAAGGACGTCAAGTCCATGCTCTCTAACATCGGAGCTGGTGGTGGTGCCCCCGCCGCCGCTGGTCCCGGTGCCGCTGCCGCTGGTGGTGCCGCTGCCGGTGGTGCCGAGCCCGCTGCCGAGGAGAAGAAGGAGGAGGCCAAGGAGGGTGAGTTAACGAATTAAGGATATTCGGGACAGCTGTCGCTTTCGAGATGGTGGGCTGATTATCATGACGTTTTCGACGCTTGTAGAGTCCGACGACGACATGGGATTCGGACTGTTCGACTAAACATCTCGCAACATTCCCCCTCATTTCTCGATCCGACTCTTCTCTCCCCCATCTCCCCCTCATATACACAAAAGCAGCGGACCTCGGAAGAAGCTCTTTATCAAGGATGGACCTCTCTGCATCTCTCTCTCTGGCCCCGCTCGATCGCCGTGTTACGGCTTTCCTCTCGTCTCTGTCTCGCTTAGTTGTTTGACGGGGATGAGATGGATGTTACGGTCAAGATGATGTAGATTCGTTTCGGTCCTCGATGGAATATATTCCGAGCCCTGTTTCCTTCTTTTTCGCAGAGCATTTTTTTGCTCTTGAGACGAATTGGCCGTGTGGGCTAGAAAGCCTCGGCTTCACGTCGTACTGCGCATCGTGGTTCTGGCGGGTGTGTAGGTTGCGTTTCAGGATGTCGTCCCCAGCGGATTTTCTTCGACCGAGTAGGAACCCGATGCTTTTGGCTCTACGACAACCCGAAGCGCGTGAACAGGTCTGTTTCAGGTCACACATCGGGTGCATATTGCGTTTCACGTCGAGCATATTCTTTGACTAGTGACTTCTCGTCGCGTTCTCATCTTCGACGATCTGGTCCTCCGTATCTTCTTGCTATTCGCCGTGCAGCCAAGATGAAGGCTTTGATGTATTGCAGCGTCTAAATCCCTCGAAAATGTGGGCGAACGAGGACGTCGAGAAAGTGCCCGGCAGACCGCCGGATGAGGAGCTTATGCCAGACTCGACTTGGCAATGATTGCCTCCGGAACTCAGAGGGTTTGTTTTACGAAGACAAGCTGAAATCTCAATGGAAACATCAAGAATAGGCCGATCATTTCAAGAGCATCTTTGTTGACGACATCGAGTGACGGCATCTCGACAGATCGAAAGCGCATGACAGTCTCCCGTGGACACTCGCCGCAATGTGATTTCCGTGGATTAGAGGAGAGTGGATCGACCTGTTAGCTCACTCGATCTGGTAAAGGACAAGTCACCATCTATTATCAAATTTACATTTGCATATACGATTACCCTACGATACAGACTAAAGGAGACCGGTCTTCTACAACAAAGCGCGAATGCCCGTGTATCAGCGTCGCGAATGCGATGGACCTTTTCCTTTCTTTTTCGCTTTATAGCGCCGTTGCGCGAGCACAGCCAACTGACTCTGGCGGACTTGCGACATATCCAGACGGCATGTGTTGTTCTTCAAGTATTGCCGTATATGGCGGTCTTCCACGTCGATCCCGCCGTATCCGTTCCTCTCAAGGTATTCCCTCACCACGACAATCGCAGCACTATTGTAAACGCTGTGGGATTGATCTTCACAGCTGCCAGGGTGATACCATAGCATTTCCGGGCACGAGTTACAGTCGTGGCGTTTGTGCAAGTCTGCTTGGGGTGCTGTCCTCATCCATTCGATCAACTTCTCTCGGAAAGCCTCAATCTGATCCGAAGACCATCCCACATGAATAGGACCCGCTTCTGGGACCGTACTCTCGACAGTCGGCGTTAGTTCGGATACGCTTAGACTGGTTCCTTCACTGTTCTTGCTCTCGGCTCGGCGCTTCTTCCTCCAACTTCTATTCGTCAACATTTTCCCCAGACGTACTTGGTAATCCTTCCGGTTGATAAGAGCATTCCCGGGCTCATCTCGACGCGACCGGTATCTATCCCGATTGACGTACATCCAGATGTGGAAGCTTTCCATCTTCGAGCTCGTAGCATCTACGTTCCATGTGCCTCGCGGCCATCCGAGAACATTTTCTAGGTTGTCCGCTACGATGTCGACTGCAGCACTGTGGTAGATTCTATGGATTTGTGCTGAGCAGCGCTGGTCATCTGGGTCGAACCAATTCAATTCATTACATTTGCGACACTTGAAGCTTGAGCTCCACAATTTCGATTGGCTGTCCCTTAAGACCTTGATCGCTCCTGACCACAGGGACATTTCTCGGGCAGGGGAATCTACTATGGCAGAATTCAAAGACTCTGTGGCCGGTAAAGAAGATTCGGGAAACGATCGTGTTCTCTGCGATGATCCGTCAGGGATTGCAGGTGGAAACTCTCCGTTATACTGATCGTTACTTGGAAACATTTCATGTGCGCCCAAGATCGACTCGAAGCAGCCTGAAACTAGTACCTGCGCATCTTGTTCCGCCTGACGCTGTTTGATATCAGCTGGTACCGGGAGATTTAGATATCAATATGTGTACCAATCAGGGTTCTAGCCTGACTGGGCGATTTAGAGGTAGTATATAGATCACTCACTAAGATGAGCTCGCTTGTTGCTCAAGCTCGACGCGCTGCCCACCATATCCCTTGCATTGACAAGTGCCAAGTCATTGGAGTATGCTGCAGACGAACCTAGGTAATTGCGCTGATGCTCTTGCTTAGCCGTACCTCGAAGTGCCGGGTAACCTGCTTGACCTCTAGGGAAAGCACTATCACCTCGGGAAGCGTTCTGATCCTGTAGAAGTGAAAAATCGAAGGGACTGAAAGGTGCGATTGGCTGAACGTATCCCGACGCTTCCGTGCAAAAAGAAGGTTCTGAATGAGCCGATAGTCCGTATGACGGATAGCTGGCCGAGGGTGGCGGAGGGCCTTGCATGAACATCATTGAAGGGGCCAGGTGAGGAAAGGCGCCGTCTGGGAAACCAGAGAGAGATGGGTCCACGTTGGAATACTGCTCTCGGTATGTCTGCATATTCCATTCGGCGTAATCAGGTACCATTAGGTGGCATGGATATTCTGCCGGCTGATGGCCAGATAAAGAGGGTGATACTGGGTGTCCGACGAGCGACTCAGGATTTTCAGGGGACGTGTGCAGATTCCCGCCTGGTTGGCTGTAGTGGGTTTTGGAACTGGCGGCTCGATCGGGCTCATAGATGTTGCTAGGCCCAGTCCGGACGCCTTCCGGTGCGACCGCCCATGATTGCCCCTTTACAAGGAAAGGTTCTACAGATACGAATGAGTTCGCGGATGGCTCGTACATGTACGGCAAATACCCGGACGAGGCCGTATCCAAAATTGCACTCAGAGGGTCTACAGACAAGTCGAGTGCGGACATCGCTCGCAGCTGAATGGTTTCTCCTCGGCGAAAAGATCGGTTGCTCAGTGGCATCAGTCGTTTCGTCACGTTGATAGGGACATGCTAAACTACTGTATAGATAGATATAAAGACCCCCTGGCAACCGGGTGTACTCTCGACCAATGGGCATGCTATCTTAACAACAAAGGAAAGGATGGGAGAAGCCTGTTGATCAGCTGATCAGCTGAACGCGGCGCGATACGCGATATGTGTGCTTCACGAGGTTGCTAGCAGATATAGCAGAAAGCAATACAACTGTTGCAACCTGGCTTGGGGTCGAAATCACTCACGAGTCAGTCTGTGAACTTGTACCGTCACATCTTTTTGTGTTGTATCGTGCATACCTTACATCAACTTTGATGATATGACGAAGTCGGACTCTCACTGCCCCCAAAGCCTACTAAGTATATGAGTTTTTTTTTTCTAATGCTGCTCAGGACAGACTATTTACCTGCAAGTTCAAGGTCATCAAGGCGGTCGCCTCTCGATCTTGCCGAACCCCTACCTTAACTATACGACTGCGCGACTGCTCAATTATGGTTAAGCGACAGGCAACAGAACTCGCGCACGCGCGTGAGGCTTTAATAGAGTTCTTGTCTGTCGCCTGATCACCCATTGCTCGAGTTTATCATGCACCTTGACCCTCAGCATTTGTACCTTGAACAGACTAATCCTGTCCTGCGACAGGTCGTCGACGCAATCGTACATTCGCTAGCTCACGACTGGTTTGCGTTACCCCTTCCGTTTGCCCCAGCAGAATCTCCTCCGAGGACACCTCTTTCGTTGTTCGATCCGTCTCCTCAGGCACGAGCCTGTCGATTGAATTCTCCGCCTCCCCTCCCTCGATGACGGCTTTCATCTCTGCCTTGTCACCCTCACCAAGTCGTTCCGCCACTTCCCGAGCCCTCTCGACGCGCTTGGCTTGCGCGATATAGAGCCAGACTTCTGCAAACGCCACGATCAATGCTGCCAAGAATGCCAACAGAATCGCCTTGACGATGCAATACGGAAGGACAGAGTATCAGTCACGGTCCCTGCTTCCGAAAGAAGCTCGTTATCGCCGCACCTTTTCTGGGCGCAACCCCGCCGAAGTTTTAGCCACCACAAAGACAGCTCCTCCCACACCACCAACCGAGAACAACACGTTGGCGGCTGCAGCGAGCTCTTTTCGTATCGAGTGGTATTCCTGGCCGAAAGTCAAGTTAGTCTTGTTCTTTGCTTCGAGCAGGTGCGAGGGCAAAAGGTTGTGATCCTGCGTGGTAGCGTCAGAGTCAGTGGGCAAATATCGAATGAAAGATCAGCTTTGACTGACCAAGTCGGGGTTCGCGGCGATCAAGCGTTCCTGTGCACGTGTCGTTCGGGTCTTGGTCCCGGAGAGGAGAGAAATGAGCTGATAGTCGGAGGGATCTGAATGCGTGTTTCCGGTCAATATCTCGAATTCGAAGCGAGTAGTGCCCCCATCCACGCACCCAGACGATGGCGGTTCATTGATGCGGATCCTTCGTCAGACCGCGACCATTTCGCGATATCCGATAATATTTGTCTGCTGATGTATTCTTCTTCGTCGGTCACAGTGTCGTCGTTAGGGTCGTCATTGTCATTCTTTTGGTCGTTTGTATCGTTCGTATCGGTTTCTTCTAGCATATATCCCGGGGACCCTTGGAGGCTCGATTGTATTGCGTCTCGCAAGACCCCTGGCAAGTCACTGCACTTCAAAAGGTCTTGCAGAGAGACCCGGAGATGGGGCGGTACCGTCATATCAAGATCGTGTACTGTATTTCAAGTCGTCAATCTGAGATTAATCAGGCTGATTGAAGACACAGACGGTTCCCGCTTACTCCTTACTAGCTGTAGCTCGACCTGGAAGCGGTGGCGGGACTCGCCTCGAGTCACCTTGGCCGGAAGGAAGATTGGGTACAAACTTTGGGACGGCATTACCGTTAGAAGCAGCTGACCGTGCTGCATTGAGTAGACCGCTGGCCTGAGATCCGATGTTCGTCTTGGCCATCTTGTCGGAAAGGGTAGAGAAATTGGAAGCCAGGCTGGACACGCTGGATTGACGCGTTGCGGAGCCAGAAGGGAATCGCGGGAAGGGAGGAACTGCAGGGTACACTGCGCTCGCATTCGAGGCCGTGACAGTGGACGCTGGGACCTGACGACGAGGAGGCGGCAACACTGCTGCAGAGCCAGTCTGCGCTGGGCTCCGTTGAGGCGGAGGAGTGGCTTTGATTGGCTTTAGCGAAGCTACCCGGACATAGTCGTCCTCGGTGGTGGTCGAGACTAGTGACGAGGAGGATGGCACACGTTCTGGATCGCGGCAGTTCTTACGCACCATTAGCACAAAAGCGCTAGGGCAGAGTGCCAGCGTTCGGGATACTCACGTTGAGATTGTAGAGTTGAAGGTTTGGGTGGCCGGGGTGGAGGAGCCGCTGGAACACAGTAAGAGATCAGCTGTGGACGGATCCTGGTTCACATCCTGTAATGTCTTTTACCTTTGGCTGGAGGTGCCGGGTCAAGAGAGATCAAGTCTGGCTCTACAGGAGTCTTTTTCGTCCTGTCGGGGACACTTGGAGGGGCTCGCTTGACAGGCGTTGAAGGCTTGACATTCGATGAGGGTCGTATCGTTACTGATTTGCCTTCTAGTCTTTTGTTCAGCTCATCCACGATCTTTTGTTTCTTGGCCTCGTTGACGATATGGACCGTCAAGTCGAAAGTAGCGTAAACCGGACGATGGTCGGAGGTTTTGATGTTCGCAATGGTATAGTCCCTGTTCTCGAGCTGTTGCAAAGCGGTTGAGCTTTCAGACTTGAAGTCGAGCATATCCAAAAGAGCTCACCAGTTTTCCTTGCCATAAAATTCGGTCTGAGGTTACGGCGAATGTCAGCTCGGGTAATCCATGCAGACACTATGGGTGATCACTAACCTGTCCAAGCAGGAATGCGCTGTTTCTCGCTCGTATCGTAATCATCGGTGCCGACATCGCTAAGACGCATGCTCGTATCAGCCACCCATCTCTCTGAACGCAAGAAAGCGGACCTACTATTTGTAGGTCGGTCTACAAGAGTGGTGACGGAACCGGTCAGTATCATGACATGAACCTACATCCGCCATATAACTCACGGAAAAGCGATCTGAGCCTCGATATATCCAGCGAAAGCGTCTTTATGCACCATAGACAAGCGAAGCTGATCGGCTTCCCACAGCTGCTGGAAGTCCCTCCCGTCAATAGCTGTCCGGACTTCTTCATTTGACAGGTTGAGACGATAATTCTGGCGATATCAGGAAGGAAGCGATATGAGCTGGCAATGTCAGAACTACTATCTGATAGCCCTGCTCACGCAATCAGCCGCCCAGATTATCACACTAAAGGGAACGATTTTTAGCTTCCAGGCAATCCGGTTCATAGTGCTGAGTGCTCACTCGTGATCAGCGATCGTTCTTCCCCTCTGAAATGCCAACCCGTTGTTGATAGTATGGAAGTCCGCATTACGTTCTGCGACATTGGTGTGGCCGGCCGCCAAATGACACGTCATGAGACATAAAGGTGTATCATGTAGATCCAGGCGGATACCGCAACCACCCTTGTTCCCGGACATTCCGCGCAAGCCGGTCTATACGCCAATAGGATAAGCCACAAGTTGCTACCGATCCAGTGCGACAAGCAGCACTTGCCTTTCTGGAAGCGCCTTCAACCCGGGTGATGGACGATAGCAAGTCGGCCTTGACGTAGACGAAAATGGCGGTCCCAACCAGCTGTTCGCTTCGCAGCAGGACGTATGCGTCCTTGCCAGCATGACGTTCGAAAGTCGCGGAAAGAACGGATTCGCATTTGCGTCTGGCAGGCGAACAGGACGGACGTAAGCACCGTCTCCACTCCGTTCAGCTGGATGTTTCCTGCTCACCTCGCCGCGGGATCGGTCTGTAGTATCTGCTGCGCATTCAATGGAACAAGTTCCTGGAAGGCGATCGAATACAGATCGTAGCTAGAGCGGACGAGAAATATCGATCAACAGCATGCCTCGGTCCGTGCATAGTGGGGGCATCTTACGATTTCTGGCCTGAAATTCATCAATCCGACAGGTTTTACTGATCAGCCAAGTAGATTATCCTATCGGATCGGTCAACTCACCTTCCGGGAACAACCAATCCTCCAGGTCTCCGCTCAAGGCCCTCCCGCACAAGTTCCAAGTCCCGGTAAAGATGGAAACTTCCTTGGGACTAGAGTATTCGGAAAGTCTCGATGTCAGAGCGGCCTGGATCGAATCTGAGATCGGATCGTAAACTCGGACAGGCTTTTGTCCGGCCATGATGCCCTGAAAAGCGCAAGATATGTCGCTTAGTCTCATGTGGTTACCAAGCTCCGCTTCGTTATTGGCTTACCAGGAACAGCTCGATCGAGGCCTGCTTGTCCGAATCATTGAACGTCGCCTGAATCGCCCTCCCCACGCTCTTACTGGCATCGCTGATTAGACTGGCGAAGCTCCGTTTCCCACTTCTTGTGACACTCGTGTTGAGTGCTCCAGTACCCGCGTAGATTTTCGACAGGGCGTCCCCATTGTCCGCCCACAATCCTCGATGAGCAGAGAGGATGGCGGCGGTTGTCGAGTATGCCGACGAGGTCGAATGGCCGAGCGAGACGAGGAAGCTGGAGATAGTCAACGAGGAGAAGACATCCTCGACATAGTTCGTCCTGTCCAGGCTGTGATCAAGGGGACATGTTAGCTTTTCTCTACATCAGATATGAGCGCTAAAGCTACAACTTACCAATCCAGACACTGAGGACGGAGTCGGTTCGAGACGGATAATCAACTACCTTGTCAACTAGCTGAAGTCCACTTCTCTGCCACTCACGTTGACTCGAAAGACACCAGACTGGCGCATGACAATATCCCCCGAAGATCTATCGATCACGTTCCACCCGTACCTCTCCCGCGTATCCCTCACACTGGATATCCTCTTGCCAAAGTCCTCTTTCACAACATCATGTCCACTGACCCTCACATTAGCGTGGAAATCGTAAGGTGTGAGAGTGACTAGATCTTCTTCCTCCCCGGTCAACGGGTTGATGGTCCTATCCGACGCCCTCAAGGTATTTGAAAGGGAGACGAGGTGGGCGTTGTATATGTCCGAGAGTATCGTCTCGTTCTCGCCCTGTCCTAGGAGGTTGATACAGTGTACACTCCCGTAATGGTCGATCAGATCCAAGAAATGCTTATCAAAAGCCGGTTGGCTCGCCGCTTGAGGTCGCGTGATCTGGAGTTTCTGAGCAAACGTCTGATTGCCCACTTGTTCCCAGAAGAGGGGGACGCTCCCTCGGACTTGGAGGAAACTCATGACCATGTCGTCCATAGCGAGAATGGTCTCGGTCTCGACAAAGTTGGCGACGTTGCCATCATCGTCGACACCTCGGGTCCGGAATCGAGCTCCAGCGCGTTTCCAGCCGAGTCGACTGATCAAAGCGAGACTCGTTTGTGGCTGTTGTTGAGTGCCAGATAGACGGGATGGTGAGATTGCCACAGCTCCAGCGAATCCTTGGATGAGGGGGACGAGGAATTTCTGGTCGTCTAGATGAGCCCGCTGCATTGGCAAGAGGGATTGACGGAAGTGCAACAACGGCTGCAAAATGTTTTGGTTCCAAACTAGAACAGGAACGAGAAACACTTTTCATCAGGATTCCAAGGCCAGGACTTCTCCCCCGGTCCATATAGTCGACTGACCGAACCGCTCATCCATCCCATCCAAACACCCCTCTCCCTCTCCTTTGCCCTCTACCTCCCGCTTCATTCGCTTCCAATCCCACCCCCTCAAACTCCTGCTCATATCCCAATCGCCATTCGTGGCGAAATAAAAGGTCCCCGTAGACAAGATCTTCTTGATCCCTTCAGCTGGGTTCAGCGGAGGTGGCACTGCCGCCGGGGAGTTATATGGGTCTCGCGGGTTGCCATTATTGAGGTTCGAGGAGGCAAAGGCGGACTGATAATACCCGTCATCCTCGAACGCTTCTTCCCCGGGTTGAGGTGCGAGTGGGACTAAAGTAGGGTCGTCCCACAGGGAAGAACCTAAACAGTGGAATTCCACCGAGAGGACTTTGGAGGGGGTCAGATGCGTCTGGGGGATGATAGGCGGGAGAGTGAGGGAAGATGAGATGAGGACGAGAAATGTTTCTGATGATCCATTTGTGTCTATGTATATTCATCGAATTGTTCAGCAGACGCTTTGGGGATACGTGCAGAGATAGCAAGGCTCACCGATAGGTAGACTGAGCAGACCGAGAAGACCCCCAATAGAACGCCCTGCGTTCACCTTGATCAGACCTCGCTGATCGACATCCTCCAAATTTAACAACTCGACGATGGCCGAGTTCCCTTCTTTGCGCGATATTGCTGCTCGGAAGACGTTCTCATTCAATTCCTGTTCTAGCTCATCTTGATCCGGTTGTTTGAATAGGAGAGCATGGGTGGAGGAGAAGAGGTAGAAGGTCCGCGGTTGTGGGCGGAGGTATAGCTGGAACGACATGGCGTTCCCAGTGTGGGGGAAGATGAGAAGCAGGTGAGATAGGCAAGACTTGAGATAGGAGTCTTGCTCAGCTGGCGATCAGAGCCATTCAAGCGTATCAATCACAGGTCGCAAGATCATGGGTGTTCACGCATCCTCAAAGATGCGATGACGCAGCACGTGCCGGCCATAACGCATAGATATGCTTCCGACATCCCCCGCAAAATACTTCCGCTCACTTACGGCATCGTCTCATTCCCCACGTCTGGCACATCAACCGAGCTCCAACCTCGAACAACCACCTTCAAGGACAATAGCAATTCGAGCAATTAGCAGCTGGCTCCAGACATCACCAACAACGACCAGACGATCCGGGGACGTGGTCACGAACACAAAGATACGATACGACACCACATTTTGACGACCTTCCTCCCATCTTCGCCTGCCTGTCTCTCACATTCCGACGTCGCGTGGCCATCATCAAACACAAAGCCCATCAGCCGTGTCACAACTAGAGCTGGACTTCTCACTCAGCAGTTAGAGCTGCTAGCAAAGCCTGATCTGTACGGAACGACCTGGACGATACATCATCAGCTCTCGATCGACTAGCTGCAGCAAGACCAGACCTACAAGCTCGATTCGATATATCCTGATCACAGGCTCCTGAGCTGGATCGGTAATACCGCATTACACGCAGCGGATCGTCCTTTGTGACGAGCAGATGTCTGGGTTTTTGAACTCGATTGGGTGAGTCAAACTCTCAGAGCTTGTATCGTATACTCGTCTCCCGATCGCGATCTCCTTCAATGGCCAGAGGACGATGAAGCTAATAACAGTCTTGGCTTACACGCAACGCCTACAGCCGCCTCCGAGCCCCGAAACGATCCCCCACGACCCCCGAAGAATCGACATCCCCTACCAGCCCGAACTACGAAACCATGTCCCAGAACCCATCTCAAGGCCAGATGCAAGGCGCTGCTTCCCCGGGCGAAGAGAAGCCGTTGTACCTCTGTCAACCGTTCGTCAAGGCCGCTCTTGTCAAGGGGAGCTTCAAGACGATCGTCGCTCCGCCCAAGTATGTGGATGTGAACGAGTGGGTGGCTATCAACAGTTAGTTTTGCGTTCGGACTGCTGTTTTCCGAGCGAGATGTTGAGATGGAGACGAGCTGATTTACGGAACTGTCGGTATGAATGATTCGCGGGGACAGTCTTTGACTTTTATCAGAACTTGAACCACTTTTACGATGTCGTCTCGGAATTCTGTACCGTCCAGACGTGCAGCAAGATGGGCGCTGCGAAAGAGTACGCCCTTCCTCCTCCCCGCCTCCTTTTCTTGTGCTGAAAGGTCATACCGAGCTCATATCGTTCCCTTTTGTGCGTGACCAAACAGGTTGAACTTTACCTGGCCGGATCAGAACAAGCGACCCGTCTCCCTCCCCGCGCCGACTTATATCGATTACGTGATGAGCTGGGTGCAGAGGTTGATCGATGATGAAGGTGTTTTCCCTACCAAGAGCGGTGAGCATTGCATCGAGCATTGAGATCACACCCGAAAACGAAGGTCTTCGGACTGACACCGCATGCATATAAATCATGATATTGGCTTCCAGGACGAGACTTTGCCCCTTCCTTCCCTAGCACGGCCAAACACATCTACAAACAACTCTTCCGCATCTTTTCTCACATCTACCACGCCCATTTCACCGACATCCTCCACCTCTCCCTCGAGGCGCATTGGAACTCGTTGTTCGCGCACTACGTCGCTTTCGGGAAAGAATACGATCTGGTGGATGCCGTAGACTTGAAGGATCTGAGGAAGGGAGGTGGCGGGGTCGCTTTGCTTTGTGATAGGTGGGGCGAGATGGGGACCTTGGAGGGTTGAGCGGGGAGATGTCAAGACCGGCGGCGCGGACTGTTGAGCTATGTGTATCGATTTGTTGGCACGGAAATGGAAGCTGTATACCATGTGGTTGTCCTCCAAGATCGGTCTTTCCGGACCTTATCTCTAGGCATTCGACACCTTTGAGTCTGATCTCGAAGTACCACGGCAGAGGGTTCTCCTGAGGGTGGGAGATTTGTTTAGTTTGTCTTGTTTCCACCGCGAACCAGCGCCGCCGAGAGACCGGGCATCATCATCACCTACTCCGTACTCCTGGATTGATCAATCCTATGAGGCCTATGACATCTGCCAGGTCTTATCGCATTCAACAGTCGACATCAATTGATCTGGACGGCTATCAATTAGTGTATAGGTACTTGTGACTTTAGCCGTCGGGACATGGTCATAACCTCGCCTTACGACGATCTACGGGAATCGCCGACGAGCATGCAACGTTGAATGACATCAGCACAACGGACGACCGTCATTACTCGATCGAGATGTCGGGCTTCGGCAAGATCGCTGCACTTGTAGGACTATTCGCAGTCCTATGGAAGACTGCAACGATGATGCCGTTCTGGTTGGTCGTCATCTTCGCGCCGATCTGGCTGGTGATTGCAGGAATAGGGGTGTTGGCGATCAGCGTAGGGTTGAGGTGGTGGTATGATGAAGCTCTCGCCAAGCACGGTGCTCTACGACCTGTTCGTTCGAGACGGCGCAGGGATACTATCAAGTGGGATACCATTAGGGAAGATTCTCAGGATACTTTGGGCGAAATGAGCATCAGCGACAACCATTCCACGAAGGCTTTATTACGGAACGTCTTGCGTCTGGTTCATCAAGACTTCATTCTCCCCTGGTACTCTCGGATCTCTTCCTCGCCCACTTTCCCGAAAGCTCTGGACAAGACAATCCTATCCTCCGTAGAGCGATTCGAGGAAAAGTTTGAAAAGCTGGATATCCCGCACTTACTGGTCGCCAAGATCCTACCTCATATGACCTCGCACATGCAGGCGTATCGACAGGTAGAACCTTTCCTCTTCCCTACCACCCGATCAACATCTTCTTCGCAGGCAACAGTAAACCCTGCCCCGATCTTACAATCACACAGAAAGACACCACTCCATCCAGCTCTGCCGGCACCAGCTCTGGCCAACCCGATGCCCAGCGTAGAATCTCACCTGAAGCGCAAGGTTGAGCTACTGTTAAAGGTGGTCTTGCCCTCGGAAGAGAGGGGGAGCGAGACGGTCATGATCATCGCACGAGAGGTCATCACGTGTACGATCTTGTTGCCGATCGTGGAGATGCTGGCGGATCCGGATTTCTGGAATAGGATGTTGGACCAGCAGGCTGATAAGCATATGCAGGAGAGGTAAGTCACCGATATATATACTCTTGCTCTATACCAGAGTCGAGCTGAACGCTGAGACCGTATGATTTGATAGACAACAAGTGAACCAGCTACGGGCAGCTTTAGAGAGCGCTGCTTCTCAGCCAGCCGCGACCATTCGTCAACGAACTTCGATGCCCGCCATGACCTCTGCAGATCCCTCCTCACCCGTTAGAACTCCGAGAGCTACCAGAGCTCGACAATCGGCTTCGATCTCGATGAACACGGACAGTCGATCGTTCGATGTTTTCCTCAAAAGTATCAGCAAGATACAGAATATCACCGAAGCCAAGAGGTTGAGGAACGATGTTGAACGCGAGATCAGGCAGGTGCAGGCGAGGTTGTCTGTAGAGCCGACGAGAGAGGTTGGGAAGAACAAAGACAAAGAGTCGATGGCAAAGGCTAAGCAAATGGAGGCCTACCTGCTTCGGTTGGAATCTGCCAAGAGAAAAGTGGACAGGAAGATTGGGAAGTTGTCGGGAACTTCACCTACGGCTGATCATAGTGGGCGGGGAGACGAAGGTCAGGTAGACGCTTCGGGGACCCCGCTGGCTCCGTCGTTGAGGGATATACTCACGAACCCCTCGCCGCTGAGCTTTTATATGGAATTCATGGACCGAAGGAAGCAGGCCCGATTGGTTCAATTCTGGCTCACCGTGGAGAGTTTCAAGAACCCGTTGGAAGAGGTCGACTCGTCTGACGACGATGAGCAGCTGGTCTATTCCAGACTGTCCTCGTCAATGCAGCGACTAGATGAAGCGGGGCTGAATACCATGCGGGAGGACGTGTCGATGATTTGGGCAATGTTCCTGGATCCCGCTACGGTGACCGATGCGGTGCCATTGCGTAGCAAACTGTTCGAGAGCATACGAGCGGGAGCGACAGGCGAATCTTCAGAGCCGAGCTTATCTCCTGTGCTACTCGATCAAGCCAGGAAGGCCACGTTCCGAGCTCAACGCGACATCTACTCTGCGATGTTGGAAGACCACTTTCCGGAGTTTAGGCAGACAGACCTCTACCGTAAAGCGGTGATTGATCTGAACAAGGCGGCGAAAAAAGGGTCTCGGGTGGTCCAGCTCGGATCAAGGTCTTCGGAAGCGATATCGAACCCGCCAGAGAGCGCATCGGCAATGCTGCGCCAAGGGTCTTTATCGCCGATCAGTTCTGCATCTCCTTTGCCGAATACCTCTAGTCAATCGAGATGGCTCAATCAATTGGGCTTCGGAGGCAACAAGTCTAAAGGTGGGACGGGACCGCACAGTCCTGCCACGCCTGTGGCTGCGCGTTCCCGTCGTGCTCTAGCCTCGTTTCAACCCAGGGCAGGCAAAGCAGATGACGGTCCGTCTCCTTTGACTCAGCCCAGAGAACTGCCTCGAGTCAGGTCTTGGTCGATCGGACTTTCGAGTCGCAGTGGGAATGGGGCTATCAGTCCGACGCCCACACCATCGCAGTCACTTCATGCTCTCGGCTTTCTCATCGGCGATGAGACGCCGGATGTAAACGGTGGTCGATCAGCTCTTTTCGCTACCGAGGACGATGACAAGATGGAATTATCGCCGGAAACTGGAAGAGTCCCTTCAGAGCAAGACGACGAATACGTACAGATCCAACGGATGGAGGCCATCCAGGCCGCTCTCACATCTATCATCGATCGCGACGATCAGTCTCGGGGGATACCTATCGCCGAGGAAACTCGACCCCGAGCTAGTATGGACAGTAACATATACCCCAGGTCAATCGGTAGTTTGGACGTCGCCAACTCGGAAGATCATTGGGATCCGCTCGGGGCGGTACCGACGGATTCGATGTCTCCCGATCTGCATTCAGGCAATCGCCAATTCGTAGGAGAGACTGGCTCCCGAGCGAGTATGGAAAGCCGTAGTCGCAGTTTACTAGCTCCTCATCCCGCGGCGAGGCCTCGCAAGATGTTTGATAGCTCCGAAGACGCGCCGATATCTGGCGACTTGTTCAGATCAGCGACGTCTAGCTCGGTTCCAGTGTTCTCTTCGCTAGAGAAACACGTCTCGTCAGACGTAACACCCTTGACAGTATTAGACACTCGGCTGAGCTTGGAGATTGCGCGACTCGGAGAGCTACTCGCCAAACTAGACGAGCAAGATTTGATACTTGACCAGATGATCAGGACGGCCGACTTGACAGGGAAAGAAAGCGAATTGCAGCTTCTATTGAGATCTCAAAGCGATCTCCGCCGGGAACTCAGGGCTACTCGGTTCCGAAAGATGCAGTACGAACAGCAAGAGATCGACTATCGGTTGGATTCCGAAAGAACAAAGTTGACGATACCCAATGCAACTGTTCTGGCAGAAGAGGCTGGCAAACAGATCGTTCGTTACGTGGTAGAGATCCAGCAGCATTCGATCGAGGGGGAATTGTTGCAAGGATGGGCCGTCGCTAGGCGATACAACGAATTCTGGGATCTGCAACATGCGCTCAAGGCTTCCCCGGCGGTCGGACCAGAACTCAAGGCTAGGAACTTGGACGTGCCGTCGAAGAAGCTGCTACCGACATTGACTGACACTTTCGTTGAGGGTCGGAGGGTCGCGCTCGAGCGGTATATGCGGGTGAGCCGTTCGTAAAGCGATCTCTGGAAAGATGGCTTGTTGACATGTTTTGCTTTCCTACGCAGGGTCTCCTTCAAATTCCGGCAGCTTGCGGCCATCCCGCTCTGAAGATTTTCTTGTCTCAGAGTCGTTTGGGTCTGTCGGGTGCAGTGAAATCTCAATCAACTCCGACCGGAACCGCGAGTTCCGTTCAAGGTATGGATTCAGGGCTAGCCTCGCCAAACCTGGTCCAGACCCTGTATAATCAGGTCACGTCATCGCTAGACGACATCTTCCTGAAACCTTCCATGATCGACGTCATGGCGGAAAAGCTGAATAGACAAGCGGTGGACATGGCAGAGGCCTGGGATGCGGGTGTCGCTCAGATAGGCAACTATGGACTCGAGCTCGGCAATTCGGTTCTCAGTCCATATGCCTTGCGTGCCTTGAGGACACCTGCACAAGGTGTCGGCTCTGACGAGAAGGACGCATTCCCATTCCCGAGCGTCCAACCCCACACTTCGGTACGAGATCAAGACCTCGACCGACACGAACCGACACAGCCACAAGCCATCGTTGAAGAAACGAGTTTCACGACCCCAATCACTGACTTCATGGTGGAAGTCTTTGGCCTGAAGAACGGCGACTGGTTAAGAAAGCAAGCTCTTGTGATTGTCATACAACAGCTATTGGGCAGTACAATCGAACGGCAAGTCCTCTGCCTGTTCCGCATGAGTTTGAGCGGAGCCGCTCACGTCTTCGCTCTGCCGTCACCAGAAAAGTACGCGACGGGATCAGAACAGCCACTTCTGAAACATCATTTGGGCATTACCTCGCGGCGTTTCAGAACTCCTTGTGGGAAGAGGGAATTCGTCGGCCGTCAACCAAGCCGAGGACAGCCGCCGAGAAATCCAAATCGAAACTCAATGCAGGCCGCAAGATCCAAGCATTCATCCCAGGCAAGTTCCAGAATGCCTACCAATTCTACGTGCGAGCGTGAAGCTGAGTGTGATCGATCTAGATGTCGCTGCGAATATGATTGGACGACATAACGCACAGAGAGCGGCTCGACAGGTCTTTGGGGCAATGCAAATCAGGTTATTGAATCTGCACATCGTATTAACTATTCTAGACGAGGTGAGCGGGGTGAGCGAGCTTCATACCGGAGTTTCATTGACATTGATCAGCGCGTCTTGGTCATTTCAGATCTTTGCAGCACTGCTAGATGGTGAGACTACCGAGTAGTTGACTTCGCTGCGAATTATGACAATTTCACGACTGCATCAACGACATCGACTTTGTATCTCACAACACCCATTATACCCTTAATGCTGTATCCATGGATCCGTGCCTATTATGTGGTACCCACAGACTTTCGCTGCCGACTAGGGTGTCGAGGCAGACTCGTCCCTTCTAAATAATCTCGCCACCATTTTGCCTTCAGCCAGTCTCGCTCTCGTACGGCCGCTGCTCAATCCTCTTGCATATGGGATCGCAGTTGTATAAAGCATAGCAATGAAGCAACTGTCTCGGACCTGTGCCTGTATCCTGATTCTCGCCATGACGTCTTCCGGCATACGAACGGTCTCTAGCTACCGAAGCTTTCCGGCGGCATACTAGACCAGACCCCCCAGCCAAGGATGTTCGGTGACTTTCAGAGACCACTCCCTTGCTTCCGGATCAGGATCTTCCGCTATCGCTGTTTGAGATGATGCGGTCGTCTGGGCGGTAAGATGGCCAAATGACAGATCGGAATGAAAGTCTGCTGGTGACGACTGGGATAGGGTCGAGGTATTGCCGGTGTCGGAGGATTTGGGAGAACATAGTGCACTCAACGTTGTGAGGTTTGCATCACTGCCAGTCCAGGCTTTGTCGATAGCAGATGAAGGTAGCCCTAGAGAGTTCTTTGTCTATGTCAGATGTGTTGACGGTTGGAGCTGGGAACTTCTAAACCAGGACTTACCGCAGATGAATACCTGGCCGTAAGACGGTTTCGTCCCTTCTGAGCTCGAGGGAGAGACTCCAAATTGACTTGACTCGTCAGTCTCTGTCATCGAAGGGTCCAAGCTTTCGGCAAGCTTAGAGTCGCGAATACGTTGCCGTTGTTTTCTCTGAAATATGTTGAAGTCATGCTGACGTGCCATTTTCTGCTCCTGAGAAGGAATGAGCCGTCCTTGCGATTCGATGTGCTACTCAGTGGATATTTCAAAGCTTGGATCGCACCGCAGGCTCACCTTTTTGGACCACCCAGTCCTCTCCGCGATTCTGAACGAACGGTACATAAAGGTGCGGCAGAGTCTCTAGGTCAGGAAATTCTTTACGCATTTCTATCTCGACAAGTTTGCTTAGATGCTTATGCCTGAACAGCTTGACCTCGTCACGACAACCCTTCCCTGCTGGTTCCCACCAATTGACACAACAATCACGGCAGACCTCGAAGTTTGGCTTGTGATCTCGGTATAACAGAAAGTTTTTGAAGGGAAATTTCCTGCCGTTATCATCGCGTGCCGGTCTTTCAAGCAGCTTATCAACTACCTGGTCGAAAAATATGCCTAGAGGTCGAAGGATGGGGAACAAAGGGGCCTGTACTTAGACAGGTTCTCGAGTGGATGGCTGAGACGCTGTCCACATACCGCTCGGCTGTACGGAAGTTCTCTGCTTTGACATGGTGGCGGAGGAAGGCGGGGGACTCGAGGGGGGATGGAGGGAAGGCATGGCGATCTTCGAAGATGCTCATATGTGTAAGACATGTCGATAACATTGATAAAGTATAAGAAGTCAGAACGCAGACTGTAGTCAATCCTCCCAGCGAGCTTGAGAAGCTTGGACTCGCGCTTCCTTGGGATCGGTGCCGCCTTCCTTTCACCAAGTGAAACACGCGGGAACTGGGCCGCGTCGTTTTGCTTCTCAACGCTTTGGAATGACCGTACTAGCATGCATAAAGCGACCTCGCAAATCCAGATATACATCCTGTATGCGAAGGCTGGAAGCCAAGCAGAAGATAATGAAGCCGCTTTGCTGCCGGCCTACTCAGCTGATGCTTACCTTATGACGCCATTTCTCCATATCAATCGATATGGATCGATTGTTAAGCTAGTTCTTCCAAACAGGTTACCGACTATATCGTGGTTCCGGTGAACATGTATGATTCGACATTGACCTCATACACCTTGTTTCATGTTCATGCTCTAATCTTGATCCGAAAGTGATCCGCCGTCACAAGCCGCGTTCCAGCACCGCTGGCACGAAAGTAGACAGAAACGAGGTGTAGCCAGAAGAGATTCTCGTGCGGATCGGCTCGATTGGTTGACCATCTCCTACTGGAGTATAAGGTCATTGTCTGGACTGAGAGCCCTGCGAGGGATTCTGTTGGCGATGTGTTCGTTATAAGCCAGTATCTCGCCGACACAATCTTCTCGCTCGGGCCTCACGTTTCCCCCCTGTGGGCATGCTTCGTATCAATTATGAACAGCCGTATTTTAACAAGTATGATCATTCTTTCATCGATCGTGTTTGATACAATCGTTCACATACATTGTAACAAGGATCATCGTTATACACAGCTGTGAGAGCGGGGAACCATCCGTAAGCAGGTGGAAGATCACTAAATTACGAGGTTGCGTCCACTGCGGTTGCTATCATATCTCTGGAGTCCAGTTCATCAAGCTATTGTAATCGTCCCACTCAGCAGAAGTATCAGGGAGGACCCACTGATCCAATGGCCCAAAATGATTATGCGGCTCTTGTATCTGGGTGATGGCCGGCACACCTGCTTGAGCTATTGATCCACTGGAGGGTAAGCGCGATCGGTGAGACTCTGGATGCAAAGCCTCGACCGTGGATACAGGACGTTCAGTGGAGCAGTGCAGGGACGGATCCAAAGATCCCACCCATTGACTTTCGGTATGATAGCGTTGACTTGGTACAGACATGTCTGGTTCCGGTAGCATTACTTCACCTACGTCTGTAGGCTGTGAACACGAAAGTATAGGTGCTGTGGCAGCAGCATCGTAGGACTGAAGAGCCCAATTTTGGGGTACTGGCCCATTTTCAGTGTTTTGCAATAGAGCATAAGAGGCCGACATAGGGTAGATAGCAGAAAAATCATCATTCTGTGATTCAAAAGCCCTTTCTTCATTCGTCCCAAAAAGCGGGAACGGGACTGTCTCTTCTTGGTCTCTGGACAGCTCCAATAGTATCATAGAGGACGTTCCGTTCTCCTGTGGGTCTAGAAGATCTTTGTTGGACTGCGACGATATCGATAGGACACCGGTCTGTCTCTTCTGTCCCCGTGATTCAGCCGGCTCAATATGGGTTTCCCTTGTCGGTTGTTTCTTGCGTAGTGTCCTGTTGGCTAGTCTATTATTGTGTTTGCGGCGCTCCCCGCTCGTATCATAGCGTTCTGTCCAACATTGGCCGTTTCTTGCAATAAACGTCGAAATGAGATGAGCGGCAATGGGATTTCGGAGCCAGGGCATCTCCTGACACATTTGCCTTGTAACCCAACCATGGATTATCTTGTGTCTTTCCTTCTCAATATTGTCGAGGCATGATGGCGGAGCTTTGAGGTAGTAGTCATGACCACAAGAACAAAACTTGTAGTTGCCACGGCTGAAAGTGGCTTGCGGAAATGAGTAAATTTGCCACCGGAAGGGGGCAGTTTGTGATTTCTGTAGCACTGGTCTTTTGAGCTTTTCTATGTCTTGCTCTTCCAACAGACACTCTTCTGAAGGTATACGATACCATTGGACGGCGTGATATGTCAGAAAGAAAGTTGAAGCCTATGATCACTGTCAAGAGATGCTCACCCCTTTGTTGCATTGCAGTGACCCGGCCAAATGAGTCTTTCACGTCATAGTGGCAGAAATATCAGCTCCAAGCCAACTGCAGGTACCGTTTAACGTGAGGGCTGTCTTGGACATACCAGTCGTGAAAGAGTTGCTGCTAGATATCGAGCTGATGGTGTTCCCAACCCATGCGTCTGCAGAACATCGAGCGAGGACACAATTGAGTGGAAGACGTTAGTATATGTTAATGATTTTAGACCATATGTACGGGCTGCACAGATGACTGACCTATAGTGTCCTCTGCACTTGTAGCTTCATTGCTGTTGCCTGAAAGTTGTAAGGAGCTCAGTTCAAGTTGTGAGTATGTTGCTGGTCTTTGCAGCTTTCCCTGCTCTTTTCTCCTGTCTCTCGTCTTTCTACACCTTTCGATTTCAATTTGTCTTCCCTGACCTGTCGAACGAGCTCGTCGCTTAGCAATCCGGTTGATCCAGTCAGCGCGGAGGCGTGCTTCGCTTTCTTCTAGATGGTCACGATCCCTGGCTATGCTTCATTTGATATTGTCAACGAGCAAGAGCGCTATGGCATGGTGACTGACATTACATACCTCCAATCCACCAAGCACCTCTACAGGCATAAGCGTCGTACTGCCAGTCTGCAAAGCAACCATTGTTGAAAGTAGTAGCTTTCACGCTCGTCCTATCCGATAATATCATGTTCCTCATTTCCACTTCTAACCATGTAGAGAAAATGGAATGACGAAATTGTTGCACTTCTTCAGTACATTCATCCCCTGCTCTCTCTAGGTAGGTGCGATGGCACTGGCAGACTTTCCCAGACAGACCAACACCCTTAGTATCCCATAAACGTTGCCAGTCGAAAGGCTCCTCCTGCCCTCCTAATGGTCGACTCAACAGCTGAATCTCTTCATCCGTCAGCACTTCTGAGAGGTCGATGGATAGCGACATATGGTGTAGCTTTGTTATACGGCAGGTAAAACAAGTGAATGAGAGTGAATTCTACTATCTTCGGAACTGGGAGTAAGAGTGTGACGATTTCGATGACGCTGCAACGATATCTGCTTCCTCTCGCTTTCTGCGTATTTATTTTGTACCCTCAGCTGCTTCTCGAATCAATCTGTAGGCCTTCCTTTCTTCATCCAATTCTTTTGCCGCCAGTGGCAAAGTCAACCCCCCCCCCCCCCCCCCCCCCGCCCTCTCCGTCCGGCGTCAAACATGTAGCGAGAAGCATAAACCTGTTGCACTGGTTCATACACAGCCTCTCATCAGATCGTCGGACTCCTTTGTGCGTCAACGCATCATTCATCGTATCGGTTTCACGTCGAAACGAATCGCGCTTGCGCGCCTCCATCTCGCCCCGCAGGTCTCGGGCAGGTCTCAACAGCTCGAATTCCCCCTTGTTTATTCGCCTGCACTGTCGATTCGTAACAACATTCGAAATGACTGATTGGCATCCTCTTCAGCCAGTACATCTCACGCTATGAGCTTCAGTCTACCTGCACGAGGACGAGGATTGGCAAGCAGCGCAAGCAACCTCCGTCTGTACCGACGTGAACTCGCCAAAGCCCGTCCTACCCTTTCCCCCTTCAGGTGATAGGCTTGTAACAAGATTGATTGTGCGATTGAACATTATCGCGCTGATACGCCTCAACCCTTCTTCTCTTTACATCAATCCGCGCTCATCATACCATTCCAGGTTTCATGTGTGTGCATCGAATCGACCATCGAACCCGATCCATGCTGTAGTGATATGATACACCGTGCTCCCCTCCCCAAGTCCTAAATCTGAACCTCAGCCTCCTGCCCTGCCCGCTCGACACCCCAAAACCGCCTCTCCCTCCCCCGTCCCTCCGCACTCAGATCCCTAGGCAACCTCTCTTCCCGCGCATTCACCACCCCGATGTACTGTTTCTTCTCCCTCGGGCGTTTTATCAAGGATTGTTTGAACCCCGCGGCGGTCTGGTCGGATGGGGAAGAGTCGGGTGAGTCTGGCGAGGCGGTTGATGAGAGGGCGGACGTGATAGGCGAGGTTGAGGGGTGCGGGAAGGGGAGGGAGGAGGAGTAGAATTTGATGTAACCCGGTTGGAGGGCGTAGAGGGTGTGATCTTTGCCGATCCCAACCTGGTGTACATGCAAGTGATACGAGTTTGTGGTCGAGGTTGAGGTCGACGACAATATCATGCACGTCAACGTGAAGACCATCCATCCGGGGAAGTTGTTTTCAATGTCGATAATTTGTTGATCGTCCAAAAAAGAAAGCGAGCCGACCATGACAGATCAAGTTGACAGGATTGAAGAAGAGCGAGTCCGGGGAAAGGTAGCCGATTGCTCGTTTTCAGCGTAAGCGCAACGCATAAACGATCATACCAGACAACCAAAACGAAGATGTTGCTCACGTTCTGCCCAGCGTGGAACTGCGTCCCTCGTTGTCGCACGATAATCTGACCGGGTAGTACGTATTGATCTACAAAAACAATAACCCAAGCCAAGTTTCTTTCCGTTAGCTGCTGTCTCGTTCGACACGCCGAGAAACGTATACACGTATAATAGAAGCCATCGACGTGGAATTGAGAATTGAAAGACTGACCGGTAAACTTCTTGACTCCCAACCGTCTACCTGCGGAGGAACGGCCGTTCTTGGAAGACCCTCCTCCTCGTTTCGTAGCCGTTCTTACTTGTTGTGAGTCTGCGAAGGCGTCAAGCAAGACAGACAACATGAGCATGTCATCCTTGTTCATATCGTACGTATCTCGTGAGAGCAGTGATGATGTGGGATTAGTATACTGACTAAGGCTTGGGAAACCGGCAAGGTCTGCTCGGAGAGATCCGGTGGTAGAAGGTCCAGCCCACAGGCTCGACCGGATGGCCGTCATCGAACGAAATAAAGCTGACATCCCGACTAAGAGTACTTGTGCGACTTGATCTGAAGCTATTAGGAGTAGTTGGATTGCTTGTGGGGTGATATGGATTTTGTTCGAAGCGAAATGAATTTAAAGACGTCCCCGAGAATTCGAAGTTTAAAGGCCTAGATAGCTAGAGGTCGCTAACAGCCAGGGTCACGACACACGTCGCGGGCGCGTGAGAAGGCAAAGAGGTCGATCTCCTTAAAAAAGTGTATGGGTGACATGATGACGGTATCACTCACCCACTCCGCTTACGGCATCGACGACCTGATCACCTCGACCTCCTCGATGATTCACCTTCTTGGCCAGGAATTTCGATACTTCTTCCCACTCCTAGACGTTACTACTTATACGATCCATTCAATACTCGACCTAGACAACGTTCTGACAACCAAAAACTACCTGCAAACCCTACAAACAAACTCGAAAAACTACCCTCAAGATGGTTATGCTCACCAGTCAGTCACAGAAAGCTCGACAAACTAGATCTTCTTGTTGATATTGACATCCCACGAATCGAACTCGTTGTTTCGAATCGCAGCTTCCGACAACGAGACGTACGACGTCGAGAAGGATGTCGCCGTCAGGAGTGTCCTGATCGCCAACATGATGGAGGGTGAGTTTGGTTTCTGATTCTTTCGAACCCAAAGGGAGGCAACGGTGAGGTATTCGAGAAGCTGATTAGGCGTTCATGTATCTCGTTCATTCCTCTCGTCTGATAACATCTCAAACACATATACAACATTACCGAATCGTCAAATCAACTTGGATTACTACCGTCTGGGTCGACTACGCTCTTTCATCCTGGTCTGATCACGATGATCATCCGGAACCCATCCTCTCTCGATTTGGGCTTCTTGGCAAACTTCGGGGACATGGCATATAGATATCGGTGATGTCAACGCCCCCATCCCTCTTCCCAATGTTACCAGCAACGTCCTCAAAAAGGTCAGTCCAACCTTCTCTCCTCCGGCTTGTCCTTCCATCCCGTCTGAACTCTCCCCTTCACATTCGCCTTCTCCCACTCGTCCTAACCCTCCTTTGACCCAACGCAGGTCCTCGAATACTGCGACTACCACAAATCCGACCCCCTTCCTGTCGCCTCGGATCCTTCTGCTGACGTGGCCGAGGAAGCCAGGAGGAGGACCAGCGAGGTCGGAGAGTGGGACGCCAAGTTCATTCAGGTCGATCAGGAGATGCTTTTCGAGATCATCTTGGCTGCGAATTATCTGGATATCAAGCCTTTGCTGTGAGTCGAGCGGGCGTTTGATGTCACCTCGATGACCTGCCATAACAGTGGGGAGCGTTGAACGATATCCGTGGTCACCTGAGCGGGGTGAATCAAGTCAAGAAACTGACTTTTTCCCTGTCAACCCAATTTTGAATCATAGCGACCTGGGATGCAGGACGGTAGCTACGATGATCAAGGGGAAATCGCCGGAAGAGATCCGAAAGCTGTTCCACATCAAGAACGATTTCACCCCCGAAGAGGAGGCTCAGATCAGGAGGGAGAACGAGTGGGCCGAAGAGTGAGTCTTTCAGTCCGGGACAAGGGCATCCGGTTCCGTGGTCCGGGAGTGGATGTTAGGGATAGTTGGCTGATCGAGCGTTTGTTATGCGTTATTACAGCCGATAAAACACGGATCCGGTGCCGAAAGGTCTCGCCAACCTTTTTTCAACGTCTGACATTTCAACCCCCCTCAACTTACGTCAATCATCCTCAATCTCTCAATACGAACTCCCATCGACCTAGATATGACCCCCAACTCCCTTCTTCATTCCCACTCTCACTGTTCTCGGACGCTTTCCTGTTCGCGATCGATAGAGCAATCCGGTCGGATTCTTCCGGCTGGATGTGACTCGATCGGTCTGGACAGGGATCGACGAGATGTCACGTGTCTGTTTCGAGATTTCGGTCAACTTTTCTATGTTTCTCTATGATCAGATCAAATTATGTAAACGATAAACGGGTGTGCGCTTTGAGGTGTCACGCGGCTTGGGTTGGTTGATCAGGCTAGAGAGCGTTGTCTGGTGTGTCGTCTAACACGCTGAATTCCTGGCTGAGATGTGGGTGGCAAAATCGCGTCAACTTCGCAGAATCGGAGCATAAACTCTTCGTCGCTCTGATCTAAGCGATCGTCCAAAGGAGAAAGGGCGGAATCCCTGGATCGACCGACATCGCGAAGACGTCGATGACTCGCTTCAGCAATATCCAATCATTCAACAACACTGAGAGCAAGTTCTTTGCCCAGCGGTTCGGTCCCATATGATATCTCCATCAGACAAGTTGAACTCAAGACAAGATTTGAAACATGTGCGCAGGGCATTGTGCAGTGATCGACAAAGCAGGGAAATAGTCATTGATCTGACGAAGGGTGTCGAGGACAGTGCCGCGTGAATCTGAATGTTTCACGAGTCGATCGTTTCTGAGCCAGTCTTTTCATTTTGTCCTTTGTGGATTTCGATTCCGGCTGTCTCTCAATTCTGTCGAGTTGAGTAATGTATTGTCAATCCAGTATTTTGCCGCCTTTTCCGAAGAAGGAAGGTTCGTGGCGATAATGCTGGTAGGGTGTACGCACGCAGCCAAACACGAAGATGCGCTATCATCGATAATCATCGATAATCGTTGGGTCTCATCTATGCTTCCGAACACAAGCACACTCAGAAACAGCCGTCCTGCCGTCGTTGTTGAAAACTGTCAACTTCGACCCGATTCGATGGCATGCGGAAAGGCCAACAGGGAGGTTCCTTGATCTACCTCGCTCACGCCGGCTCGCCGTCATGAAGCCTTCCGGCACTGGCTAGCCCAGAGGGGTCTCTCATTTGGGAAAGGAAGGAGGCATACTGCGAGTTGATATCTGGAGGGAGATTATGTTGGCGTATTTGAGCCGGAATTGGATGGCATGGGGGGTATTCTACGCGGGGCTCTGAGCAAGATCCACCGACTGATCAAGGGAAGCTTGGTTTTACTGGTTGCGATCTTTCTTCGCTCCGACCCACCGACTGATCAAGGGAAGCTTGGTTTTACTGGTTGCAATCTTCCTTCGGTGCGACACTGGTCTTGGCCCAAGGAACATAGCTCTAGAGGAGGAACTTTCGCAGTTGGACTGGTTGGCTTTTACTCCGCCGGCCCACACTAACCTTGCATGGTGCCCGACGAATGGTTGAGCAAATTCAATACTGATCACATCGTTGAAAGCGGTGGCTGATCCGCAATGAATCGAGTATTACTTAAAGTAGAAAGATGATCAGCTGATTTAGGTTGATTCTCGACGACAGACTCTGTGTGACATTGCGCAATCTATCAGAGCGCAACACGTGCACGAGAGTTCGTTCAAGAGCGGGCAAATCTCCTAGCAAGGTCCAGGAAAGTTTACTTTCAATGACACATGATGTGACCTTATCCACGAATAGTGGTCGCAGAAGAGTGTGCCTTGAATATCTCAGGTATCGCGAGATGAGACAGTCGTTCCATGCACTAGAGGTCCGTGGCTCGTATACTTGGTACGACGAGCGCGGTGAGGTCTCGTTGTTCATCTGAATGCATGCCGAGAGATGGGTACAGTAACTGATGTAGCCGGCATGATATCCAGGTGACGTATGAGATTCATAAGATATCAATTGTGTCTGTCGTTCCCGTTCGCTGCCTATCTCATGTCTGTCTACACAGGGTCTTTTCAAGAATTTTCGCGCGGACCCATCGAGCGACATCGTGAGCTCATCTCGCTGCAGTGATGCTGCATCACTACCTACGCATCGTCTGAAGCAACATTTGGCCACCGGTATCAGCACCATTCGCTCGTTAGCTTGCAGCCGAAACCTTTCGAGCAGCGTAGTCCTGCGTCTCGAATAAGTGATGACTACTGTGAAACAGGATCATCGAGGCGCTTGTGAATAGGCTTACGATAAGGTTCGCTCTGACGTAATTAGACGTAAGGAGGTTAGTGCCCGGCGGATGCGATATTTCGTCGCCGAGGGTTCGGGGCGTCATTCCACGTGAGAGGGGGATTCCAGAAGAAAGGTGGGTGAATGCGGAGATGATAGGCGCGTGCCATTTTTCTTAAATACGTGCCATTGCGGGGTATAGGGTGGAAATTATTATTGCGTAATACTTGCTCCGGCGGAGCAAATATCCTGAGTGTTTCTCACGCGTGTCGTTTCCCGAGAAATATCCCTAAGTCGCGCTGTCTCCGCCAAACATACTATTATTCATGCCCCTATGACCGACAAGACACCCAATTCCACCATGTCATCTGTCACCTCAGGTAGTACTCCCTCTGAAGATTTCGAGATAATTGCACCGCCGGAACATGTCCCCCGTCAGCCTACACCTCTTGTCAGCGCAGTGGAATCTCTCTGCAATCACCCAGGAGAAGAAGACTCCGCCGTAGTGTTTTCTCGGATTCAGGCCGTCGCTAGACAAGAAGGATTTGCCGTCCGTCGGGAAGGGTTCAAAGCAAACTGCTTCTATGTTCTGTGTGTGCAAAGTGGGGAACATAAGGACGACCACCCATACATCCCGGCGGCAGGAAGGTTGAGGAAAGATTCCGGCGTCAGAACTAAGAAAACAGGATGTACTTGGAAACTCTACGTCGCCAGAACTAAAGCGACAAAGAGTCTCTGGAGGGTTTCCCCTCGTGGGGATTTGAAGCATAATCATACATTAGTTGGCTCCGCATACGGTTTCCCTCAACATCGCCGATTAACCCAAGCGGAGAAAGATGCCGCTATAGTATCAATCAACAATAATGTTCCGGCGCCAGCAATCATCGAAGAATTACAACAGAAAGCTTACGCTGAAGGAAGAGAGTGTTATGTTTCCCCACGGGAAATATATAACTTGAAATATCAAGTCAAATCTGTCGCCCTCCAAGGACGCACACCCGCCGACGCTATCATCCGGCAATTAAAAAGCAAGGGAATCCCCCACCGCTATCGTTCGAACGCGATGGGTGAATTGCAATCTTTATTTTTTACTTCTCCCATGGCTATAATTCTGGCGAAATTTTACGGCTACGTTTTTATTATCGACGCCACGTACTCCAGCAACAAATACCAAATGCCGCTGATGCATATCGTCAGCATGTCTCCGACGAATAAAACCTTCACTGTTGGCCTGGCTTTCTTAGACGGCGAAACGACAGAGGAATATATCTGGGGATTACAATCTCTGGGAAATTTAATGGGGAATTTGCCGACGGAAGTTGTGATTACCGACCAGTGCGACGCCCTCAGGAACGCCCTTACTATCGTGTACCCTCAGTGGCGGCAGCAGCTCTGTGTCTGGCACATCGGAGAGAATCTGAATAAAAACTTCAGACCGCTTGTGCCGAAGGATGATTTCGAGCGGATCAAATCCGCCGCTTTAATCCTGCGGTGCGAAAAAAATGCCAACACGTATGAGGAGCTTCGCGAGCGCTTTAATGAATCGTTTTTGAACAACGAGAAAACTTCCGCCGCCTGGCTATATGTCACAAACCTGCATGACGCAGAGGGGGAATATTTCCTTCAGCACCGACTCACAGCGGTGCTAAATTTCGGGGAATTTACTACGTCGCGAGGAGAATCTCTGCACAAAGCGATCAAGAATTCTATCCAGGGAGCAACTTCGGATCTTTTCTCCGCCGTACACGCATGTCTCCTACACATGCGTTCAACCCATAGGTCGATTTTCAAGGAGCATGCGACGGATGCTGTAGACCGCATCAAAGAAAACCCGATGTGCATGGCGACGGTGAGTTTCTAGGGAAATTTTCCGCCGGAAAAAACTGAAAGATATCCTCGTTCGTCAAAACTTAGCTTCAATCGGTTGTGGCGAAACGAGCCCAGTGAATTATGTTCAGGGGTGCCTATCGTTTGCAGCAAGCCGCCGCAGAAAATCGGGCGCCATTAAACCCCTGTTCAGGGTCAATGAAGTGCAATATGGGATTGCTTTGCCAGCATGATTTCGCCCGGATTCTGGCGCCGGATAATCCGCACCCACTTATTAACCCCGGCGAAATCCATGCTTTCTGGCATCTGCATCAGCAAAACAGCCTGCAGGCGAAGGCGGCAGAGGTGGCGGAGGAATATGTTGAAAGATATTCTGCGGAGGGATCTTTCTTTATGCATTATCCGGAGGGAGATGAAGTACGGGCTTCTGTTCCCCAACCGAACAGGGGCATGGTTCCCCAGAACGAATACTTAAATGATCGCTCCGCCGCCAACATTCGGGAGATGTCTCCCGACGCTGCTATTATACAGGAGCCACTGCATCGCCCTGCGTTCGTGCGAGCGCAAGAGAAGAAGGACAAGGCGAAAAAACGAAAGCCAGGAGAGATACTCAATGGTGTTGGTCCGGTGGAGGATATCGTGGGAAATTTGACGGCGACAAATCGCCTGGAGACAGGGAGTGAAACAGTCAACCGGCGAATGGACGCGGCGGAGAAAAAGGCCAAGCAAAAGAAGGGGTCTTGTGGGTTTTGCAAGAGTACAGACCATAACGTCAAGACCTGCCCTGACTACAAGAAGGCACAAGCGGCGGCAATTCTTGCCGCACAACGTACGCGGGCGGCAGAGTTGGTATTAGGGGGAAGGACTAACAGTCTACGCGGGGCTAGGTCTAAGGGTAATGGTGTAATAACGGATGAAGTATATACATACAATGAGCCTATTATAATAAGCACCTATGGGAGATGTAAAAGTAGACCCCTAGGGAGATGTCGAGAGGTGTCTCCGAAGGGACCTCCGAGGGGGTCTCTCACGGGGGTAGCGACGCGTCACGTGACGGCTATAACAGGATCCCCCCCCTAGGTCATCGTCCCGATGACCAACTCCGAAAAAGAAAACGACCGGAACTCCCGAAGAAGTGTAACAAGAACCTGCCCAAGATGGGCTCTACCCTCAACGAAGAGATGTCGAGGAGAAGGGGTGGCGACTCCCAAAAGAAAACGCTCGGACTGAGCAACCGTAAAACCCCAAGGGGGAAGAAAAGAATCCACGCGATGGAGGGGGGGTATCGTAACCCCGAACGACCCGTAGAAGACGCAGCCGACCCGATCCCAAGAGACGTAGGAAACACCCGGACTGGGCACCATAAAAGACTCGGACTGAGCCACCGTAAAAGAATCCCGGACTGGGTGCCATACCGACATGTAGTCGGGTGAAGGGGATGGTGATCCCGTAAAAGAAGAGCTCGGACTGAGCCAGCCGTAAAGAAAAACACCTCGGACTGAGGGACCATAAATGAATGTAATAAACCCGGCCTGGGTACCATGAAACAAGAGAAGAAAAGAGACACCGGCGCGTCTAGTTGGGGGTCCACAGTGGGACGTCATCGTACGCCGAGAGGTCGTACGAAGCCCCGGCTGACGCAGCGGAAGAGGGAGGTTGGAGGGTGGCGCCGGCTACCTGCATAGAATGCCTCTGCTTGGCGGCTTTGATCCAGGCTGGGGCCGATTTGGGAGGTGCCCGGGGATTCGGGCACTGGTTCGCGAAGTGTCCCATCTGGTAGCACTTGAAGCAGGGGACGGCAGGGTTAGGTTGCCGGGCGGCCGAAAGATCCATAGGACCACCTTGGTCCATGGGAGGAGGAGGAAGAGAAGAAGAAACCGGGGGAGGTCCCGGAGCAAAAGGAGAAGGAGCTGCCATCTCGGCAGGCTGAAAGGTGGGTGCGCGGGGAGTTTCCCGGCGAGGTCGTTCAGCGGGGATGGCGGGTCGGTCGTATCGAGCGGCCAAGTTCTGGATGTCCAAGAGGGACATCTCCGTGTACCCATCGTGGGCACGAACCGACAGCTCAACATCCGACCGGAGTCCATGACGAAAGACTCCCCGGAGAGCGGCGTTGTTCCATCCCGGCATAAGACCCACAAGGGAGTTAAACCTCGCGGTGTACTCGCCGACCGAGGTGTTCCCTTGTCGCAACCCTAAGAGTTCCCCTTCGGCAAGGTACTCTCGGGATGCTAACCCAAAAGAAGTAAGAAAGAGAGTCCGGAAGACATCCCAGGTGCACTGTTGTGCAGCCTCCGGGGATGTGTACGACCGGGCCCATAAAGCGGCGCGACCCTGAAGGTGGGTCGACGCGAAAATGATCTTGATCCGATCCAACGAGTAGACCGCTGGAGCGGTCTCGAAGTGCATCTCGCACTGATGAATGAAGGTGGTGGCCTTCTCCCGTTTGTCTGGGGTATCGGTCCCATCAAAGGGTCCCGGCGGGGCAAGCCGAAAGGGGTTCGATCCCTGACCGCCGACAGGCTGCTGCTGGCTCTGAGCGAAGAGCGTCATGGCCTGCGCCATCTGTCGGAGTGCCTCCTCCATAGGAGAAGGTGCGGGGGGAGGAACCGGAAGAGAGGGAATATGACCGTCGTCGGACATGATAAAAGGGGTGTCGAAAGGAGGGTGAAAAAGGACGTGAAAAAGGAAGAGACGAGGGAAAGAAAATTCGCTAGCCAGGGTAGAAGAGGATGATCCGTTATTCTATTAGGGGGAAGGACTAACAGTCTACGCGGGGCTAGGTCTAAGGGTAATGGTGTAATAACGGATGAAGTATATACATACAATGAGCCTATTATAATAAGCACCTATGGGAGATGTAAAAGTAGACCCCTAGGGAGATGTCGAGAGGTGTCTCCGAAGGGACCTCCGAGGGGGTCTCTCACGGGGGTAGCGACGCGTCACGTGACGGCTATAACAGTTGGCAGCATCTACCGGGAGAGTTGCCCCTCTGACTGGTACACAAAGTACTATGCCGTCCCAACTTTCCCCATTTTCCTCGGCTGCGCCAACTCTGGCTCGAAATATTTTGCCGCAAAGTTCCTCAAGAAATTTTCCGGCGCCAAGTTTTCCTCAAAGTTTTCCCCCGCAAAACTTTCCCCCCCAATCCTACCAACATTACTATCCTACGGCGCAGGCCTCTTCATCATCTGTACAACTGCCGCCTCCTCAATCTTGGGCGACACCTTCGCCAGGTGGCGACTCTTATTTTTCCGCCGGAGCATACCGCCCGGAATATTCTCAGGTCACAGTTACTTCTTCATGGATCGCGCCGTCTTCCCAAAACGGCTATTACCCCTATTCGAGACAATAGGCTCAAAGGACCTTTTGAAACTCTCCCTCGCGTATACGCGCGGTGAAACTTGTCGCGCGTGTTACCGCTTCTTTCTATTGTACTGACGATCTACGTCTGTTCCTGTAGTAGCAGTGTTATTGTCGTTTACAGTAAGTGCTAGTTTGCCTCTAATACCGACAAAGACCGCCGTCAGCTGACGACGTTCATGTTCTTTGATGATCGACGCGCAGGAACGTTTCATGTTAAAGGACTTTTTTTCTTTTGTTCTCTGTCGCATATCGCGCGCGACAAACAACTCGAAGTGGTAATAGTAAGATATCGGGGCCGAAATCTGACGCAGGAACAAAGAAGTCAAATGATGACGCAGTAGAAGAACAAAAGAAGGCTGACGTCAGACTGAATTGTTTGTTACGCTTGCCGACGTCAAAACTCGCCCGTACTGCTTCTCGAGAAGGATATATATACTAGAACGATTCTCGATTCTCCCCCCCTCGTCTCAAACTTACTCTCTACTCTCTTCTTTCAAACTTAGCAAAATAAACACTCCGTACTAGCACCTTCCCTCGTTATATCCCCTCGTCAATAACTTTAAGAACTCTACCGACGACAACATGCCTCGACGGTAAGTCAAACAACGACTACTTTTCTTGTCCGACGTAGTATTTACCCAGATATATCGCTGCGTAGACCTGGTGCACCTTCCGCTGAAGCCCGCAAGAGGAAGGCCAAGGAGACCGACACGACCCTGTAAGCTTTTAGCCCAGACATCTTCCGTGTTTTATTTTCCGGCGCTAACTTTCTCGAGCTACATTGCATCGACAGTGAGCGTCCTGAATCCATGGCCGACGCCGTCCCCATCGAGTTCTCCCCCGGCGTTATTCTCGACTTGGACGACAATCTCGGCGACCCCGATATCCACTTCTTCGATCCCCGCAAGGCCACCATGCACCACTGGTGGGCGTCAATTTGCGACGACCAAAGCAAGTGGGCAAAGACCGTCGCCTCGAAGCGAGGGGATTTTCCGGCGCCCAAAATCGGCAAGGACTGGAAGGTGATTCGAACGTCGACCGGTTCGTTCTTGATTCCGCCGACGGGCAAGAAGTTGACCGAGATCAACTTGGACTTGGAGAGTAAGTAAACATTCCGGCGGAAAATTTCTTTAGAATTATCACTCATCAATCTTCCTGCGGACAACTTCTCCAGTTCAAAAGGCGCTCATCAAGGAAGACGAACGCCCCTTCCTCCCCATCGACCCTCCCGCCGACTTCCTCGAGCTCTGCGTACCTGGTCGGGCGGGACTTGACGAGGCGCCAATCAACGGGTGGTTGGTGAGTTGCCAAATTCCTTCTTATTTTTTCCGGCGCTCGACAAATTTCTGATCGTCTCTTGTGTTTTTGCAGGCAAAGTACCGTGGCGGCTGGCGAGTCGCTTGTACTCACTGCGAGACGAAGTACGCCGGCGGTAAATATGGCCACCTTCCCTTCCGCGCTCGAGATAACGCTCGCCAGTGGAAGATCAAGAGCACCGACGACGACGTAGTCCGGTGGGAAACTCCCCTCGCCTTCACTTCGACGTACGGTCCTCTCGTTCTTTGCCGGGCGGCAATTCCCCTCGCCAAATCTTCGTCGTTCTCGTCCTGCGGCCGATGCAAGTCCCTCGGCGACAAGTGCGCCGACCCCGGCGCTGAAGAAAAGGACGACTGGGACTTCGACGTCAAGGACGAGGCGCAGACTGCGGTTCTACGCGTCGCCAAGATCATCCGGGGATTTTGCCTCGGCCACTACGAGCTCAAGAACGACAAGATTGAAGCCACGAGACTCGCCTTCGGAATTCTCCGCAACGAATGTTGCCACGACTTCCAGTGCGATTTAATTGACGGCGTCGTTCAAGAGCACGGTGCCGACCCCTCGGAAGAAGTCCAGAGAATTCTGGCGGCGGCGCTTGACGGTTTGAGCAAGGTTTCGAAGCGTGCGGGTAAGAGGAAGGCTTAGTATTTGTTTTACGATATTCTCCGGCGGCGGTCTTCTTTACGAACTTTAATGAACGGTAATAATAATAATACTTGTATTAATTCACGGGCTCAAATACAATCATATTTACGCGTCATAACATTTCTTGATAAATCTTCCGGCGGAATCCTTCGGCGGCACTACAGCGACGCTATTTCCACCTTTACCCCACACAAGCTGGCACGTATCTAAGAAAAATGGCACGCGCCTATCATTTCCGGGGTGAATGGATCATGACGAACTTCAAGGTTCCCTCCTCCTTGTGCTGCCTGTCGCCTTGTCGCCTCGTCTGTCTACTCGATCGTGATGATGATGTCAGCAGATCAGCCAGCCAGCCTTTCGATGAGATGGGCTCGATCTGACTGGCCAGAGCAGCGATGAGAGGCTCGATCAGCGATCTGAACCGACTTCGACCATCGACTTCCGAGATACAAGTCGCAACTCGATATCGTCTACAACACTCTATCGCAATCTTACAAGCTCACAATAATCCGAACAGCCGTAGCTAGCGAAGTAGACATCCGTCACTCTCGACAAGTACTTCGAATCCACCACAACTCGACAAACAAACACCTCTTACACGATGGGTATCATGTCTCTTTACCGTAAGCACAATCACACTGTCACGATCGATCCTGGCTCGCCGCTGCTCGACCTCCGGGAAGCTGACTTTGACGCTGCCATCTCAATCTCGCAGACGATATCTGCCTCGGCAACGTCTTTGGCTCTGGCCACCCTATCCACCCTATCACCGTCCACTACCCCCTGACCACCCTCATGGCAGCCTACGGGATCGACATGACCGTCCATTCCCGCCCTTACCTCCCTCGACTCCTCACCTCCCTCCTCCCCTCCACCCCGGTCTTGGCCCAGGTGGCTTATTACTCCAATGCCGCCGGGTTGATCTTTATGGCTCCGGCGCTTATTACCGGATTTCACGAGTTTTACGAGATTTACAAGCATTTGGGGACGAAGAGGGTCGAGGATGGGGTCGTCCTCCAGAGTTACCCGCAGAGGACGTTTAACGTCGCTGCGATTCATGGGGTTTTGAACGCATTGACTGGTGAGCTCTTCTTTGTTCTTTTTTCCAAGCGTTCTGTTCTACCCGCTTTGTTTTCTCGTCTTTGACGTACTCACCTGCTGACCATCCCGCCATCTTCTTACGTGCAGGTGCCTACTCCCTCTACCTATGGAGAGCCAGAAAGAACGTCCCTGGACACATGTCCACCCCTCGACAAGGGTTGGCTTCCGGGTTGGTTCTGGGATCCCTGATCTTCTCCGCTGCATTGGTGAGTTTCGGTGTCTCCCTCTCTCTTCTGGTCATTTCTCCTCTTTCGAGATTTTAACTAACATTCATCTTTACGTTCATGTTCCTCTTCCCCTTCCATCGGTCGACGGCTGACAAATCTCACAGGGCGGAAAGTTGGTTTACGACTACGGCATCGGCGTGCAACGACAAGGGAGCGCGATCGAGGATAAGAAGGCCATGTGGAAGGACCTTTCCAGGCATGCCGAGTGAACGAGCAACGGGGCTCGACTCGAGAGGTCTTTTATGGTCCTCGATCGGAACCATCAGGGATACCTCCCTCGAGTCGGGGACGAAGACGGAGATGCAGTCGTACAGTCTCATCCGATGGCTACTTCATTGGGCTGTTCGAGAAGAAGGCCAAGAGAAGGATGGCGAAGCGGACTTTAAACGGTGGTGTTTACATACGACCCGGCGGATTGGATACTGTATACAGATAATATGAACGGATACGAAGTCAACAATGATGCTCGGCCAATGTTTCTCTCCGTTGAAGAAGATGAAGCATCCCATATCGGACCTGCCAGGAAACAATCGCGAAATGATACGAAACGCCCAAACTCAGGTTGGAATTGCGCTCTTTCCGCGACGCAGTGGAGTGTCGTTGTTCGTTTCCCTCGGGTGAGTGCGCTATGTGACACTGCAAACACTCTGGCAAAAGCCCTATCCACAACATCATTGTCTCCACCTCGAGCAACAAGCCTCCGCAAGGCCGCATGGGAAAGGGATGGAACGATGACCTCAATCGCAGCACCAAGTCTCCGGTTGGTTTTTTGTTATTGCCATCGTTCAAATGGACGTGCGTATTCCGTGAGGTCGTACTAACGATCGCTCTCAACAGTGAGATGCGTCCCGCTGGAAAGGGTGAATCCGAGTACGGATTCGAATCGTTGTCGTTTTGATTACGTTTCAATCCTGATATACACAGCATGCGTAAGACGTGGATCGCGAGTTTCCCGTCACTCATACACACTTTTGTCACCTAGTCACAGTACAGATCATCTTGCAACTCGAGCAGACGATGTAATGACAACAACCATACACCCTGGATTATGATCAGCATTACAATTGTCTGTCTGATAGGGATAACACTGCACCTCAACTTTGTGCTCCTCTTGGCCTTATCATTTATATCGCATGAGCAGTATCAAGAGATCCGACCAATATCGAATGAAGAATCGATGAGCCAAGAAGCTATTTGTGATCTTGCCAAGCCTGTCAGGTCATATGAGTTTCTGGATCCCCGACAAGAGGCTCGGGACGAGGGAGCGACGGTCGAGCACAAGCCGGCAGTCCTCAAAGGTGATTACCTTTTGCTGATACCTCTTACGTTCTCGTTCTATTCTCCCTTTCCTCAAAAGCGGATCTCAGTGGATGCTCAGCAAAAAATACGGGCAGGTGACCATCTCGTTCCCTACACTGCGCTACGCGGGCAATCGGCTTCGATGGTTTTGTAAAAATCGTACCGGTCGGAGTCAAATCTACCGTCGACAACGGAAAAGCAATAGTACTTCCGCTCGAACAGCAGTCGAGTGTTTCGTTTCGATTTGTATACTTTTAACTAATTGAGATACAGTCACTCCCGCCTGGTCTAATGTTTTTAGAGTTGCCCGGTTTCGATCCCACTCAACAACCTAGACCTCAAGCCTTCAGACCCGGAGTATCCGCGATTTTGAAGACCAACTTCTTCGCGCTAACCTTCCCCTCTTGCAACCTCCTCAGTCCTTCTTCCACCCCCTCCAAGCCGCCCTTGACGACCTCGTAAGGATGAGGCTCGAACCTGCCCTCTTGAAGCCATTTGCCGAAGAGACGGTAGTAGGCCGAGGCAAGGTCTTGAAGGTAAGGAGCGCCAGAGTGGGCGTCCCCGACCATCGTTCGGAGGATCTTTGTTCGGGTGGAGGTCTCTTCCTCGGGGACGGGGAGGACGGTAGTGTGTAGCCCGCCATCTGCAAGGACAGCAGAGATATCCTTGACAGAATCTCCTTCGGAAATGGCATCATAGGCCCTCAACAACTTCTTCCCACCCAAGATCTTCTTGATGTCTTCGACGACGTTCTTGTTCCGGTAATCGACGATATGGTCCGCCCCGATGGATTTGGCGTAATCTCCACCTGATCCAGCTACAGCGATGATAGGGTGAATATTGGCTAGCACGGCGAGCTTGATGACGAACGCTCCTACCGCGGAAGAACCACCGTAAACGAGCAAGGGAAGTTCTTCCTTAGCAGGTGCCAGCGGGGTGGGAAGTTGAAGACGGTCAAACATTCCGATGACCGAGGTCATAGCCGCCAAAGGGAGGGTGGCTGCTTCTTCAAAGGATGTCTTCTCCGGGATGTGGAAGGTGGTATGTTGAGGCGCTATGCTGTACTGGGCAAACGAGCCGTGGTCGGACATCATGACGTGGAAAGCGGCGACTCGGTCTCCCTTTTTGAACTCGGTCACGTTCTTGCCGACCTTATGGACGAGACCGGCAATATCGTCCCCGGTGTTGAGGTTCTTGCCTTGCCAAGGAGGAACTACAACATGATCTTGTAAGTGACATCACCCGGGTAGGCGGTGGAGGCAGACTTGAAGTTCGCTCACTCTTCCAGTCCTTGGGGTTCGACCCGCTGACCACGACCTCGATCAAGACCTCTTCCGCACCAGGTTCACTGCAAGGTACAGGAGAGAGGGGTACGGCATCTCGTCAGAGAAAATGTTTGCCGAAACCTGCAGCTTTGGCGAGACTCACGGGATAGGAGCGTCGACGATCTTGACCGTGATGGGCTCGGTCATGTTGCCCTTGGTACCGCTGACAATGGCGGATTTCTGAGTGGATGAAGACATGTTGATGATGGAAAGATCAAGTTTGGTGTGATTGTTTCGAAGAGGTTTGAACAGGTGAAGGGAGATAGCTGGTACCCCCCTGATCCCCCGATCGAGTGTTATATACTCCTGGCCTCCTGGACGGTGTCGTGTGGAGGTCGTTGACTATGGGGCGCCATTTGCACCATTGATCAACGCCTTTGATTGACGCGCGTCGTCTCTGTTGGTCCGATTTGGTCTCTCTTGGTCCAATTTGGTCTCTCTTGGTCTCGCGGAGTCTTTGCTGGCCGTCTTTGGTCTTTTGTTCGCGTCTTTACCTCCATTTTAGTCGTATTTACCCCTATCTCAACGATTTTCGTCCATACACGACCAATAAATTTACAGAACGACCGCCGTGCTCTCGTAGACATACAAGAAAGGACTCTAGATGTTCAAAATCATACTATGCATGACTCCAACAGTCTAGTAATGGTCTCTAGTGGTTGTGGGGGGAGGTGTACATGTCTTAACGCGACTCATTGATCGATTCTAAGTACAAACAACTCATCGTGAGTGATCCTGCAACGTATTACATAGACGATGAACCACCTTCCTGTTGTTACAGCCTTAGTCGAGCAGACATTACACCCTGCTAGACTATATTTGAGTCAAGACCCGGCCACACGCAATGTGTTCTTGCTTCCCAACCTCATCACTGCTCTGGACGACCTTGCTCACCTCCTCGAACACACTGTGAGGACCAGGATTCCCCATTCGGCATACATCACCCACATCCAGTCTACTACATCCCTTCATGAACGTCTCTGCGCCTATGAAAGATCCCTGGCGTCCAACGTCATCGTTCGTCAGACTGTTACTCGTATTAGCAACCCAAACGGAGGTCGTCCGGTGATCGAATTAGCTCCAGGTCTGCTCGACTTTTACACCAATCTTGGCTATGCAGACCGTGAGATAGCTCTTCATCTAGGGATATCAAGGGGTACGGTCACTAGGAGACGGAGAGCGTTTGGGCAAGGCAAACGAGCAGTTAAACATATGGTCGCTCCGTATCAATTGCATTGTGTGAGTCTCCTCTTGGTCTCATTTGGTCTCGTTTGGTCTTTTTTGGTCTTTTCTCGTCCAATTTGGTCTTGTCTGGACTGTTCATCACCTCTCAAGTCTAATCTTGACTTGATTTCACTTGATCACCAGCTCGTAGCATCAATTTTGAACTTGGTCGACAAGCAGAACACTGGAGAACGTCTTGTAATGGGGCTACTCTCCGCTCAGCAAGTCAAAGTCACTCGAGCACAGCTGCGAGCTACCCTGCGAGCTCAAGATCCTCATGGCAACATGGTCCGAAGTGGGAGAGTACTACATCGTAGGGACTATGATGTACCCTTTGTCAACTCCGTATGGCATATGGACGGGCAACACAAGTTGATCAACTGGAAGTTCGTTATACACGGTGCTGTCGACGGCAAGAGTCGATTGATCGTGTTCATGCTTGCGTCTGACAACAACAAGTCCGAAACTGTGGAAGACTCTTTCTTACAAGCGACTCAGCAGTGGGGCTGGCCATCAAGAGTCAGGGCAGACTATGGTGGGGAGAATCTAGGTGTTCGTACGTTGATGAACGCGGTGAGAGGTATGTGATCGATCTCATCGGTCTCGCGCAAGACCGATTTGCTCCACCACAAGACTAAGTTGGACCAATTTCGTCTCTCTTGCTCCTGTCACATACCTGCGAGCTCCTCTATAGGTGAGAATCGGGGTTCCTTCATGCAAGGACCATCTACACGGAACGTACGGATCGAGAGGCAATGGCGACAAGTTGGAGAAACAGTAACACAGCAATTCACTCGTCATTTCCTGGAGATGGAACGTGTTCACCACCTCTATCGTGAAGATCCTATTGACATCTACTGTCTACACTATGTCTTCTTACCCTACATCAACTTCGTGTTGGGGTATTACGTCGACATGTGGAACTATCATGGCATGTCCAATCAAGGACTCAAAGGACTTAGCCCAGCGCAGATGTGGTATCGAGGTCAGTTTTGGTCGAGATTGGTCTTGCGTTGGTCCATCGTACACTAAAATCGACCAAATCGGACTTCCAAACTGCTACAGGAGTCGTAGATGCAGCTGCAAGCGGCTTTGATCTCAATCTCTTCCCCCTCGAAAGTCAAGATGAGGCTATCTTACGACAAAATCGTCCTGAACAGCTCAATATCATGGATATGGATGCTACCGACCCCATCGCCGATCAAATAAGAGCACCTAGGGTTCGAGATCCGCACGTCATAGTGCCTCGCTACATGGATCATGTACCACCACTGCTCTCGACATACGAATTCAGGCAAGGTCTGGAACAGCGTTTCCCTATTCAGCAATGGGTCTCCATCGTCGACGCAACACAGTACTATCTCGCTGTACGAGAGTTTGTCTATGACACCATCAACATTTCATGAGCGTCATCGCTATGATGTCATAGACAACTCGTCATACCTGGTGTCCCCATCTCTATTGTGCTGCGAGTTGCGCGTGAGAAAGACTTTATTGGACTAACAAACAAGTGTTTCATCTTTTTTTCTTTGTTCGCCATCAAAAAACAACAAAACAACAAAGTCCTTTGGTCCTTTCGTATGTATATATGTAAGCAGCTAGACCTATTTCCTCTCTCTCGTACTTCTCTACACTTTCACTGACCTACTCGAATACTCTCATATCACTTTTATCACCTCTTAACCCTACTCGTACTCTAAATCTCTCCATTCAAATCAAAATGTCCGGCCTTCCTCCCAACAACGACAAGAACAAGAAGAGCGGTGGTGAGAAGAGGAAGTCGACGGCGCCCGACGACGTTGCGGGGAAGAAGAGGAAGACGAGGGCCGACGCCAGGAAGGAGAGAGACGGGTCCTCTCTCACACCGCTTCCTGTAAGTCCTTTGTGGTCTTGTTTAGTCTTTCTTGGTTTTGTTTAGTCTCGTTCGGTCTCGTTTGGTCTTATCAACTCGTACTGACATCGATTATGTTGTGTTTTTGTCTTGACCTGATAGCTATCCCCCGAGGAGATGAAGGCGGAGGTTGCGCGTTTGGTCGAGGAGGGGGTGAAGGCGAGGATGGCGGAGGAGAAGAAGAAGGAGGCGGCCGAGAAGAGGAAGAAGGAGGCGGCCGAGAAGAAGGCGAGGGCGGAGAAGGAGTCGGAGAGGATCCGGGATTTGGAGAAGGGGAGGAAGAGGAAGCAGGCCGAGGTAAGTCTTGCTTGCGTTAGAACGTCTCTACAGCTATCGTTCGGAAGTCTTAGAAGCTCTTCGTTCGCTGACTCGACAACGTTGTTGTACCTCTTACCTCGATCAGGACCAGCAGGCCGAGATCGCCCGGCAGGTGGACCTGGCGTTGGCGAGGGATGGGAAGAAGAAGGAGGTCGAGGGGAAGGAGGAGAAGAAGGAGAAGAAGGAGGAGGAGAAGGACGAGCGCGGGGTGAGTTTAGTCTTGTCTATTCGTCTTCGAGTCTACGTGTTCTATCTTTACTCGAGTACAAGTAACATCTTGCTGATTCATATTCAACGTTTGCATATACACAGCGTTCGTCGAGCAAGATGGAGAGCGGGGAGCCCCTTGAGGGGGTCTCCCAATACAAGATGGACTTGGCAAAGGTATGTCTATCGTCCGAGTTAGACCTCGTTGGACTAAAATAGTCTTGCTTACACTTGATATATATTTGATCGTGTTCTCAGTCCATCCGCCAGTGGAAGGAGAACCACGGGGAGAGCGTGGTGGAGTTGTTGGGGGACGACCGGTGCGAGCCGTGCCAGAAGGGGCACCGAACGACCTCCGGGAAGCACGGGCCGCCATCGGAGGCCTTGAAGGCGTTGAACAAGGAGTTCAACCGTTGTGTGATCGGGTCGAGCGGGAGATGCTCGGGGTGCCAGTGGAACGGTGGGGTGAAGGAGAAGTGCAAGTACCGGCGACCACCACCCGCCCCCCCCGCCGACGTCAAGCCCGACCTCCCGCTGGCAGGTCCCTACAGCCGATTCGGCTCGGGACATGGCTTTGGGGCCAACTTCGACGCTCCCCCGGCGCCCCCTGGTGGCTACTTGGCCGCCCCCCTCCTCCCCACCACCCCCCACCGCCGACCTGGTCTTACCGGCCTCGGCCTCCCCCTCTCCCCCGCCTCCCCCTCCACCACCGCCTCGACCTCGAGGATCGCCAACATCGGCGATCGACTTACCGGGTTCAACGAGGAGCTCCAGCGGGCGATGGAGAACGCCCAGTGGGCTCTCCATGAGCAAAATATTGCTCATTACTTCCCCTCGGTGCACGACCTCGTGCGGTGGTTCGTTGATGCTGCGAATCGCATCACGGAGTCCGGCCAGGACTTGGGGAGGTTGACCAACCCCCGCCCGGACTTCTCTCGACGTTGATCGTCGAGTTTTTACTTCTTGTTTTTGACTTCGTTCTCTTTTTTTTGTTGTACAATAATATTGAATATGTCTATGCATGCCGGCGCGAGAACAACTTGGACTTGATAAAGACTTAAAACCCAACAACGAACACTAATCTAAGAACGTAACCCATAGAAAGAACTTCGAAACCCCAATCACGACTCGCGTCAACACGAGTCGGTCTAAAACACATGTTCCAAATCCCAGATAAGACTAAGGAAGACTAAAGAGAAGCCAAGAAGAGCAAGAACGACGAAACAAGACCAAAAAGGACCAGCAGAGACGAAGCAAGACCAACAAAGACGAACGAAGACCAAAAGAGACCAAAAAAGTCTAACGAAGACCAAATGAGAACAGCAAAGACTATCAAAGACTAAAGAACATTGACGGCAATGATATTCAGTGTTAGAAGTTGTAAGCTTGCCATTACATCGTCCAACTCACAGAGACGACATCATTTGCGACCAGCCTTGGCGTAGTTATCAAGGTCTAAACGTTGAGTTTGGATCCTTCGCCTTTTGTTTGGGCGCTCAAGGGCCTCCGAATCATCTGCAGGGCTTGCAACTGGTGTGACTGGAGCAACGACTTCTTTGCCTTTGCCTTTTCCGTTGCTCGTCTTTCGAGGTCTTCCTCTTCCCCGCTTGACAGGTGCCGAAGTAGACGCCTCCTCTACACCTTGTACCGTTGCCTCGACTTCCCTAGGACCACCCTCTTCAACAGTAGCCGTTGACGGACCTCCCACATCTTCGACAGTCGACTCGGGCATGCCTCCCGACCAATCCATGTGGGTCTCCAAGTGGCTGTACAGTTCAGCTGCCAACGCATTGGGATCTTGGTCGAAGGGATCGTTGATCCACTGCTCCTGCTCATGATTCTCGTCCCCAAATCCTTCCTGTACCCCTCGTTCTTCCCCATCCTCGTCTTCACTGTAGAACAGTGGTTCTTCTTGGACTCCCGTTAGACCAAGACCATCGACAGCAGAGGTTCCAGCGTCAGCCAAAGCCATGAGTTGGGTTTGACGTTGCAACCACTCTTCCCCAAATCCTGGCTGCTGTGCTAGCTGAGCGAGAAGTTGTTGGGTAGAGAGAGGAGGTTGGTCGACAGAGGTGATCCTGGGCTTGACATCTTCATCGTCGGTATTATCGATGAGCTCGATGACTTCGCCTTGGATGGGATTGGGCACCTTCAGCTCCTCGGTCGGCTCGTCTTTGACGATTGTGGACTTGGAGAGTGGTGCGACAGCCTTGCCTGGTCTCTTTTTCGACGTGAGAAGGACTCTCTTGGTCTTCTTTTGACCTCCCGAGGTCTTTTTTGGTCTCCCTTGCACCGGCGGCAGGTTCCTTAATGACTCCAAGTCTGAATCAGACTCCGACTCCTCGAGCAATTGACGCCTTTGTTGGTCCAACCATGCCTGACACTTCCCCTGATGAGCGGCTAGCATCTCAGGGGGGTATCGTCTACTGCATCCTTGGCAACTCCTTAGTCCATCAACATCATCCTCATCGTCCTCGATCGTCTTCTCCCAAGGGTCGTGGTCTTCGCCCATCTCACCCGCTACCTGTAATCTCCACTCTGGATTGTCGTTCTCTGGCAAGTCCCACCCTTCCTCAAAGATGCAAATGTAGTAGGAGTTGCGAAACTTGTCCTTCAAGTCTTCAATCGGAGTGGTGAAGCCTGGCCAAGTCATCCTTCCGTCGAATTTGGTAGATCCTTGTCCACATTTGGCCCAGACGAAAGGCGTGGAGAGGAATTGAGGTCCATGAACAGATCGGAAGACTCTTAGCACCTCATTGCCCACGTCCCGAGGCGTCATGTTGCTAGTAACGACGATTGATTGCATATAACCAAGCAGCTCGACAGCTTCTAGGAATTTGGGACCTCCTCCCGACTGCCATAACTTGATCTTCGTGCGCAAGATAGAGCCACAGCCAATGAAGATGACCTAGAGATTACCAAGCACGAACGAACCCAGCGTTGGCAAGACTTCATCAGACCAATTTGGACCAAATAAGACCAAATGAGACCAAGAGTAGTCGAAATAAGACTTGCCTTGTTTTGCCCTCGACCGAGCGTAACCTTGCTAATCTTGGGAACCTTCTCAACGCCTCTACTGGTCGCTTGCTGGTATCCTCCTCCTGGCAGTCTCTTCGTAGCTGCAATAGCAGAGCTGCTTGGAGCTAGACCACTCGCGAAGGTGGTGAAAGATGGCTGAGGAGCAAGCTGCAGGGGGTGAGGGAAGGGGGTTTGACGTCCGATGAACTGAGATGGGTAGCGCGATTGATAAGAGTTGAGATCGAGTTGGGAGGACGGACGACCAGCTGTACTGGATACAGCTGAGAAGGAAGTGGTACCGGGAGTCGAAGGAGGAGGTCGATTGTTGATTGATTCATCGATTGAATCGATCGTGGCACTTGGGGAGACGAGGTTGCGGGCAGTTTGGGACGAAGGGGGGGCCTGCAGTGGAGCAGCCTGCCCATAAACTCCAGCATTGACACCGGGAGCGTTCATTCTGGACAAGATTTGGTCCAGTCCATGCTTGTCCTGTAACATCCTCTGGTTGAGGATGGCAAAAAGCTCTTCGTCGGAGGGAATTTGGCTCATCTTGATGAATTTGAGAGGTACGTAGAGCACTTGAGACTAGGTAATGTCAAGGAGGGAGATAGGTAGTATCGATACGACTTGTTCGGTCTTTGTCAGTCTCCCTTGGTCTTCGTTGGTCCAATTTGGTCTTCGTTGGTCTAATTTGGACCAATTTGGACCAATTTGGACTATTTGCCTCCGGCCGGGTGCAATCAAGACACGCGAAGCAAAGACGCGGACCAAAGACGCTGAAATGAGGCCAAGACAACACAAATCTCGACGCAAAGGCTACAAACACGTCCATAGGCGACCCCCAAAGACGATTGGTGCTTTCGGCGCGTCATAGTTGACAAGATTACAAACGACCACCCTCCCGAGTCTCGGAAGCAATTGCGTTGTGTGATTGCGTCATCAAACATTCGATCGGCCGCCGGGTCACGTTTCAACACGTAAAGACTGAAACGTGAAGTCTCAGGTCGCAAGACGGATTTGATCAACACGTTGTCCATCTATACAGGTTGCAGAGTATAGTTTACCGTCATGGTTGGCGTATTGCTGCAAGCAAACCCTGGAGCTACTAGCTAGTAGCCACTCGAGTCGTCAGCTTCGTTATAGTCAAGCCCTGAACGATGATCCGACTCTCTACCCTCCGAAAGTTACCAAGTGAACTATGCAAGAGTAGATTACTCTACGCCACGGCATCTGGAAAAGGGCATTCAACATGGCAGGCTTCAGTTTTGTACAGGGCATAAAGAGGATGACGGTCCGCAAGGTGAGCATGATGGCGGATTCGCGGAATACGTTCTCAGTCGCGTATGTACACTGACGCCGGCGATATCAGATTTAGAGCCTAACGATGGGGGTTTAGGATATGAATAGCATCAGGCATGAAGATCAGGTAGCCTCTGGTCGTTAAGGCCTCTGGTGTCGTGATGAGCAAAGGGGCTACATTTATCCATTCGTTGTTCCCGCTGGATCTGAGGAATCTCTCCCTCCTTCGCGATACGAAGGCCCTGACGACAGGAACGTATTTGCCATACAGCTAGTGCCATTCGGTATACATAATTTTTTAACCGAGGCAGTATAGGTTTTCGATTGATCTGATAACGCTAGCAATAGGTGCAAGATACACGATATACCAGTCGCTTCAAAGCTCCGTGAAGAGTCGCGCCCTGTAACAGGCCTGTCAATTGCCGCACGATTATCAAAGACACAGCTCGAGCAATCTATGGTATGTAAGATGGAGGAAGAAGAAGAGACATATGGACAACGAAACAGAGAGATAATATTCGCGTGCAAACAATGGACTAGATCTGCCTCAACGGATCCACCTCGTCATTCTGCAGGATAGCCGTCCACCGGCTTCGCCCGACGATCACCCTGGGAGTTGTATCCCCAGAACCTATCGACTTGAGACCATTCGGGCCAAGCCGTATCGCCTAAAGGGTTTAATCAACGAGATGCACCTATATAGGTCCTCGATACGGTTCGACTTACTGATGCCCATCACATAGGGATTAGGAACGGTACCAACATGAAAATCCTTAGAATAATCCTTGAGCCACTTGAATACTTGACCGGCATCGGGAGGGGTCCTAAATTTAACATGAGCAATCTCTATCAGTGTCATCTCGAATTTCATTTAGGAAAAAGCAGTTGCTGCATGCGATACTCACTTGAATGACCCTTTGACCAGGTTCCTCTCTTCATCGGGGAAAAGCAGGGAATAACTCTTGAAGTCGCTTATATTCTGTACCAGGACGGACGGATCCGGCTGGATCGGACCATCTCTGTGAGCATCCCAGGTAGCAGAGTCATGAACGATATCAGTAAAAGACGAAAACAGTCAGCTGCCCGATCCCACGTACTCAAGCAGGAGGTACATGTCATGTTCGGCAGGGCCCGTGTAGTAGTTGTGAAAGACGATCATGTTCTCCTTGCGATTCGGCCAATCTTCATCGGGCTCGGGGTTGCAAATGGGCGACACCGCGAGAGGCTGCTCAAAGGCCCATTTCCTTATGTCGTCGGACAAGAGCTCGCCCATGACCTTTTTAGTCTGCCAGAAGCCGGGATAATAGAAGACCATCCCACATCGCAGCTCTTCCTTCTTTCCGTTCTTGTGTGCCTTGACGATCCCCATTGAACCGATACCGCTTGCCTTTCTCAAATTCCAGAATGTATGTTGGCCTCGCGCGTTCTCCGAGTCTGTAATTGTCCTCTTGTTAGCCTCTCGCAGCTTTTTGTCCTCCATGAACCACTCTTCGAAATAGTTCCAGTCGGTCTTCCCATCTCGGCTATAAGCTGATACGGGATATAGCAGACTGCATAGCAGGCCTACGAGAGCTAGGAGGGAGGTGATATTGGTCATAGTGGCGAAGTTAGCGGATACGCGCCATTTGCTCTCGAGGTGTACGACGGGTATGAGCGAGATTGGTCAAGTCGATCTTATATCTAAATCACTGTCAAGCTGACGCACATACCCCTGAGTTCCCCGTTCTTGTAGCCAAGCGCGACGAGAGCATCCCTTTCACTGTCAGACCCCTATGTTCCTCTAAGATTCCCGGCGGTTCGCAGAGCGGAGGAACCGGTGAGCCCCTTGATTCCTGTCGCGCAAGTGAAACATCGTCTTGGCGCGACATCTGAAACGATATGTAGGCCGAATGACGGGCGCTTCCAGTCTGGCGCGTTTCGAGGTCAATGACTAGCTATGTATCTCCCGCACAAAGCTAAGATGTCTTGGAGATCTGCGGGCAATGCGAGGCTGTTTCTTGACTCGACTATATTACCAGGCAATGTAATCGCAATCTGGATCCTATATTCATTTACGATGCTGAAAGAGATATCTCAGAACTGCTCATTACCCAATCCGGATCGATCCATTATAGATGGTCTGACTGGTTTTGCGCTCATCGGTCTTTCCCGTCCCAGGGTAATAGAGGGACCAGTACGCAAATCCGCCAAACACAGCCCTTCGATTTGCGCTAAGCCGTATTCGTGCTAGTGAGATAGCTTTATGAAGCCCACAAGCTATAAGCACACCGGCACACACCCGAAAGACCACACGGTGAAATCACCTGCACTCTCGTCCAGACTATGCTAGTGCCATTGTCGAGCGTCCCAATCATTCTGGCGGGACCCTGCCGGTAGTCGCGAGGAGGTGATCGGCATCGTCCCGGTCTTCCGGTCGAGACCTTATATGTTGGCCTGCATCTCGATTCAGCTGGATGGTCCAAGAGCCCTTCAACCTGTTCTTCCAGTTCCGCATCTCCATTTCGGATCTAGTCCTACTTTCCCACTTTGCAAAAGCTTTTTTGTAATCGCCTTCTTTGTGGGCTGTCAGATTCTCGCCCTGACTGTAGGCAAATATGTGCCAAGGTTTGACGTGTGTATCAGCATACCCTCCCTCCGCGAGTCTCCTTGGCAGGAAATCCAGAGAGGCCTGTTGGTAGTGCAGATGCGTCGCATCGACACAAGTCCCGCCGTCGATACCATGGACGGTCAAGTCAGAGGGCCTCCACATGTTCCTTCCACACGTTACGCATCTGTTGTACACATCCTTTTGCATCTGCTGATCTTCCAGTTGTAACCAAGCCGAGTCGTAGTCTCGTCGAGGTACCGAGGCTTGTCGGGATGACGTAGAATGCGTGACGGTTTCAGGTAAAGACCAGTAAACCTGTTCGAGAGAGAGTCCAGCACCTGAGGACGCGATTGTAGAATCAAGCGGATCTCTCTCCTAAGCTTAAAGAATCAGCTCTATTATCAGGGCCCTCTAACCCTAACGAGGAGGAGGCTCACCGCGTTGTGATGAATGGACTCGTCTGCATATGTTTTATTACTGTTCATGCTTTTCTCTCCTTGATCGCTGTAGTGGCATAGTCTCATGATGATGAACTACTACTAGTTTCACTTGTACAGGAAGGCGAAGCACTGGATTGTTTCGACAAGACGGACGGTCCGAGGCTATGTCTTAAGCTTTAAGAACCAAGTCTCGATGTCTCTCAATCAGCGGCACCCTGACGAAACAAAGGAAGACACTCCCAGTGACGTCTCCATGGGCTGGCCCCCATGATGGAGTATCAGCAGTACTAAACCTTTCCCGATTGAGACATATCAAAGAAAGGAGACACACTCAAGGCCATGCAAACTTAACGCTCTGCCCAAAATTGTCGATAATGCTGCCGGATACTGTCTCAGGTCCGCTCGTCATGTCACGAACCAAAACCTAGAGCTTCAAGCTGACAGCTGATAGAGACGTAGAAGCGAAAGCACGAGCGAGCGAGCAGACAAGTCAAGCGCGCGGTATCGCGCCGAGTGTTACAGTACGGAGGTGAGACACGCGCATATAGATTACGGCGATACCTTAGCTCCAGAAAGCGCGACATCGAATAGTCTTTGAGGGCAGAATCTACGTGCTAAAACTGTGAATTAACACACAGTTGGATGCGTAGCGGCAAAAGCACGGAAAATCTTGTCTGATGCAAGACAAGATTCGATTCTTCACTCTCCCTGCTGCCTCGCCCGTATCCTCTGCATCCTTTCCCGTGCACCGATCCGGTTCGTATGAGCTCGGCGGTCGGTCTTCCGGTCTGCATATACACTTTTCTCGCCCTTGACATAGTTGTAGATCTGGTATTCCTCGGCCTGCGAACCTGGCGGCCAACTGTTCGCGACCAGATCCTTTGCAACAACTTCCAATGCGACGGAATGATACGATTGGTGACCTCGATTGGCACACCCTTCCTTGCCATACCACATGAGCTCTTTGCAGTCTGGGCATGTATATAGCCTACGAGCGCCTATGTTCTGCCGTTGCTCAAGGATAAGAGTCAACCTTACCCGCTCTGGTTCCGATACTGTCTTGTTGATTGCAGTGGCGAAAGTGGGATCTCTAGATTGGATTGAATCGTGACTAGAGTATGGATTTCCTGAATCGCCCGAAGATGTCACTTCGCCCGATGTACCGCCTGCAACGGTCGTGTGAGGGGAGTCAGGATCAACATCCTGATTGCTGGAAGGATCAGGTTCAGACCGGGACATCCAAGAATCTTGTACCCCTTTCGTACCCTCTGGTAAAGAGTAATACGGAGCCCCTGTATAGGAAATGATCGGGATCAGCGGAATTTCCTACAACCATAATGGTCGTCGATTTACTTGGATCCTGAAACGAAGGGTCATGATACGAAGTTGGAAAGTCGCTCATGGTTTCTCGATTTTGGTAGACTATTGATTCTTTTCCTGTAGAGCGGGATGATGGAAGTCTTGTGATAAACCGAGCCTGAACCGTTCGAACTACTCTCGAATTGACGATTAGCGCTATTTATACTGGTTGCATTCCAGCAAGACAGTCTTGCCATTGATAACGAGAAAGGAGGAGTTAACAACGGAGCTGGCATTCTAAAAGGAAGCAGATCACAAAGGAATCTAGGATTATGTAAGGAGACTCGATCGTCCCCGGACTTCAATTAGTCCCAGCCAGACCGCGACCTCGTAAGCTTTGGGCCGTACGCTCCTCGATTGACACAAAGCGCCAGAACGGTTGACAGCCGCATCAAGATCGTCTTGCACTTGAAATCATCGGAGAGTTAGGTATCTACATTCTTCTCTATACCAGCTATCGCTGAGCAATCTTCGATCAAAGCTCAATCTTGTGTAAACCACTCAGGCTCCCAATCCCTGTACGAATTCTCTCCCGAGCTGTAGATCGAGCTTGGCAGAGCTACCATCTCTTGCCCAGCTTGACATCCACCTTGGGGCTGCAGTTCATACAGTACAGATTCTTCTCTGGTGGCCATCGAAGTCAATCGTTGGAGCTCCCGCATTACCGTTGTCTCTGATGGGGTCGATTCCCCTAGATATCCATTCCCGTCATGGAGGAACGACTTGCTGTATGATCCCAAATGGCTGTCCTGTACCCATTGATCGTCCATGGTCTTTTGAGGGATTGCGAAGGTGTCAGCTCGAAAGAGGGCGGAATGTCCCATCTCATGGCTTCCTCTTGAAAATTGATCGCCGTTGGGCGAGACGTAGAGCGAATCGCCGAGCACATCGGCAGCCGAAACATCTGAGACCGTCATATAGTCAGAATCGCGACATATACAGAGCTCGACTGTCTGAAAAATTTACCCAATGATTGCGCAACTTGGTCTTTCTCTTGTTTCCGGTTTTTCTTCGTTCTACTGGTGTTTGAGCTGGATTTAGCTGAACTTCGACTGTTCACGCTGTTGGTGATGGAACGAATTTGCTGGCGCGAGTCTCGGTATCTTTTGCGTTGCGCGAGCCTTTGCTTGTTGCGCCTTACTTCTCCCTTTAAAGCCTCGGTTTCCAACAATATTTCAGCTGATGCGATCAACAGGCTGATTATGATCAGTACGGGCTGAACGCTCGATGTAGAGAGTAAAAGATCACATGAATTTACCCTTTGCTGGGTCAAATGGCTTGTTATCACGCTTGACAACCCAGAAGTACATCCATAGATGCAACTCCTGCCCCTTGTAAGTCGGATGTTCCTGTTCGAAAGCCTCCTTAACCGGAAGACTCAGCTTTTCGTGCCTATACCGCCTGATCTGATCGGTACAGGATGAGGGAGCCGGATGCCAGTAGTATCCATCGCACTCGCATACTCTTGGCATCCAACTTTGGTGGTCCTTATTGTAGACATGACACTCCCAGAGAAATCCTGGTCCATCGATTTCATTCGCAGCTGGGCGCCTCAATCTCTCCTGAACTTCCTCTGTAAATTCGAAGCGGGACATCCTTTCCGTAAAGAGGTATATAAGAGTACGCCTTGCGTTCGTTGTAGCGAAAAGCCTTTTCAAAACGTGCGATTGACGTTCAAGATTCTAGGTAATGCAGGCGGAGCCCTCGGGCGGATTTCTAGATCGCGGGGTTGCAGAGTTACGGCACAGATTGGCTATGTCAATCGTAATAGATCGACTAAAGTCTCGAGTAATGAAGGTCATTGAGGCATGTTGCTCAACTGCTCTACATGTATATACGTACTCAGCCTTCTACTCATGGTATCCTTCCGCTGAAACGCCTTCCCTTGCCATTTTCCCCTCTGATTAGTTTCAGCAGCAGGCGGCTCAGGGGAACAAGCGACTTCACCGTGAGGTGTGCCAAGGTATCGGTCGTCAAGGCGGCTGTAAGTCATCTTTCCAGGACATGAACAAGAGAAAGATTTCCCCACCCCATTACAGGCATCCCAACGATCACGCTGATGTTCGTCTACAGCTACAGACCCATCGTAGTCAATCAATGGATTCCGAGCTTACCGCGACGATTGTGTTCATCAGTCAAGACGCTTACTTTGCTCATCCGCTAGACAAAGTCGGTCAGAGCTGCGAATCATAGATTCATTCGTTCGCCCCTCAAGATCACCTAGTCCGGAATGTTGGTTTTTCGCATGTTGCGTAACCCGATGGCGAGGGTCAAGTGGTTCTTGTGTTCCCTTCCAGCAATCAAGGAGAATTTTCACTACCTGACTACAAACCTACGACGAGTACATATGAGGCTACAATACCAAATCTTGGTGAGACGATGGCGACTCGACTCCATCACCCGGATCGACTACTCTCTTTTTCGGCTCGAAATCTTCCACATCGAGGCAGTAAAGTCGGTACCTGTCCAGATCCGTATCCCGTGTCAGTCTCTTGATCGGTCTTCCGTATAACCAATTGAGAAACATGTAAGGCTCGATGTCGTGAATCCCTTCGGCCTTCGTCTCTCTCCATATTCCCCTACATGCAGTCTGGTGTGCGAGCATGTGATTTCCTGCCAGACATTTCTGAGGAGGGTGTACCCACTTCCAGACCTTGCACGGCTGACAGAACCACTCATCGCGAATCTGAAGAGGATTGACTGTATTGGTCGCAAGGGCTTTCTTCTTCCTCTCGTCCAGAGCCTCATCTAATCGTACCACCTCTTCGGGATTCGACCTGACAGCTCCGTCACATCTCTGGCAGTGATGTATTTCGGTCGGGTTGAGCGAAGGAGATTCCGGCCCGATCAGGGACGATACAGGTATCGCTGTATTCACACTGCAGGCGTAGCCATGATGTAAGCTTCCCCTACTCGCTGCCGTTCCCGAGTCGTACATATCATAATGTGAGGGTTGAGAACGCGTAAGATAAGTAATACACTCCCAATCGACAGCCTGAGAGTTCGGCAGTCGTACATACCAGTACGCGATGATAGCCATTCGCTAGGACGTCCATTCGTTTCGTCTTCTACAGATACTCGCCAACAATTGGATCCGAGAGGCCCCCATTGTGGGTGGAGATCGTCTGGATAATTCTGAGGTCTGGGATGAGAGGTCACGGAATGGTCTCCTACAATTTCGGAGCTTTTGGTAGATGACTCCCAAGCAGTAGTGGCCGAGTCTCGGGTTAGCACCTGACGAAGAAGACTCGACTTCAAAGACGACATCGTTTGATGATTGTTGATCTACCCACATGAGGCGAAAATCGGCACACTAGTATGCATCGTTCGATGAGTTGATCTTTATATACTCCACTTCCGCATTCACGAGCCGATGCCACAAAGGGAGTTCCGAGGCAAGCCACGAGTATCCGTTTTACCTGACGGCGCGATGACGAATCTCTCGAAAGGAGCATCACATGTATACTGACGATACTGCTGATGTGATCAGGTGTCATCTGGTCTCAGGGCTACGATTCCTGTGATGCCGAACACGATACATATCGAAAGCTACTATGACATCTGTCGCGATCTGAGGACATTCAGTCACGCCACAGGGAACAAAGGAAGACGCGTCGAAACACGCGGATTGCTCCCGCTAAAACGTTCCGCTCGATCAAGGTATAGAAGAAGTCACATGGATTTGTTGAATTTGGAGTAGCTCCCCATGCTATAGCTTGCACGGTTTCGATATCTAAGATGATCCTTCATAGTTGGAAGTCGTTCAGCGTAGATAGATGATGTCCCGAAGAACAATATGGGGATATGTTGTGCGTCGCACCTATGTTTCACGACAATACACAGAATCTGAACAAATCGGTCAAGGCGTACGAACAGAGCAACGGGTTTCAACAATAGGGAACCTCCCATCTGATAAAAGTCTATTCCACGTCGCCCGGATCACTGACTCTGTGGACTATCGGATGAGGGGGTTTCACTCAAGTCAGATGGAGACGCTAGAAACCTTCCTGGAATCGATAGCCAAGAGCGCTACTTAAGGTGACTTCGCGGTACGTCATCAGAACAGCCTTGCTTCGAGAATGAAAACAGGGCGATCGTCGAAGCAAAAGGAGCCTTGGAGGCTGAAATTACGTAAGGTGATCCGGCCGTAACTACTCGTAGTCTTATCGTGAGAGAGGCGGCACCTTCACAAGTTGTGTTCAGACACCAGCCTCAGTCGTAATAACGCAATTTTGTGGCTGAAGGAGTCGCATAATCTTACTGCAGATGACTGGTATGCAAGAGCTGTTGAACATACCTTCATTTCCGTAGCAGCTTTCTCTAAGCGATGTACAATCAAACCCCAACCGACCTGAAGCTACGACGGCCGCCAATCCCCGTACAAGATTTTCCCTAAGCTAGTGTAGGCCGTATCAGGCGAGTCTATTCTCGATCCCTCAATCTGACGTTCGTTCGTGATAGAGAGCCCAGACGGCGCAAGGTCTTCATGTGCGACAGTCGAGACCGCCTCTTGTTGGTCCGACCCTCCCGTCAGCTCAGCCGAAGGCAATATCGGTAGACGATTATTTGCGTTGACGAAGAAAGGCTGACTGTGTGGTACTGGTGACCGTTCAGAGTCGGTCACCCAATTGGGGTCGAATGAGCTTCCAAGACGTGTAAATACCTGGTCCTCATGGGCACTGCTCCCTGGGATGCTCTGATCAATAAGGGATGATTAGCTAAGTGAGATGTGATTGCCGGAAACACCTGCACCATGATTGCAAGTCAGATTCCTAACTCACCATAGGATCTGTCGAACAGCCGCCTACGATTTCATATTGGTTCGCATGTGCAGCAAACGATGGTTTTCCTGTTATTTCCTGGACACATGTTCTGCCGGAAGAATCCGAATACAGAGGGTATCCGTCCGAACTTGTCTCTAGCCCTTGTGTCTCCTCCAACCTTTGTCTCCTCTGTGCCTCCAACTTTTTCTCCTTCCTCAAACGGTGCAACCTCTGTCTTTCCCTGCCCTGCGCTTTCCTCTTCTCGAGCTTTCCCTGTTCAGTTGCAAATGAAGATGCAGTAACGTTGGACGGTTCCAATGTCCTGTCAATTTTTTCAGGGACTGACTCCGAATGATCGGAATGGATCGAATATTGCATAGTTCCCCTCACTCCGAGATCAATTGAATTTTGTAGGGCCGCTTTTGACCTGCGCCGAAAAGCTCGTGAGTTGACCTTGTTCCTGTATGTGCTACGCGCCTTGTTGTTGCAGAGTTTGACTGGAAATATTGGCACGGAGGTGAAGGAATTCAGAAACGTTAAACACGGGTGCTAGCGTGGAGTATTCACCCTGCTCTGCAAACGTCCAAGAATCACCATGCCTCTCCACAAAAGTGTCCCTGTGAAAGTCATCGATGACGTATGACTTGAACCAGGGCATGACTTGCGTCATCTGTTTGTTCACCCATTCGACCCTGTCATGCTTGTCCAAATCTTCGCATGTGTTTGAACCTTGTTCGTATGACTTCTGACCGCATGTGCAGGCGCGACTGTTTGCCAACTCCTCGCATAAGAACTTATCCACGGCATTCAAAGAATCTGCTTGCGGACATGATCGTCAATATATTGACACAGTCGCTCTCATGAGCTGTTGACGGGAACTGTCGTGCATAGATTGTTGTGAAGACTTGCTTACTTTTGGGTTGTGTTGGTAAGTTGTGAGATACGCCTTGAGCAGGTTCGTAGAGAGACGATTCTCCAATCTCTTATAGTCCAGTGCCCGGTCGAGACCGTTAAATCAGCGTCAATCGATTCGAGGCATTGTTATAGAGATTAGGCATCCACTACCAGAATAATCATCTCTGTAGTGAATGACGGAACTCACCCGAGGCAGGGTTGTCAGAGTCGTGCACATATGATGACATTTGGTCTGGCGCTCAAGTAGGTGCAGCAATAATGAGAGGAAAAGGGAATCGGTCGATCTGTTCTGCCCGGAACCTTCATCTCGATGGGCATGGGTATATATAGATGGCGATGATCAACGGGCTTCCTTTCATTCGCCTCCCCATCGATGTGCTCTGTTCCAGCACCGATTTCGCGTCTCGCTATGCACTTATCTCTGGGCGCTCGCCGCTTGTCACGTGTCGCGACAGAGGAAACGCCGATAAATTGTCCATTCTTCAAGGATGAGAACATGGTGATTGCCATTCGGAGTACCCATACAGGCCAGATCGGGTCCATCTGACATTCCTTTGGGTCCTGGAACGAGGCCGTCGATCAACCACAATTTCGGATCGACCAGCAGAAGGTGTTTTGAGCACAAAATGTTGTTCAAGGGAACCAACACTTTTGCAGCAGAGTGTCAACCTGACTCAGCCAGACCATAGATCCTCGATTGTTGTGGATCGTGATAATCCAACTCTAGGTACCGCCGACACCACTTGCATAACTCAACTGTATTGCACTCAACGGCAATGCCGATTCGCTCAAGGGGGAGAAAAACATGCACAAGAAGGGCCGTCGGCGTTGATACAGTGAAGGGTTACGGGAATGGTCATCAGGCGCGTTCCACTTTCGAATCGCAACCTAGGCAAGAATTGGGAGTAGCCATATCAGCAGATCTGCATTCTCACTAGTCTAGGGACTTTGCCGAAAACGCAAGAACGACAGCACGAAACAGCGGGAGCAATCTGATCTCAAGCTAGAGTAAGGCCTGGCAATCAGGAGGCGTGTCTTTTCCTCATCGTCTCACTTACATTGCGCACAGCCCGCATTTATTGATTGTTGGTAGTGGATAGTCAAATGACAAACTGAGTGATCGGGGTAGGGAACTGTGCGGTGCTGCTGTCAGGGCCCCTTCAATCATCAATACGATTGCCGCGCCCCTCCTGAACACAATAGTCTCTTCAAGCTGTAGCTTCATGGGAGCGAGCATGTATTTCCCCCTGGAGCGGGAACGTCCTGTTGTTCTTGCATATCACCTTATCACGTTCACTTCCTCCGAATGAAAACATACACATCTCTCGGCTTCAATGGTTCGGTATACGCATCTATGTCCGACCCTGTCATACAACCGGTAAGCTAGGAGTTTCTACCGTATCCCCAATCTGACCAATGGTCTTGACCTTGAAACGTCGAGTTGAAGGCAAAAGAATCCCATTGACTTGATCCTGAGGGCTCTTCATTGTTGGTCGAAGTTGTCCAGGGAGAAGAGGCGTCAAGATTGGAGACTCCCAATCCGCCACCGGTCAGGACCTCGCTTCTGTCCGGATCTGAATCCAAGAGGACGGAATAGCCTGACTCGTCCTGCTTCGTTCTCGCCACACTACGATCCCCTTTCGAACCTGTCCTTGATCTTTCCTTTGCGCGATTCTTTTTGCGGCGATGTCTGCGTGCAGCTAGTCTGTTGCCGTAAGTGCGGCGCGCCTTGCTCGTGTTGATGAAAGCGACTATGTTGGTAGAATGCAGGATGATCGAGTCAGTGATCTCCATTTGCGGATGTTACAGCAGAGTCTTTCACCATTCTCTTTTTCCGTCCAGGGTCTGCCACGTCTTGCGACAAACGTTGCGCGATAGAAGTCATCGATAGCAGTGACTGGAAACCAGGGCATAACTTGTCGAATGCGACCGTCGACCCAAGCGCTCACAGTCCCGTGCAAGTCCTTCTTGCGACCATCTTGGCAGGCAGAGGAACTTTGCTCGTAGTAGTGCTGACCGCATGCGCAAGGAGCATTTGCCAGTCTTTCTAGTTCCTCTTCTTCTTGTTCAGTCAAGGCGTCTCTTTCTATACCGGAGCGCCGAAATCGCATCATTCCCGACGTCATCAGGCACTAGCTAAACATGCAAGCGGAATGTTGAATAGGTAGACATACCATTGAGTTGGTCTGGAGCGCTGGTGTCACCCAGTTGGTTGGTATCAGTCCTGTGAAACGACCCTCGCTCTTCTTCAAGAACCAAAAAAGATACCGACCTCAGTTGCGATCTGAATCGACAAGCTTTTACCAATAACTTACGTTTCGCTGAGAAAACGTAGTCAGGATCGATTTCGTACTCGCCATCTTGACCAGAATCGTGATCGCCCTCGGCATATACGTTGAAGTTGTAAGTGATTGTTGACATTTGCAATGGAGGCTTCAAAGTCTTTGCAACAGAAGAAAGCAAGGTAGAACCACCAGGTCCAGCTCCAAACTCTGTTTGGGCGCATCTTTATAATGCTGGAAAACGGTCGCAGTAGACAGGTTTCCATTCATTCGGCTAGCTGCCATCCCAGAAACGTAAGACATCTTCCTTTGTGCTATGCCGCTGGAACACCTTTCAGCCTATGTAAAGACGCGATCGCATTACAAAGGTTGTCACGGGCCACAGATTCGGAGACCGTGAAAGGAGAGAAACGTTGGGAATTCAAGCTTTTCTTGCCTTCTTCTCAGTTTTGGAACGGTCGAGATTCCGCGCTGTAGCGACTGGACATCCAGCTAGGTCGAGTCGAGGCAATCGAGATCGCTTTCGGACCTATGTCCGACATTGCGATAAATGTAGTATACATCACGACAGACGACTTGTTACAAGTACACTATACATTGAAAACAGGACCTGAGGAGAGGCCGATGGAGTTAAAGAGCGAAAACAGAGGAGTCGGGATACCGTCGTATTGCTTCGTACGGTGACGCGATGTGAAACGAGCTAGGCCAGTCCGAGGTATGGTATGCATGATATGTCTATGGTGATTGTCGCGATGAGGTTGCAAGGTCTGAAGATTGAGTTGGATGATCAGCCGGCAAGAACCGGGGTCGAATGAGGCAGGACGGATGATTCCGGTAAGGCCGATTAAGGGAGGCGAGACTTTGTGTTTTGAAGAAACTAGAATGCTGGATGACGGAGGGTTGCTCGCAGCCTCTGGTGGTTGTCGGCGCGAAGCTGAGAAATCGTGCGAGACCCGGACTAGATAGGAAAGTCCGGCGTGTGGGAAGTCGCAGACAACTATCGTCTTCGGCGGAGTAATGGTCAAACGACGAGACGGGAGAACGCAAGTGAACGAGCGAGAGGAAAAGGGGTAGCCGAGGATTCAATCCCATGCTCGTTTGGCTCGTTCTCGTTGAGACTGGTAATGGCGAACAAGAATACAGGTCAGTGACGGACGGAGTGCGGGGATTTTTTTGAAAGCATTCTCTCAGACTCACCTTCCTATTCTCTCGCTGCTGCACCTTGGTTCCCAACCTCTCCGAAGTCCCCAAAGCCTTCTCCTTCATCTTCTCTCCTTTACGTTTACTCTTGCTGCTCTTCTGCCTCGCCGTGGCCTTGGTCGTCGAGCCTCCCTCAACAGGCTGAGCGGGAAGTCGGGCGTTCTTGGTAGACGCTTTTGTCAGAGCTTTGGGGTCTGTCGTTTGACCCTTGGATTGACGGGCGGCCAGGGCGGCCAGCTTGGATTGTACGGACTCGCCATTTGAGGCGTCGGTGGGTGCGGCTATGGGTAGTGGTAAGAGTGGGGCCGATTAGCAACGGTCGAACTGTAGCAGATCAGAAGCAGCTCACATGAGCTCATGCTGGATAATGTAGAAGACTGTATGGGTAGCAATTCGTAGCAATAGAGGTTGAAGGCCCGGTACAATTTACAACGAAGCAACTACAAGATATGCCAGATGATCTCAGTTTCAACCTCGAGAATGCCGAACTTTCCCACTTTCACGTGATCGACCCGTCACCAACGTCATGCCCGTGGGGGGGCTATGATGACGAGTATCAAGTTGTCAACCTGTTTATTTAGCAACCATTCCAGGTCTATATCTGCCGAAAGAGGACCATATAATACGGCTAGAGGAACTCATAGTCTACATCCTACGCTTGTTCCGAAAAAAACGGAGTCCGCTAGGCCCGCAAAACCGATCACCATGGGTAAACTCACTCGTCAACAACTCGAAGGTCTCAATCTCTACAAGTATTCTGGGGTAGACAAGCAAGTATCTAACCTCCCTCGTACTAAATATCTAATCTACCAGCTTATCATGTTCCTGGTTCTGTGACCGAACAACAGGTCCCTCTTGTCCAAGACGATCCTGACACCGTATTGGAATCACCTGGTGACCTACTTCCCGAAAACAATTGCACCGAACACCGTCAGTCCCCCTCGCTGTCCCCTAGCACTCCATAAAGTTCTAGCGGATCCTGAAACGAATCACCGTGTTCTTTGGGCTCTACCCGCGATAGATCACCTCGATCGGTCTAGGATTCGTAGCCGTGAACATAGCCACACTCTTGTTCTTCGACCCGAAATACGAGGGGAAAGAATTACCTTCATGGGTCTATCTATCGTAAGTCCTGCCGGTATTTAGCTACAGTTTGTGAAGACAATTGTGTTGATGGCTCATCAAATATCATGTCTATCCTATGTTTCGGTTTGCGTGTATCACCCAATCTGCTTATTTCTGAATTGGCAACGTTCCGCTGAACCTGACAACACGCACGTTCTCTCGCCATCCTCGACCATCAATCCATCCGGATCTCATATTGACCTGACCTGACTTTGACTCGATACCGAATTTACCGTCAATGCAACGACCGGGAACAGATGGGGTATCGGTCTATTCTTGTACCAATCCATGGACGCTATCGATGGGAAGCAAGCGAGGAGGACGGGTATGGCTGGGCCTTTGGGGGAGATGTTCGATCATGGGATTGGTGAGTTGCGAAGAATGAACCTTGTTTAAAGATGTTTCAGTTGAGCTGATTGATCGTTTCTTTTCTGGTAGACGCGATCAACACCAGTGTGAGTTGGAACTTCTTCTTCTTTTGCTTCTCCCGACAAAGTACGCACTAGGGGCTAATGCGATGATGTTTGCGCTCTTGTGCGATGGCAGCTCGAGGTCATCCTCTGTATGGCGGCTTTCGGGCAGACCAGGACGTGGTGGACCGTCGTCTGTCAGGCTTCTAGTCTGGCGACTTTCTACCTCTCTACGTGAGTCTCGCTTTCGACTTTAGAATTTGCATCAAGAGAGACGAGGCTGATGGAGCGAGATCTCACATCACTTTGCAGCTGGGAAGAATACCACACCGGCACCCTCTACCTCTCGGCCTTTTCCGGGCCGGTTGAGGGTATCCTCCTGATCTGCGGAATGTACTTTATTACCGCCGCCAAGACGCCCGCTTTCTGGCAGACTCCGGTCATCGACTTTTTGCCCATCCTCGCGCACAAGTTCCAATCCTTGGTTGGGATGGGCATCGGACATGGGGTGGAGGACGTCGTAGAGAAGTTGCATGGTGGTCTGAGTCAGTTGAAATGGTTGAAGGGGGTTAGCGTCGTAGAAAGTTTCCTCTACTTTGGGGCTTTGGGATTGGCGGGTAACATTGCCAATGCGTGAGTATATTGTCTCTTTCATCTCGTCCATCCCGTCGAAGTCCCACTCACTACTCAAACATCTTTTGTCGCTCTGTACTAGCTACTACAACGTCATCCAAGCTAGGAGAAAAGCCAACAAACCCGTCCTAGAACCTCTTCTGGGACTCTTGCCTTACTTCTTCCACACCGTCCTCTTGGTCGCCTGGTTGGCTGGACCCAAGGTGGATATCGTGCCCACGGAGAAGATCTTGTGGTTTACCGTCTACTGGGCTGCTACGTAGGTCGACTCGATGCTATCGGTCAAATCTTCGAGGAGTTACCGTACTGATCCTGTTGAGGTGTGATTTTTGCATCGGGAAACTTGTAGGTTCTCGTACCAAGTCAGCCATTTGATCTTGGCGCACGTGACCAAGAGCGCGTTCCCTTACTGGAACGGGATGATGATCTGGACCTTTTTGGGTGCGGTGGACGCCAACTTGCCCAGATTCGGAGTGTGAGTATCCCGTCTGTCGCAAAATCCACGAGTTGGCTGACGTCTATGCAAACACCACTTCTCTGGTGACCGCGTTTTTGTATGTATAGCGAGTCGTTCATCCAGACGACCGATGCGAGGACGTGGTATTTCGTGGCGGGATCCGCCTTGTTCGCCATTGCCAACTATGTCAGGTTTGCCAAGAGCACCATCTGGCAGATGTGAGTGCCGCTCTGCATCATCGTGGTCGGGATTTCGTATGTCTTGTCTTGAGCTGACCCCATACGAATGTACGTGGTGGAACCACAGCACGGAATACCTCGGTATCGCTTGTTTCACCGTGCGACACAAGGATCAGACGGGTCATTGGGTGGAGAACGAGCAGGCGCTGGAGGAGAGGAGGAAGCGGCAATAGAATGGCGTCGGAATCGACATTCGAGGAAGAACGCCTTGTATAGACCGTCTAGACATGAAGTAGGAGGGTGCGGGATGTGGACTGTAGATGCGTTCGGGTACAGATACACAGAAGCATAAGAGATAAAATCCGAAGATACTCATACATGCCATGCAAACGAGCCGGATCGCAAACATTTCGCATCTGTTGGACAAAACACTGGAGATCTATTGAGCGCAGATCCGCATTTATGCAGGAGTCTCCTTACTGTAAGGTCCCGGTAATGGGATCCTTTTGAGTCATCAGATTTCATCCAGACGCAAACTGTAATCGTACAAGGTGTCTGATTACCAGCGCGTATTCCAGGCGATGCTATCGATTCAAGGGAATACTGGAACTGGCAAACTTGATGTCAAACAACAAGAATGCTCATACAAGTATAGGGCGGCACATGTTAAGGGACGTATACCAGGTCGGCCGCTAGTCTCACTGTCCTGCTCGACTATTTTCCCTGCACTGCACACCTTCCTTTGTTTCTGCAGGAGTGAGAGTTTGCGTTCCATCACTTTTGCCTCCCCGCCCCGCCTTTCCTTCCTTGTGCAGCTTCTTTTGTTTCCCAGCAGTATGATCCTTGCATTTCATGGCCTTCGCCTGTCTATAGGGAACCTATATAATGCCGCCACATTTTTAGTCCTTCAATGCATTAGGTACTGTTCGACTCCCTTTCAGCCGTCAAATTCTCGGAGCATCGATTTTTTTGGTAGTTACTGGTCAAAACCTCACTCAGACGCCACATCTCGGCACCACAATGGATTACGGCAGCTTCGACGACAGCGTTTTTACGATAGAACCGAGCTCCTTTCATGTGGGATCGCAAACCACAGTTACAGGAAGACAATTACTTGCCCCAGACTTCTCTGCCTTCCAGGTGGCCGCCGCCGATCGCGCTCCAACAGCTACAACCGATACAGTCGGCAGCGTGTCCACCGGAAATCAGGAATCCATTGACCATCAGTACCGGACTATAAAGTTTGCCATTTTACCGAAGATGGTCGGGAACAAGATCGATGGCGGTATCATTAAGAAAGCCGAGGGCATGAGAAACTGTGAAGCCATTCAGCTGCTCAAGACTGCAGAGGCTGAATTGCTACAACCCAATTGTAGGGCTAAGCCGCTGCTTATCGCAAGTATTCAGCATATACTGGCGACCTTGCTGAGGCGAGAAGAGGAAAATAGGCCAAAGATCAAGCGTATCCTGGCATCTTTCCGTCAGACCGATTTCCGAGAGGGGCAAGTCCAATTCGAGAGAGCCGGAACTGCCAAAGAAGACGCTCTTGATGGTCTCGCTTCAAGGATCAGCATCACTGCTGGACAAGATGGTTTTGGGGATCCGCGATTTCCACGATGCGTTGGCCTGGCAAAGGCAATTCTGGCTCAACCTGGTCAGGGGTTAGGAGTTGATGTTGACATGTTGAAGGAAATTGTGGCGCAAGCGGACCCTTGGTTGAATCCAAAGGGGAAAACTGACGTTGACGATCGAGGAGACGAGATTTACGATCGAAAGGGTTACGTTTACGGCGAAAAGGATTTTTAGTCTTCGGTCGAAAGATGTATGCTCGATTGCCAAAATAGAGTGTAAAAAAAAGATCGAGATACCATGACTAATAACAGGCCACCTGTCACAGCGTACCTGTGTCTATTCTTTGCCAGGTGTCTTCCTCTGAGCGACTCTGCGTTTATCATATTTGGCTGGCTTCGGTGGAGTCATGGCCTCGACTTTGAGGTAGCCAACCGGATAGAATCAGCTTTGACCCGACTGTTTACCCGCCTGAGATTCCCCTCGAACAATACACATTGACAGATCTGGCTAAAATGATCCGAACCGATTACCGATTGAACCCATGTGAGCTTACTCTATCCGAAGCATCGTCCCGCTCGATGAGGTATGAGTCGCTAATGCTGTCGCTACATGCGCAGTGCCGAACATGACAGGGATGATTATGGTTCACCGGTTCAGAACGGTTTCAGCCTTTCCCTACCTCTCGTAATCTTTACGTAATCGGTCGACTCGAGGTTGGCCATATTCGAAAGAGTGACGCTCTACTAAGTTACTACGGTTCTAGCTAGTAGCTAATAGCTAGTAATCGTCGTAAGCTCCAATTCGATTCTTACCTTCGACTTCCAGTGCCTCTTGCCACTAACTCAACGACATTGGCGATCAACCATGTCCACGCCAATCTCATTCACCATCCGCCCGCCTACCAACGGGTCGTCCTCCTCGTCAACCAACACGGACCAGAACCGCACTCCTACTACCGCCCCTTTCCGAATCCCTACAGCGCCTATCCGGCCATCTCCATTGTCCACTTCGAGCTATACTCGAAGATTAGAACAGGATCGTCCTCGGAGATCTGCTTTCGGGGGAGACGATGACGATGAAGACGAAGTCGACCAAGGTCGACAGGGTGCAGGACGAGGCAAAGGAAAGGGAAAAGACGAAGCCATCGTAGGGTTCAACGAGAATGGTTTGGAAACTTCCAATAAAACGAGGCCGGCTGGGCCTATGGTCATTCCATCTCTACCCAATCGGGATTGGAGGCAGTCGTCTCATTCGAAGGGTGCGAAATCCAGGAAACCCACGTATATGCCTGAGGGTGGGCCGAGGGTTATCACCGCGGACGACCTAGTAGAACGGTCGGGAGACGATGTGATACAGGGAGGATTGCAGAGGGTTGAGAGCTCTACGGTGAATGGGGAAGAGCAGGTAAACGGTGATACCACAACGCCAACTCCTACTTCAACCGGGCCTCCGACCGACTCGCTGTCTACCGAGACAGAGACACTGAGCCTGGAACAACAAGCCCTCCGTGCAGTCCTCGAGTCTGGCAACGAAAATTCCTCCTCATCTCGGGACATGACCATCGACCTCCAAAGCGACACTCTCAACCTTTTCGACCGACCTCAAGGTCCTGGTGACGAGACGGACGCGTTCCGGCAAGACATCCTCACCCGCCCCGAAGAATCGACCATGGAGGACTATTCCTCTGTCCCCATCGAATCTTTCGGCGCAGCCCTTTTAAGGGGAATGGGCTGGAACCCAGGTTCAGGACCTAATCCGAAAGTCCACGAGCCTAAGCGTCGGCCGGCTGGGTTAGGGCTGGGAGCGAGTGAGAAGCCTGGGTCGGAATCTGGAAAAGGGGGACAGGGGAAGGGCAATACTGAGGGGATGAGCAGAGGAGAGAGGGATAGGAAGAGGAAGGAGGATTATGCTACGAGAGGAGGAAGAGGGTATATACCCGTCGTCAAGCGGGCCAGGGTGAGTTCTCGGTCGACTCTGTTTTCCTCTCGAAGGTGTAAGTTCTAATCAATGACTGATGTTTGTATGCTGTAACACCGCAGGAAAGCCACATCGACGGATCTACCTCTACTTCAACCTCTCGAGCTGGATCTCCCGGATCGGGGTCCAGCGTCGCCCGAATTGGATCTAGGCAAGGGTCTAGGTCGGTTAGTCCTCCTCGTAGCGATACGTCCAGATCTAGGCGGAGGGATGGTGATCGGGAGACACACGGGTTTGATCAGGATAGAAACAGGGATAGGTTAGTCGGTCCGAAGGATCTGTTTGACTGGAAAGATATCGTCTGAAGCTGATTTCAACTATAGCAGGAATGGCGACCGGGATTCAGGACGAAGGGGGGAATACAGTACTTCCTCACGTGACCGAGAGAGGGAGAGGGACTATGAGTCTAGCTCTAGACGGCGGGACGACGATCGTTACCGGTCGAGCAGGAGGGACGATGGGGAAAGGGGTGGTTCTAGATATGATTCGGACAGGGATCGTGAACGAGAACGAGGTGGGGATAGGGATCGGGAGCGGGATAGGTATAGGGAGAAGGAGCGGGACAGGGGGGGTCGGGACCGTCGGTCGGATCGAGATAGGGATGGGGATTACGATCGGAGGAGATAGGTGGTGCTTCGGTATCACCAGACCGATGATGTTGATCCGCGATGGCATCTGTAGGGTATCTAGAAATTACACACGTGAAAGCAAGCGTGCCGTTAAAAACATAAAAAAGCTAAATCACAATATTGTTGGTTCGGTCCGTGAGCTCCTTGTCTCCGCTGCCATGATCCGTCTGCGCCCCTGGAATTAGGGACCTTGAGAGTCGGCTGACTGCCACGATCAGGCGCTCCCATCGGGGTTGAGGCATGCTGGGTCTCGGATCCCCGAGATCCAGCTTGAATTCCAATGATTACCAGACAGCCCAACCGCTCGGCCAGCTCGGTTATCCACGTCGAACGGAGGTAGACGGTCTATAGATCCTTGTTGCACTTGAGTCGCCACGTCTCAAAGGTAAGGGGGCACCTGCTCAAATTCAAAGAGACAAAGTCGGGAAATATCTCGCCTATTTCGGCCAATTCCTGAAATGACGCTGAGTCGATGTATATTATTCTCTCATCAGGGTGGGGTACACCACCCCCTTGGCCTCATATATGTCGTAGACCTGAAGCAGCATAGCCCGCCAACAACCATCCCCTAAGACCAAGGAGAAACGGAGGCCGGCAAGGGCTATGGTACGGTTAAGGTCTCAACGAGTTCCACCTTGTCACAGGCTATATACGTACGGGAAATAGCAATAACACGATCCGCTCACCACGTGGCTTCAGTCCAGGGCATCTAGCCTTCAGTCTGTAGATAACAAGCTGGCCGCTCTCCGACCCGTTCTTGGCTTTGTCAAGGACGAGATTCTGTGGTCGTCTTTTGAGAGGGTGAGAGCTAGGCACACCAAACAGCTGCAAGAGTGTTAGATATATCGATATGTGTCTTAAAGGCTCTCGCTCTTTTTGCTATGGACGAAAGGCTAAATGGACTCCATGCGAGAATTGATACTTCTCTCAGCCAGTCGAAGCCTGGTTATGTGATACAGACCATCTTTTTTGGAGCCTGCGGCTACGCCCAGGGAGACAAGCGATCAACACCCTACAAGACTCGTCCTCATCTGCTCTCCTTCCAAGCGTCTTCGAGTCCCCATCTTTCGCGACCTTCCGCGGTCATGATGTTGATACAGATCCCACGTCCGGCGTCTAGGAGCGTCCAATCTGAATCTGGATTGTTGGATCGGGGTAGGTTTGGGCGTTTGTCTGGGTTTCGAGGGCGAGCTGGGGCGTTGAGGGGGTTGTAGTACAACTAGAGTGTAAAGTAGGAGGTTCAGCCGGCAATGTCGGTACGTTTCTTGGAGAGGTTATCGCACTTACGAATTCTCTTATACTCCGCTCCCCTCTACCAACCTAGAGACAAGAAGCGCGAACACAGAATCTGATGAGGACTTGCTCTGAACGCCATTTGTTCGCTATGACGGTCTGCTTACGGCTCCTTTTCCTCGAGCGGCAACTTGCGCTACCACGACCCAATCCCAGAACGCCCCGACCTCGTGTCCAGGAACTACGATCCCCTCCCCACTGTCCGACTTGCTCCTCCTCCGTTTCCCTCGTTCCGGTTGGGGATTAGGAAACTCGGCGACAGACTTGGACGCTTTAGACCCTTCTGTCCGGTTGAAGCTGATCGTATGCGGTACGAAGAGCTCGTTCTCGGTCAGAAAGGCATGTAGGGGTCTGGCGAATTCAGGGACGTCGTGAGGCAGGCTCTGTAGCGGGATATCGGCGGCGGGTTCTGGCAAGGTGGTCATGGGATTATACGTCGTAAAGACCGGTCCCGAAGAAGAGCGACTGGGGAGTGTCGGGGCGAGATCGTCCTCTTCCTCGAGGTACCACGCTTTAGCCTTGGCTTCGGCTGCTCGACTGCGTTGGCTGGCTTGCGTGGAAGATTCAGATTCCGGTATCGCTTCGACGTTGCGTAGAGGTGTACAAGCGTGTAGGCGGCGAATACCTAGCGATTGTATCGCGGGCCTGATAGTTCTAGAGAGGCGGGTCGTCATTGTCGCGGTTGGTTTTCCTGGAGATCACTTGCGTGTATCATATAGAGTCGGTTCAGACTTGTGTGATCGAGAAGAGACGAGGGTGACATCAAGCATCAAGAGGTTCATCAACTTATTTTGACCTCGTAGGGTTGCAAGTCGTTATCCTAGTACTACTACCATGAACCTGACCTTGGACTCTTCGATGACCCACATTCCCCCTTGTGAATCGACCTCCACCTTGTTCAAAACGTCGATCACCTCCATCATGTACCCAAGTCAAACCACTTGCCACTTGATAACTCGCATCTTCAACGTTCATCTTCCACTGACCCCGACCTTCAGGACATTCCTGGCCAGCGACGATCTCTGTAATGATATACCATCGGGACTAATAGACTTATAATATCAGCGATCGGCCGCTTCAACATCGCCTAATAAGAATAAACTCCCGGAGCCGATCCTCCTCAACGAGATGATCCGCCTCCACTTTGGCCTACCGGATCGCAATGTCGTAGCTTGCTTGTTACCACCCGTCATCGCCGCCTTGCTCTCCTGCGTTTTCATCACCGTCCGGCCTATCGCGGACTTGTCGGGGAGTTTCGCCTTTTTGGTCTCGACCCTGCAATTCCTGTACTTTTACCCCGCCGGAACCCTAAGCACCTTGATCGAGAGCAGTGGTCAGTCGTACATCGCGAGTCTTGCGAATGGAATTATGTTGCGTATTCTCAAGCTCTTCAATTGGTCTGCCAGCTCTTTGTTTCCTTGGAGCCGTCGTAGCCCTGGCCTACTCGGACCTCGTTCTCTACTTTGCCATCCTCTGCAATCGGCACTCGTCGCTCCCGGAAAATGTCGAAGGCGAGACGATCGGAGCTAGGGTGGTTTGCGCCTTTGGTCTGGTGATAATAGCACTTATATGTAAGTCCTTCTTTTGCTTCATTGTTTTCAAGTGCGACTGATCTCTAAACTGCTTACATATCAGCGGGATGGATCCGATCGACTTCCCCACGTCTGGTCAATGCTTCCCGGATCCTCCTCTTTCATACCATATGGACCCTGGTCGGTACAAGCAATATCAGAGTGGCAAGTATCTGCACTTGACCGCGAGTAGCTTTACTGCTGGTAGCTGATTTCAAGGACCACTCCTCTGCAGCTTACGGCCGACCATTTCCTGCTGCTCTTTTATCCAACTCTCTGGTCGGCACTCTTATCCATAATCAGCCTTATAATCGGTCACACTATACTACCTCCAGAACGCAAGCGTTTGAATGACATACTCGGAGAAGCTTTGAAAGGACTCGCAGCTGGCATTCGAGGTCGAGGGGTCATGCGGAATACGGTGTCCCGCCACTCTCGGACGTTGTCCGACGGTGGTGCAGACGGCATGGAACAAGAGCGGGAGGACGCGAGCAACGAGTCGGCAACTCCCACCGCCTACTCTCCTCCGGCTCAAATCGAACAAGCCAGAGAATCTATCGAGTTGGCGGAACAGGATGACGTCAAACCGAAATACCGGCCGCTCATCTCGCTCCTCCCGATCATTCGTGAACACTATTCGACAGCTCTGCATGGTATCACGTACGATCCCATGTCGACCCGTCGTCTCAGACCCATTTTGACCATCCTGTACACACACATCGGTCGAAATCCTATCGTGAAAGACTTGGCCAAGACCACCTCGGGCGAATACTCCTTCGAGCTCCAATCGGGGAATGGCAAAAAACAGCTCAAGGAGAGCTTGGACGGGATCCGAGAGTTGATCGCGCTGGCTATCGAGGATTCGCTTCGAGCCGTACGGGAAGCCTACGATTGGCACCAGGACGATAGCGACTCGCGGCAAAACTTGGGCGGACCGCTCGGGTTCTGGCAGAATCACGTCGTTTCCCACAAGACGAGGGCCAGAAAGGCTGGTGAACCGTCTGATCCTCGAAGACGGCTCGCTGCCTCTCAAGAGGCTCTTTTGAACGCCACCTGGAGCTACGAGCACGATCTCCTCACTTGGCTCGAGACGGGGTTCTTCTCCCAGCCTAAAAGCGGAAGAATGATCACAGAGAGGGAAATGAAGGAACTGTCTAGCCGAGATATCGCCAGGATGCTGTTCAAACGGGACAAGGTGCGAGGTCGTCGAGGTTATCATGCCGAGGATACGACCGGGACATCCACTCCGATCGACCCTGACGCTACGCTTAGCAAGGAAGATGTCGCTAAAGCGCAAGAGGAGCGTGTCAAGGCGGCCGCTTGGCTAGTAGCAATCCTGGATGTAAGTAACGAACTCTTACCATAAGACCTTGACTCTGACACTGATGTCGAGTCGGTGACGTTATCTCGACACTAGCTCGCAAAGGACGTCAGCCTGCTTTGCAACGCGACAAGGGACCTGTTGAACTTTGCCTGTCAGAATAGCAAGGACGGGCATTTCGTACTCAAGCGGAAACGTTTCTACTTTCCACTATTCGATTTGGCCTGGCTGGAACGAAGTACGATCCAAGCGGGTTTGCAGTCGGATCGCTGGACACAGGAAATCCGAGGTAGGTCTGCGATTCGACTCTTTGCGTCATCGTGGGTGTTAGCTAACCCGTGTCAAATAGAGTCCAACCGAGGAGATGTCGACGACGCGGAGGCTCGAGAAGAAGCCAGAGAGGCGGCCCAGCATGAAGAGAATCTGGCACGCCAGATATCGCGTCATCAACGGCGGGATTCGGAAAAGCACGACGACGAAAAGTCGGATTCCCGTGAGAAGCTGCGAAGGAGGAGGACACCATGGAAAGACCTGATACCCAGGCTCAAGTTGATGTATGCCAAGTGGTGGGACGCTGACAGCACACTCTCCCGTGAGTTTCGGTCGCAAGAACGTCGTCAACGGTCACCTCTGATCAGATCGAATACACGCTTGCAGGGAGACTAACTTTGTCGAGAGCGATCTCGGAATTCAAGCATTCCCGACATATTCAATACGCCTTCAAACTGGCTTTGGGTGTTATGCTCCTGTCTTTACCGGGTCTGTTGCCGCTCGGAAGTCAAAGTGAGCCTCAAAACAGGTATGACAAGATATAAATTTGACCCTGAAGATAAACGTTCCCGCTCGACATAGGCAGAAAATATTTCGTTTCAGCAAGGGGGCAATGGGTAAGTATCGGCTGCGATGTGCATGTCCATGTTCTTGACTTAGTGGTTTTGTGCTTCCTAATCCCCCTCAGTCTGTCATCAGCTAGTAAGCCGTCTGCCGTCCTAGCAAGCATCAGATCTAAGCTGATCAAGAGGTTCTCTCCAGCATGTATGTATTGGACGTCACCACCGGCGCTACCTTCAGGTTGGGAGTGTGGCGTGTGATCGGCACTGTTTCTGGTGCGGTTGTTGGCTACGTTGTAAGCTCTCGGTCATTGGGTTTTTGGCGGAAGAGTTCGGTTAATCGAGGATCGGAATCTTTACAGGGTTACGTTATGTCACGGGGAACGCCATATGGACTCAGCGCAGTATCTACTGTCGCGAGTCTACCGATCGCTTGGTTGATGTTGTTCTCCAACACCCCTGGGATCGGTATCGTTGCGTAAGTCTGCATGTTTGTGCGTTCCGTTGCAACGTGCTCACTTTTCGATTCATGCAGTGGCATCACTTTACCTCCCATCCTCTTCATCCCATACCTTGAGCGGGAGTCGTACCATGGCGCCTTGATCGTTGCACTATGGCGTGCTGCGCAGATAGTCATTGGGTAAGCACTTTGAAGTATGTCTGCTCGTCTGCGGCCAGCTTATACCGTCGAATCAGAATCGTGGGAGCTTTTCTTGTCAACCTTTTCATCTTCCCTTACCATGCTAGAACTCGATACCACAAGGTAGTCGCGCAGACTCTGGATACTTTAGGGGACTTGTGTTAGTCGTGCGGCCGAAAATTGGTCAGTAAATCCCCGTTTACTGACGGAAGTGCAATTATGAACCCCAAAGATCTGACCATGAGTCGGTGAGTTGCTCGAGAACCTGGTTGTCCGAGAGTAAATGCTAAGTCAAGTCTATCAATAGCGAGAATCTTCGGCCGTCGTTGGTAAATCGCGTTCCAGGAGAGCAATACGCCGGGCTCGAGCGTAGTATCGAGGTGAGACACCTGCACAACTGGAGTCGAGGCCTTGCTAAAAGATACGTCGTATAGATCGGGATCGGGCAGTGTCGCTCACTTGCGACGATTCAACAACTTGAGATTTCTCTCCTCCCGAAACCGTACGCCATACATGTACAACTCAATAACGACATCGCCAAGATCTACGATCTCCTCGTTGAGATCAGGACCATTCGACAAGGTATCCCTCGCCAGGAGACGGTACTGGATGTGCTTCCGCTCCGACAAAACTTGGTATCATCAGTCTACGTCGTCATGTTTGCGGTCGCTCACGCTTCGAGGTCCCGCACACCTTTGCCTCAGTTCATGACTTCTCCCATAGAAGCGGTCAATAACTGGGCGAAAGCTGTCGAGGAACACCTAAATAGCGGATCCCGGTCTCGGTCACGATCTCCGACCCATCGAAGCGAGAGCGCAGGCTTGCCGACTCCGCGGACCACAAGTCCAGAGTTGGCAGTGCTATACGCCTGTGCCGAGCGCGAGGCGCTCTCGAAATTGAGTCACTCCGTTGTAGACGTAAGTCCTGTCCTGTGCGGATTTGCATACTGCTGCATCAATGCTAAACAATCGATTGTCACAGCTATTGAACACCGCACGCACACTATTTGGTGTGCAATCATTCCTCTTCCAGCCACGACTTCAGCATGCAGACGAGGAGGAGATCTTATACAGGTAGAGAGGGACTGGCACACAGGCCAGTCTCCGTTCAAAAGATTGTATTACTAGCACAGCACAACATTCGCATACGGTTCCGCTTCAGAATCGGCAGATCGCTTAGATGTGATATCGCTCTATCAGACTTATGGTCTCGTGTCCACCGTGCAAAGAAACTCCATTGAAACTTAACTACTCCAGATATTTGTGTATGTAAAGACCCAGCTTTGGGTTGTAGTGGATGATCAAAGGGGGCAGAAGGAGGTTCTTTAGCAACTAAGTATGGATCGAAGCAATGATCCTGGCAGCAGGAGAGAGCAAACGGCACTTTAACAAGGCTAATAACGGATTCTTCCAGAATCAAGGCGGGTATAAGGGGGGCGTGATAAAGCGAGTTGAGAACGGGGAGCAGTGGCAAGAGTGAGGGACGACAAGTATGAGGGTCCGGAGGGCTGAGACGGATACAACGAATATCCGATGGGTCCATGAATGTGAAAAGTGATAGAAGGAAAAGAGAATAACGGTGAGGAATAGAAGAAGCAGAGGAAAGGCGAGATATAAGAGAGGACCGCAATTAACGGCAGGGGGATCATGTTGTTGGCGTCGGTGTCATTGAGGGTTTTGATGCAAGTTGGTACTTTTAGACTAGAGATGCCACCTTAGCGGCGACGACGACAATGCCATCAAATGGATGATAATCGAGTCTACTGTCAACTGTTGAAGCTACCAGCATCGCTTAGCGATTTTCGCCGTTAACTCCAAGATAGCGACTCCAGGGACAATTTTTGCGTGACGGCACTCATGCCCTATGGCGAATTCTGGTGGGCTGGGAACGGCTGACGTATCTCTCGGCGTTTTGAAACCTGTGACGATCGTGATTACTAGTCACAAGCCTGCGAGTAATCATGTGGTTGATCTCAATCATCTGCGCGTCCTGGTAATACAACTGATTTCCCACAATCTATAGATTTATAGGTAGATCGAACCCTTTGCTTACGCGCTGACAGCGGTAGCGGTGGCCGATGCCGTGATGGCCTTTTTAGCTGGTCTTGGTCGACCCCAGACGACCTTGCCACGTTTGCCCAGCACCTCGATACCACCCTGGGCGGTTAATGAGTCTGCTACTCGCTCCGCAGTCGCTCGATCCTGGAAGATTACGAAGGCGCAGTCTGTATAAAGGTGACGTCGTCAGTCGTTGCACAAGATTCAGGCCAGAGTGGACCTTCTGACTCACGACTGGCAGCAACGGTTGTGATTGTCTTGATCTGTTTGGCCTGGATGAATGGGCAGGCGCTCATCAGGGATGACCGTACGTCGGGCTCCCCGCAGACCGGTAACGTCAAGAAGATGAGGGTAGTCTGACAAGAGGCGTGCAAGAAAAGCCCGTCCCGTCAGGCTATCTGTCAGGGTTTCAACGCGTTCTATAAAAAGGCAGACTTACGACGCTCTTATCCTCTGGCGGTGTGAGACCCTTGCTCTCGGCATTATCACGCAGGATCTTCTTGGCCACGGGATCGTTCCGTCCGTAATATCTATCTTGCAGGTTTTGCTTTTCCAGACCGTTCTCTGCCGGGATCTCATGTCTATCGGGTCGACCAAGCTCCTCCTCGTCAGCTGGAGTGAGAACAAAGGCGTGTACTGGTAAGCGGGCTTACCGGAAAGGACACTCGTTGCCTCGTTTACAGTCCCCCTTCAAGAAGAAGCTGCAGATATGGGGTCGGTTCCTCTTGTAATGAGGATCTTTCCTCGCCATCTCCTTCAACATCTCCTTGGCCGCAGAAGAAGCGAGCTGCGCATCGTGGGTATCGGCCATCATGCCAGACGACGTGTTGGCCATCTGTTGTTCCATGACCTGGGTATAGAACTCTGCGTATCGGTCGCAGCAACCATGATGCGATCAGCTTGATGCGGTTGCATGTAGCAACGAAAATCGAGGCTCACGCTTGTTGATGTCCGACGTAGGAGCCGTGTTGATTCGCCCCAGAGCGGCATCCCTGACCTGAGTCGGCAGACCGTATTCCCTGTGAAGCGGCGGTACTGGTCAGTCCTCTTTCGGGAAACAGCTTTCCAAGACCATACCACACTCACAAATCAAGCAAGCACGTCTGACAGACGTTCTTGATCTTGGCACAGGTGGTACAGATCTCGGTCTTCTTGAACCTGGCTCCACTACCGGGGTTCCAACGAAAGACGGTGAAGGGTCGTACACAGATCTGAAGGTAGGCCGTCGTCAGCTTGCAATCCGACTAACCAGCCTTCCTTGTCCTCTGCGCACCTTGCATTCCTTTCCGTACTCCTGCTTGCTCTGTGTAAGAGAAAAGATGACGGGGTGATGAGCTGACAAACGATGTTGCCGTCGGTCCGGTCAGGCTTACCATCCGAACATAAGGATTCTCTCCGAGACACGTCTCGCACCTATACGATATAGATAAGCCCTACCGTTAGCATCGGATAGCGGCCATGTGTTGTCACGGCAGCTTACAAGATGGGAAAGTCGGACTGTTCCGTCCCGACTTTCTGTAAAGGGACGTGCAGCGGCGAGGGTCAGCTAGGAGGATCCACGGCGGCAACGTGACTTGCCAAAAGAACCTACGTTGAGATCGCGTTTGGGAGGCATCGTAGATGAGTTTGTGTGACTATTGACGAGGCTATTGCTGTCGACGGATGTGACAATCTGCAATCAGTCGACCCTTGATCACTCGAAGTGACCTTGACGAGACCGAGATTCGACGAGGACGATCAAGGAGTCGAATCTTGCTTACATAATCATGCGGACAACTTCTTCGTCTCTCGGATCCGCGATCACGATACCGGATGCTTTTTCGGGTGGCGTCTGTCATTACCCCGCAATCACGCATCGGCCACGAGGGTGTTCAGGCAAGTTCTACTCATTCCCGCTGTCGCCTTCCTTTGGCCTTCCCCCATCACTGGGTGGATCATCAGCTGATGATCCTGATGATCCCCTACCACGATGACGTTTTGGTGGCGCAGAATCATCGAATGAAGATTGCGGGGTCGCTGCTCTTGTTGCCTTCGCTCGCCCAAACGTCGCCTCGACCGGTGAGTGGGTCTGGATCGTCGTCGCATCGCTCGAGCGACATAGCGAGTCGAACTCGACAGACTACCTTGCCAACTATCATATCGACCTGAACTCCTATCATCATACCATTCCTCACACCAATCCACTCGTTACACAACACCTGAAACACCACACCCGCACACCAACACTCGTTACCCCGCACGCTACACAACAACCCTGCCGATATCTCGAACAAGGTGAGTTTTTCCGGCTCGCCGCGACATCGTCGCGATCTCGACTGACTTTTCCGTCTACGGATTCTTCCCGATGTCATCTCTTAGCATCTCACTACTTCTTGCCACGTACAAGTAATCACATTCTCGTACTTTACTGTTCATCTCATAAGCTCAGGAAAGGTAAGTCCATCTTTCCGGCCGATATGCCACGATCTCGACCGAATCTTCGGCTCACTTTTACTTTCCTTCTCGATCTTTGTCGCAGAGCTTTGCCTGTCTTTTCCATCCGGTCTTTTCCACTCTACAACATATTCTAGCCCTCTAATCTGTGAGTTCGTCAACCTAGTTCTTACGAAACGAGCGAAGAGGGCTGACTGTTGCCGTCGATGCAGCCAACATGAGCTCGTACAAAGTGGCCCAGATCCCTCCCTTCCGACCTACCCCGGCCGTCGAATCACCTCCCATCTCCCCTCGATCGCTCATGTTCCCGCCTATCGTCTGGCCGGCCAAGGACAACGTTCCTCCTGTGCCCTTCTCTGCTCATCTCAAGGCTTCGGTCAAAGTCAAAGAACCCTCGGTTTTCGAGCGCTTGAGCGCCCCTCGTCAGCCGAGGACTTCCACGACCAAGACCCGGGTGCCTCTCGCGGCCAAAGACACGAACACGAGCGCTGGTCCGGTTCGAAAACAGGGCGGCGGTCTTGAGAACAAGCCTGTCGCCCGACTCTCTACTACCCCCCGATCGACAATCAAGGAGACCACCAAGAAGCCCACGAGGGAGACGAGCAAGGGGAAGACCACCGTTCGAGTCGCTGTCCCCGTCGCAGCCAAACCCGTGGCCACTCCTCCCGCCCGGGTCTCGACTACCCCCAAGTCGTCTCCTTGGGCTATGGTCGCCCCTTCAAGCAAAGCAAACGTGGCGAAGGAGACGAGCAAGGGCAAGGCCACCGTTCGAGTCGCGGTCCCTGTCGCTACTAAACCCGTGGCCACTCCTCCCGCTCGGGTCTCGACTACCCCCACGTCGTCTCCTTGGGCTATGGTGGTCCCCGCAGGAACGAAGTTGCCGGTCCTGTCGACCTCGATCCGTCGACCGACTTCGATCCCCAATCCGGTCACCAAAGCGACCTCGGGACCTGCCACCTCGACCGTCCTCCGGAAGTCTGTCCGGTTCGAGGCTTCTTCATCAACGGCGATCCCGCGGCCGATCTCTTCCCCTCGACCGGTGGCTACCCCTCGGCCGTTCGACAAGGCGCCCGTTCCCAGGCCCTCGTTGTTCGACAGCAAATTCGTGCGGGCCAACCCCTTTCCCCACGTATCGACGAGGACCGAGACAAGCCCCATCGCGATCGCCGAGACGCCTGCGACGCTCCGTAAGTTCGAGGCAGAGTGGCGAGAGAGGCGGAGGGTAGGAGGGTCGGGGACGGAGATGGCGAAGGCGGGTCAAGGTGAGTCACGCGCAAGGCCTTCGGCCCCGAAGACGTGCTTGAAGACTGATCTTGTTATCAATCGATCTTTACCAGGCCGATCGTATTGGGCCTTTCCACGTCCAGAGGAGGACGAGGACGAGGACGAGAAGGAAGAGGTGCTCGCTTCGACGCCTGAGGCAGAGGTTGTGCCCAGGTCGAGGCTCGGCGTACCCGGGGCGAGCAAGTTCGCCGTGGCGGCAGGTTCGGTGCGAAGGGAAGCGCGCGCCGCCGTCAGTCAAACGCGAGAGGCGAGCAGGATCGGGGGTGAGTCGTTTCGTGTTTCGCCACCTCGACATCCTTGATCGTTTCGTCGTTGATGTCCCTGTCCATCTCTCTCTTCACAGTCCCTGCTCTGCCTCATTTCCAGTTGCCTCTCCCAGCTCAGGTCTCCTCGATCTCGCTGGAGGGCCTCCTCTCGCCCTCGCTCGCCCGGCCTAGTCCCCGCGCTCGACCCAGCCCCCGCGCCCCTGCCCCCTCTGTCCGTCGATCTCGCCCGGCCTCGTCGTCCACCACGGTGATCCAGGAGCTGGGGAGGGTCATCAAGGGCTTGAGAGAGCAGGTAAAGGCCCAGCAGGAGCAGGTAAAGGCCCAGCAGGCGGCTCTGAAGGCATTGGAGACGAGGTGAGTACTCGTTGTCTCCGTCACGGTTGCTGCGCGCTCGCATCTGAAATTCGACATCTTGTTACGCCATCCTTTAGCGTGCAGGAGCAGTACCAGGCCAATGTACAGCTCCTGGAGAGGGAGGCATCCCGATCAGCGGAGCTCGAGGACCTGATCGAGATCGCTGCGACGCTGCAGGAAGAGAGGGACGCGGCCCGTCTACAGGTAGGCCCACGCTCAGACGGAAGAAAGCAAGCTCAGCGAAATGACTAACAAAGCATTTCGTCTACCTCTGTACAGGCTCAGGCCAAGGAGACGGAGCTTCGAATGACGAGAACGATCGGGAGAGGAGAGTCTCTTGGGGTCCGATTCCCGTGTCTGACGGGGAAGCCCCCAACGATGACGGGGACGAGAACGACGACGACGACAGTTTCTTCTAGGACGACGACTAGACGAAAGGAGTCAAGTGGTAGGACTAGGGCCTCCGGGTTGGGATCAGAGATGAAGCAAATAACCGAGGACAGGTCTTCCAAGTGTCGTGAGCCATGCTCCTTCCTCGGAGTCATCATGATCGCGAGCTCTGAAGCAGGCCTTGCCTATCTGAAATAGCTTTCGTGGTGACGTACGACCTGTCCGACGGCTCTGGATCCAATCACTCTCGAATCTACCGGCTTTCGTCAAGTCAAGCTAGACAACGTATCCCTATCATCTCACGGGGATGCGTGGAAGCGGAGCGACCGAATCGATAAGAGCCATGTCTCGATCATTCGGCCGCAATCGTCTAGAAGATCTCGCTCGAGGGATGAAAGCGAGGGAAGTCACGTCGTGGTTGGGCTTTTGCCCTTGTATCAACATCTTGTCTATAATCGCTACTCTGTAGCTCGGATCGTTTATAATTCTCGGCATTCATGATGTGGATATAAAATATTAAAACCCCTTTATCGGACACCTGCACAAGATCTGATGCACCCATACGCGTATTCCGTCTATGTAGGGGGCCTCGAAGCTGATCGTCGAACCCTTGTCGGAGACTGAGTGGCTAAAAAATTGGGACGATCGCGTCTAGAGCATGACCACGCCGATATTGGATGTTCGCAGAACATCTACACCGTCTGCGGCCCCGTCTATGGGTGCGGATCGCCAGTTGTAAAGGTAATCTGCGAGATGTAGACGGTCAGACCGGCATCAGGGGTGTTTGTATACGGGATGTCAAGACAAGACTTACAGTTCTGAAGTGCCAGAGAGGGACATCGCGACAGGAACAGTCAGTAAACAGTATGTAGCAGCCGGTCGTCGACGATGCGGGACTCACAAGGTATCCGTCTCCGGGACCGAACTGCATAGCGGGAACAAGACCGGTCAAGTATCAGCATCGAATCAAGCGGACTATCTAAACAAGCTGGACTGACCAATTGCTCGTTCAAGAACAGGTTGTTGTCCATCATGGTCAAGGCGTTGAAGACGTCGAAGCCGGCCTGGTGAAGGTCCCGTCAGTTACGGTATTGTGACGCCGTCGGCACCGCATCTCACGCAGACTCACATCCTTGGCGACAATCAAACAATCGTTGACCAGCGAGTTCAACCTCTTGCTCAAGCGCTCCTTCGCCTTTTCCTCTCCGCCCTGACTGCTCGATGATGACAGTGCGGCGTCGGTGGCGTAATAGAACAGGTAAGCCGTCCCGAGATCCTTGTGCTTGGCATGCTTCATGATGAGCGAGGGGAGCGAGTAAAACGACATGAAGTCGGTGATTCGATGTGTCTCGGGGTCCTGCATTGTCGACCGAACGATCAGTTTGGGTCTGGCAGCGATATTCGTGTGGGCTCTTGACACTCGCCTCGACCACATACGCCCAAGCGACCTGACCCTTCCTACCCTGCCCCTTCACGTACTCTCCGGTACCCCGTCCGCTGATGAACCAATGCTCGATCTCTTCCTCGGTATCAAACTTTTGCTCCAGCTCGAACCTGGCCATGTATCTCTTCATGAGGTCCAAGACCTGAGGAATGTCCTCCTTGCACATTTCCCTAAAGTTCGGCGTGGATGTAGACGCCGGGAGCCCGAACCGCCTGACCATGCGTGAGACCGTGTCTCCTCGTCGAACGGGAGTGAAACCGATATCCACCAGTTTGACAGGGTTGAGCGTCCGATGATAGTATCTGCAAGGACGATCGATATGTGTCAATTAGATCATCTGCTATGACTGTTGCATCCTGCCATCTCTGGCGGTCGCCACTCACCTGCACACCCCGATCGGTGTAGGCAAGACCACACCAGCCGTGTACACAGCTTGCCAGACACCTTTCAAGTTGACCCGCCTGGTGACTTCTTTGATGAGCACCGGTGCGAGACGTTTCGACCGTAGCTTCTTGTGGGTGACGAGGAAGTTGATCTCGGCCGTTTTGATCGTGCTATTGAAGAGCAACAAGTGTAAGCACGAATAAGAATACCTGTACAGATACAGGTGATCAGAAAACTCACTGGTCTCGCACCCTCGTGCTCAGGGGGATACCCGAAATGAAAGCAACCAGCTTCTTGTTGCTCGTCTGTCTCACTCCTAGATGCCAATCTGCGACATATTCGGGCGGCGCCAATGCCCTGCAATTCGAGATTTCAATCGTCAGCACGGTCACGTCGCTTGGCAGACCTAGGGTAGCACGCCCAAGAACTGACCAATGAAGGAACTCTTTCGAATAGTGCAACCTGAACGAAGCGTCATCGTCCTCGACATAGTTTTCCGACAACAACGTCTGGACTTCTTTACACTAAGATACCGTAACGCAGAGAATCGCCTCAGCTATTTGCGCCCTCTTGCTTCCTTCCTGGAGAAGTCGGCTTACCTCCTCGTCGATGGTGATGTCCGGGGTACACCACTCGTACCCTTTAGGCAGGGGCAAAGGCTCTTTCCTGACATCCGCAACGTCCTTGACGCTATCGATAGGGCCATCCGGTTCTTGGTTGGCCGATGCGGGGGGTACGGTACCCCGGGACGCTCGGTGCAGGTTCTCGGACAGCGTCTGAGGTACGGGTTGGGTCTTCCAGAACTGTGGCGATCAAATTGTCCGGAACGGAATCAGGTCTCAATAGGTGACTCGTGTCCGTTCAGCTAAGGCGGTGTGGTACAGACCTTGTGCTCCCCGATGTCTTTCGTGTTCGACTTGTTGCCAAGAGCCTCCTTTCCCTCCAACACCTTGAGCAGATCCATCGCTTTCAAAGCCCTTCTGATCTCCTCTGTTGATAGCGGAAATCAAGTCGACATCAGATATGAGACCTACCCTTTGAGTCACATTGAAAGGATATGGTATGCCGTAGCAAGAGCAGAGGACAAAGGCGGAAGAAACGCTTACCATCGTCCACCTGCGCCGACTGAGTCGCAGGGTTCTGTTGCATCTCCCTCTTTACGGCGTCAACTAGCTCGTCGGGGACATTTCCTCCCGGGTTGATCATGCCTCTATGAGAAGAACGGGACAAGTCAATCAGCGTGACTGCGTCATGTCAAAGTTCGACAGGTAACTCATCGATAGGCTAGAACAGACAGCGAAAAGGAGGAGGTGAACCTACTTGAGCTTGTCGACAGCCTTTGACTTGCTCTTCTTCTTGTTCTTCTTCTTCTTTTTGCTCTTGCTGGACCCGGCTGCTGGTGCATCAGCCGCAGCTACCTTTCCCTCTTCCTCGTCATCATCGTCCTCCTCATCAACGTCCTCTTCGTCCGACCTGATATCCTCGATCTGTATTCCACCTGCGCCACCGGCAGCGTCTTCAGGAGGTTCCTCGCCATCTCCATCGGCGATCATGTCGAGCAACGAGTTGAGATGTTGAGGATTGCTGATCTTGGGTTGTTCGCGAGGTGGACGAGGTGCCGAGGAGGAAGAGCCGGAAGCTTGAGCCGAAGCCGAAGCTTCGGACTCTGGGAATTGGTCCTCGACGGGGAGAGGCATATTGTCGTTCGTTCGATCTATGGCAGGTATGCAACAGCGATGGTACTGGATACTGGTGTCTTGCGTCTTGCCTGTCTACGAAACAAGAGGAAATGACACCATACGATGAACAAGAGAGTGCTTGGTCGTTAATGGCAGGACGGGTTGCTCGCTTACGTAATATCTATCAGCCTGACATGTATCTGTCCTGGAGTTGGGATCGAGAAGCAGCGATGACCGAGTCAACCTCCGATCGCCGAATACAAAGGAAGTAGCTAGAGTAGGCATGTCGAGGTATACTGAACCTCTATTCTGTACTTATATTGTTGGAATACCCAGCTACTTGCTACTAGATTTATCGATATACCTTGTTGTCTGTTCCGGGAAACTTCTACCAAATCCCCTCGAATCATGTCTCCCGAACCCATCTGCGTATTGCAAGTCTCCGTTTCCATTGCTCTGAGCTTTTGCACCATACACTTTACTGATATTACTTTTCCTCTTGCCATATCTCCCGTTTCTGATCCGTAATCAACAATCATAGCTGTGCTTCATCGCCAGGAACTAGCCCTGTTTACGAAGCAGCCGCGAGGAGCGTAGGAGAGGCCATCGCCAAATCGGGAAGAAAGCTCGTCTACGGCGGTGGTGTTAGGGGGATGATGGGTAAGTCCGCTCGGACCTCTCTTGCTTCGAATCCAATTTCAAGCCAGTCAGTATCATCCGAATATCAATCGCTGACATCCTCGCCTTCGCTTGTGTCTCAGGCTTCGTCTCGGACGCCGCTCTTCAAGCCGGCGGTCTCGTCCACGGCATCATCCCTCAAGCCCTGACCGGTCGAGCGGCCGAACGAGCCGTCAGAAAGTTACGTTCTCCAACCGAAGCAGAAGCCACTCCCGAGTCAGGCGGCGGAAAGGAAGCAGAGGTAGAGGGTAGCAAGGAGGGTACAGGTGAAGAGGTTGGGACGGATGCGAGGGTGTCAGACAGGTTTACGAGCGAAGTCGTGAATACCATGCACGAGGCGAGTCTCCCTTACATTCTCCATTCCGGTCGCCATGAAGCTGATCCTTATAGTCGTCCTGAATATCTTCGCCTTCACCTTCTCTACCTTTACCCTGCCCTTCTCCTCCTCCTCTATTCTATCATCTGCTTGATTGGGTCTCAAATAGCGTAAACAACGGATGGCCGACTTGAGTCAAGGTGGCTTCATCGTGCTTCCAGGCGGGTTCGGGACGTTCGAGGAGGTTATGGAGATGACGACCTGGTCTCAACTCCGGATCCACCGGTTACCCGTCGTGGTCCTCAACGGTGAGCCTCCTATCTGCCGTCTTTGACCGTGTCAATCGTCTGGGCGATCGTTTACCTCTCGTCTCGCTGCACCACAGTCAACGGCTTCTACACCCCGCTGAAACAACAGATCGAACTCGCCGTGCAAGAAGGGTTCATCGCACCCGCCAACATGTCGCTGATCGAGTTTGTAGACTTGGAAGCCAGAGACGATCCCATGCTCGATTGGGGTAAGAGGGGGATGGAGGCTGTCGAGAGGTGGTCAGTCGATGTGAGTCGCACGATCAGAACAGATGGAGTTACAAACGAGATTGCTCAATGACTGACGGGTTTCGAGTGACGGTCCGATAGGACTCGGCGGGGTATCAGTTGAGCTGGAGTAGTGAAGAGGGAAAGCCGCTCGGTCGAAAGGCTTGAGCGAGATGAAATGACGTTGTAGATAGCCAGGATCGGTCATTGCACGAAAAGGAAAGTTGTCATTGCCGAGTTTCAGCATGCCGCCGCAACGGGCGAGCAAAGTCATGAGCATGAGCATTTATGTTTCGATCCGGCACGTAGATAACAAAGACATCTATCCGAGGAAGAGACGGAATGGGTAACCTGTCGAGACCAAGCACACCCTGAATCAGCCCTGCTACGCTACACACCGACGGGAACACCCCGGCGAGCCATTGCGACGTACCTCCGTTCTTGTATTTGAAGACCTTGACCAAGTAGCTGAACACAAAGATCATTACGCCGATCCAGATGTAGACGGCGAATCTTTGTCGGTAAGAACCGAGCATCTTGGGTGCGAGCGAGGCCAACGCTACGGCCGAGAACGCCAATAGGCCGTCTAGAAGGGCGGGGCGAACCGGAAGGAAACGATTAGCCATTTATATCGAATCGATGGGATTCGCAGGACATGCCTACTTACAGATACCCCCGACCACCTGAGTCTCGATGACGTTCTGCTGACTGAAGCCTTGTGCAAAGACCGACCCGTCCCGGTTCTGATACGGCGCCCCCCTGATCCTGTTCCACATGTGTCCGCTGGTAAAGATCAAGATGGCCACAAGACAAGCTCCTTGCCAGATGGCCTTGGACTGGATGAAGGGCACGATGTAGGGCGAAGCGAAGTAGAGACCGATGATCCCGCCGATGATGGTCGTAGGGATGACGATGTACGGGATGGGGTTGAAGGGGGTGAAGATGGGGAAGGGGTGAGGAGCCAGGTTGGACTGCCAGTTGTGTAGCTTTTCGAGGCCGAACCCGCTACGGAACACGTATCAAGGTCCGGGTTAGCTTGGAGTGTAATTGTAACGGGCGCTTCAGAGGGGAATTTGAGGTCCACTGACTTGCGGCTAAAGTCGTAGGTGATGAAGTCCTGCTTGCTATCTGATTTACGTGGACCGGCTTTCGGAGCAAAGTACTGCAAGTTGGGAGCGCTCTGTAAACCGAGCTGCAGAACGCACAATATCGAAAGGGTGTCAGCGATTTTGTGGTAATGGTTCTGCGTCGTGCAGAACACCTCACAAGCCTACCTTGGCGAAGACGGCTTGGCCATCTGAGAAATCAAGCTGACCGAAGAAGTGATCCTTGCGCTCCTCCCGGGACGCCTTTTTCCACGAGTTGCCCACAGTCTTGTAAACCGGGTCGAATACGCTATCGAAGAAAGGGAAAGGGAAGTGCGCGATCAGATATCGCTCGCTACGTTTTTAGTCAGGCTCGAACGCACTGGCATGGCTGACACTTGAACTGTTCAGGCAAAGCCGTCAAGACGACGGTCACACTGTAATTTCTCGGCGATCCTGGAGAGCTCGAGACGAGTCGTTCATAGCTGGCCGAATCGAGCTTGATGATCCCGTTCGGAGCGGCGTTGGCTTCGGCGAGAAAGTCGTCCTGCGTGCTCGCTTGTGCGGAGGCCGCTAGCAATAGCGAGGCCAGGCCTGCAAGAGAGGACAAGGAGAACTTCATGATGCTTGTAGGCAGGCTCAAGATGCTCTGATGATAGAGGGCCAGATGATACGATGTAGCTAAAAGCTGATAGTTGATAGCTGAACGCAAGTCCCTGTTCGCTACTCGGGTGCTGGATGAGGTGTCGGCGAGGGGGGCGACGCGGATGTAGTGAGTAATCTCAAGCACCCTTCGATTAGGAATGGTAATTAGCTGCTTAAGCCCTTATATTTACATGATATTACTTTCTTACATTTGCATCGCATAGCATCGCATAGCATCGCAAGGGGTTTAAAGATGAGCCGAACGCTTGCTGCTAGCATCGTACGGACAACCCTTGTCTCAGCAACGAGATCATCGAAATCGGCAGCGCGGATCGCTCTCCTCCCAGCAGCATCTCGACGGAATGACGTCAAGTGGCCATGCAACACCGTATCCATATCAACGAGATCTTATACCTCATCAACCAACCATGCGGAACCTCGGTTCGAGCACCCCGCGCTTAATCAACTCAAGGAGGATCTGACGGTTTTGCAGCCATGTTTCGGCGTGCGAGGGGACGAGATCGATGTGCTCTTTGAGCCGGCAGACTTTCACCAACGCTTGCTGGTGAGTCGAAAGGCGCGGTACGATAAGTTCAGAGTCCTCTGATTGCTGATAGTAAGAGCTTTTCTCTCACCATATAGTCACTGATACGAAAGGCCAAGCGGCGGATCTTGATCTCGGCATTGTACATCGGTACGGAGCAGGGTGAACTGGTAGGTGAGCTCGCCAAGGCCTTCTGCTATTCACCTACGCCGCTCCGCCCGCATATATCGAGTAGCTTATACCTTCCCCCTTCTGCCCTTTAGATAGAAGCGTTAAGGGAGGCCTTGACCAACAATCCCCATCTTCGAGTATCGATCATCACCGACCTCTTGCGATCGACGCGGGAGCAATCCCCTAAACCATCCACTGCGACCATGCTTCTCCCCCTCGTCGCCGAATTTCCAGATCGGGTGGATGCTTGCTTTTACCGATCACCAAAGCTGAAAGGCTTGATGGAGAGGATCGTGCCGCGGCGTTACGATGAGGGATGGGGATTGTGGCATTGCAAGTGGTATGGGGTGGATGATGAGGTCATCTTTTCCGGGTAAGTTTAGGATGCGCTCTCAGCAAGTTGGACGTCCTTGCTAAACGGGGTCCTCTGTATACAGAGCAAACCTTTCGGATACCTACTTTACGAATCGACAGGATCGATATTATCACATCAAGAATCAGCCTAGCATCCTCTCCTACCTTTATTCTCTCCAGCGGCTGTACTCCTCATACGCATACCGACTGAGCGCCAACCCTCAACCCTCCTCCTCTCCGCATCACCTCATTCCACTTACGCCCCTACCCGACTATGTACCCAAGACGTCAAACGCCAAACCTGCGCTCGTCTGGCCAGAGCCCTCAGTGCATCCGAGGTACTTTTCCAACCACGCCTTGGCAACCATCACGGCCTTCCAACGGGTCTGGAGAGAGATCCGGCGTGGTCGACGAGTGGATGTGGATACCTGGATCTTCCCTATGATACAAGGTGGAGCGTTGGGTGTGGGAGAGGAAGAACGTGGAGTAGGCAGATTCTTGGCGTGCGCGGAAGAGATGTTGCCGGACGCTGCAGTAGTACAAGGCAGTGGACAGGGCGCTCAGGTGGATCTGACTAGCGGGTATTTTGGGCTCTACCATACGTACAAGAAAGCGGTACTAGAAGGCAAAGCGCCGTATAGGATCGTAGCCGCTTCCCCAGAGGTGAGTCGAACGGCCACGAAGAAGCATGCTCGGAAGCAAAGCTAATAGTTTCTTTTTCGTAGGCAAACGGGTTCTTTGGCTCTGCTGGGGTATCGAGGTTGATTCCAGAGGGTTATACTCTGTTGGAATCACAATTTCATCGGGATCTAGTGAGACGGGGTCGAGACTGGGCGACCCGGTCCGATGGTTCGGGAAGTGGGGTGGAGCTGAATGAGTGGAAGCGAGAGGGATGGACGTATCATGCCAAAGGTTCGTCAGAGCTCGATACGGGACCGGAGGGTGTTCTTGCAAGCTGATCTTTTCGTACTCCCCTTCAGGCATCTGGCTATCGCCTGCGGGACCGAGCGGATCCTCAACACCACAAAAGCCATGCGCGACGTTCATCGGATCATCCAACCTATCTACACGCTCGATGAAACTGGATCTCGAGCTCTCCAACATCATCCTGACGACGTCGAACGAGCTCCGAACCAAGATGGCCGCAGAGCTCGGGAACATTCGAAGTCACTCGGAGCGGGTCGGGGAGGAGACGTGGAAGTTGCCAGAAAGACGAATCAGCTTGTATGCTCGGATTCTGATGATGCTCGGGGTCGAGGGCATGTTGTAGTCCATGAAGCATGAGAGTCCAACCTATAGCTCAAGGTGATAGATATGGTTCCGAAAGTACTTGTCACGGAAGCAAAACTTCGGTCGCTGCCGGCCGGCCGATCTTTGAACTCACTGCTGAAGGAAACCGGGTTCCTACTCGACTACTCGCCGGGAAAGCTCGTCAATGTCTGACATCAAGAATCTCGGTCCCCGACTGAGTCTAGATAAGATCGTCGTCCTAGTATATAGTCGTTATCCGGTTCAGCGATCAAGTCAGTTCCTCTGGCCGAGCACCCAGCTACGGAAAATATGAGCAACGACAACCAGGAGGATGCGAACGGGGACGAGAAGGATGAGGACGAGCTTTGTCCACTATGCCCGGACCAGCAGCAGCCTTCCCCTTCGTCTCTTTCATTCAAGGACGTACGGCTAGATCAGGAGGGAAACGAAGCGGTAGTGATCGAGCCCCGAAAGGACCCTGCATTGAAATGGCTTGGCTGTACAAATTGTGATGACAAGTGGTATCATGCGGCATGTCTTTCCCGGGAGGTCAGACAGGAGAGTCGAAGTGGCAAGACCGAACGGAAAGAAGAAGCCTCTGAAGAAGGAGAAGGAGATAAGAAGTCGCCGCCCAGCGAGCTCCAGAACATCACTAGCACATTTCCTCGACCGCTTGTAGAGCAGCTCTTGCAGCGTTCGTTCTTTTGGGACTATACTCAATATATACAGAGCTGGTGAGGTTTGAGCGGCACTGATGGTGATACGAAGTGCTAGAACTGATGTACCATATTACTGCAACTCTGACAGGTACTGCCTTCCATGTATCTCAGGAACGAGGAAATCCGGGTCGTCTCACAGCTCCAGAGCGACGCCTAGAGCCAAGCTACGGGAGGATATACACTTGCCGGCTGTCCGAGTTGCTCGCAAGCAGCAGGTATCTGCTGGAACGGACCCTTCCTCTCCCATGCAGTCAAGAGGAGAGGGTCAGTTGAACGGCTCCGGGAAATCTCGGCCAAAGAGACAGGCCGCATTAATTCAGCCCGATTACAAGGCATTGCATAACGTCATTCCGACCTCGACCAATAAGTGGTTGGACCTGATAGCCGATCCCGGCAAGACTGGACGGACCATAAGCGACCGTAAGCCCAAGATCTGGTGGATGAGTTCGTATGCCAGGTGGCCTAACAAGTAACTCGTGATACAGGCCCTTATACTCAGGTCAATGGCTCATGCTTGGACAAGGCATGGCTGGACTCGGACGAGCAGCTCCCTGGTGTTCCCCCTCCCAGTCTTTTCTTTGGACCAGATCGTGAACCGATCATCATTCCCAAGAGTAAAGGAGGATTTACCAGTCTCGGCGGACGTGTCCCTGATTCGAAACTCGGCTTTCAAGACGTTGCTAATCTGGTCGGCCGAGATCAGAAGCTGGATGTCATCGATGTGGCCACCCAAAACAGCTCGAAATGGTCACTGGGCGACTGGGCGGACTATATCACGGAGCATTCGACTCAACAGGCCGAGGCATCGTCATCGACAATGGGACAACGTCCCCGTAACAAGGTCTACAACGTCATCTCGCTCGAGATATCGGGAACCGCTCTGGCCAAGAAGGTGCGGCCACCCAAATTCGTCTCGGAGATCGACTGGGTGGACCGGTACTGGCCGGATGTACCTGGGAAGCGACGAGCGAGGAAGAATTACCAAAAAGAGGATGGTACTGCCGACGTAGCAGAACAGGACAAGGAGGATGCTCAGATCGAAGCGGAGCCGATAATAGAGCAAGGTCGATCAGACTGGCCAAAAGTACAGCTTTATTGTCTCATGGGAATGCAAGGAAGCTTCACAGAGTGGCATTTAGATATGGGTTCAACATCGGTATACTATACAGTACATACGGGGTCAAAGGTGAGCATGACCATCCGACTAGCGGGCACGATCTCCAGCTCCTGATAGGTCGCCGCGTAGACTTTCTTCTTCATCAGGCCGACGGATGCCAACCTAGCAGCATATAAGAAATGTAAGTCGACTAGGCATGAGACCCTTGCAAGCATTTCCTTAAGCACTGCTTTTAGGGTCGAGTTCTGAAGAGTCACAAAACGGTCGTTGGTTAGGAGATCTGTAAGCCCGATCTTAGGAGGAGAAAGGAGTCCGGGCTAATATCATGATTTTTGAGCAGGGTCGACGAGGTTCGAAAGGTCACGCTATTGGCAGGCGACACCATGTGAGATGAACTGTTGTTGGGCATGCAGGATACATGATACTAACAGCATCTTTCATCCTGGTCATGATAGGATCATACCGGCCGGGTACATACATGCAGTAGTAAGACCGCCCCAGGCAAGCGCAAATCATCGAGGAGGTACTTACTCGTCTTCTATTAGCATACACCCCTCGATTCGCTCGTCTTTGGAGGAAACTTCTTGCATTCGTGAGTCCGGAACGGAGCGGTCCGGCAGCAATCGAAGCTGATCTCGAGTTGATATCAGCTACAATATTGAAAACCGTCAGTCATGCGATCGACATGCAGCAGAGCCGTAGTTGACACGAGCGTCTTCGTCGCTGCAGAGATTCGTTTACGTGACATGGAAATTGAGATGAAAGTACCACAGCGGTACCGCTTTCCGTTCTTCGACCGGTAAGTGAACGTCGCCTAGGGTCATATCAAAGCCTGCGAACTGACCCGTTCTCATATCATGGGACAGGCTCTGCTGGTATGCTGCCATTCACTTCTGCCAGCAAGTCAGAGACGCGACTTCGCTGAGACGAAAGCCTGAGAACAAGAATCGAAGCGAGACGAACCCGGTCGTTCTGAACGGTTTCCTTTGTCTCGCTCGCTTCCTGATTCGGGAAGTCAGGATCATGGAGGATCCGACTGCGGACGAAAAGCAACGTCGAGCGGTGCATAGTGGTATCCCGTCCGAGATGACCCAGGACCCCGCTGCTCTGGCCCGGGAATTGCGATGGCGCTGCAGGCGGGCGCTGGGAGAGGAGAGCGAGGATGAGGCGGAAAAGACCAGGTTGACAGCAGTACCAGAGAAGGCCAGGATGACGAAGAAACGGAAACTGGAGAATGGTCACCCTGAGCTGCAGGCTGTGAGCAAGCAGCTTATAGTTTTCGGGCGGTCGGCAAGGACCAAAAACGCAGCATCCGAGTGAGTCCGACTTTTACACGACTTTAATATGCGTTGTTCTGCGATTAAGTGGTACAAATACAAAAATAGACCTTGGACCGTCGAAACCGCCGACCAGGTCGACTCGCAGTCTTCGATCGTGAGGGATCGAAAGGACTTTTCGAAGACTTTTGCAAAGTTGATGGCCCCCTCCTCGACTGCGAGCGACTTGATAAAGGGGGATCGCAGCAGCACTACGACTCGCCAGATTCGTAGAAGGATAAGATTGGGAGGAGAAGGACGAGACGTTGTTGAAGAAGAACAAGAGGTGATAGTGAGGACAATGGTGACCCGATGGACAGGAGCGGCTGCGGCTGAAATGATCGAGACGGAAGGAGATGGTCGGGTCGAGGACAAGGGAGTCACTGAGCAAGGAGCTATGATCGCTGCTGAAGAAGTTCTCATTGATGGCAACTCGATCAAGGGCGATGCACAGCCGGAAGAACCGATGCAGGTGGATGCATAGCGTGCTACCATGTAAAGATTTGTAGGAACGAGGGAGCGATATGACATTCCACCTTTCCGCTAAGGTTAGCTAGTGCCTTCCCCTCGGACGCAGATCTGAAAGCCACATGGGCTCAGATCAAAAGCAGTAAACTGAATCTGAATTGGGGAAGGGCAAGTCTATTTACATGGAGTGGAAATAAACCTCCAGCTATATGATCAAGACGATCTGATCCTGTACAAATCAGGATCGCCATGATGCCCTTGTAGCTTGAAGACGCAAGTGAAATCCACCCTCTTCATCCTATACGACGACGATACCCCCTCGGTATGCCCCCTCAACAAGGTTATGCTGTGGGGCCGCTATCTCAAGGACTGATGCAGACAATTGAAACAAGTGCTTGTTTATGCACGCGGCAGGATATTCCACTTGCACAGTTGTTACGCTCCAAAGATCAGCAAAAGCGGGACTAGCGAGTCGTGCAACTCCATCCCCTGTGACCTGGCTATCTGCCATATCCCAGAGCTGCGCAGAGGGGCCGGGATTTGTCCAGGAGCTAGCGTTGACAGCCTATCTTGAATCCCGGGCCATGATCTCCTTTCCCAACACAATCGATAGGTCAAAGTTGTGCAGTACTTGTTGGGATTGTGCCCAAACTGTGCTCTTGGCTAGGATGCCAAGAAAAACGTCTTTTCTTTCTTCAATTTCGACCCAAAACTCTCTCGATTGAAGATAAAGTCATGCAGGGGAAGATATAGACGTGGAAAACCAGCGGTACCAATCCGGCACACAGGGGAAAGCCTGAGAAAACGCAAAGGCGTACTTTAGTCTGTGACGACAGAAAAACCCCGTATGCTTCCTTTGGACACTTATCCCTAGGTCCCTATCAGTACGCCAAGTGGAACGACCTTCACCCGCGCGCGTATCGGGCTGAAACACGTTCCATACCGGCTCAATGAACGAGTATAAATATATAGCTCCTGCAAAACGGCTCTAGAAAACTTTGCCACCAACCAATGTCTTTACAAGCATACGATCAACCTGGCAGGACCAAACAGACCTACAATAAAACTTTGAAGCGTTCACTTATCACCATGCGCTCTTTCTTTTTGATATCCGCGCTCCTATCGCTGGTACTCAATCTCAAGGGTAAGCTTTGCTTCGAACAAGCGATAACATCGGACAGCCAGACTGACCCGCCTTCCAACCCATAGCTTCCCAAGCAGCGTCAGTTCTCGGTTCTCGAGCTAATATTGCACTCGAAGCGAGACTATACGATAAAGAAGTCGACCGCCGTCAGACCGAAGAAGACATCAAAACCCTCTGTACGGACAAAGGAGGTGTCGCGCTCTGGCGTCCCAGCCGAAATAGTGAGGACGTAGCCAAGATGGATTCCATTGGGGATTTGCAGAATTACGATTCCGCCATGGTCAAAGGGGCGGAGATGAATTGGATCTATGGGGCGAGGTTGGCTGCTATGCGAGCCGTCGCCGTGGTAAGTGCTACTTTCCGGGGGGGGGGGATCGATGCAACTAGCTGACCTCGGCGGGGAGTATAGACCGGGACAGAGAAGATCAGAGAGATGTTCAGCCTGGATGGAAAGTCGCTGAAAGACAGCGGTTGGTGCATGTTACCCGAAGATAACAAGAGCTTGACGATCTCGGCTGGAGGTAAAACCAAGACCTATGCAGGTGAAGAATACAAGAAGATGCTCGCCGAGGTCGGCGCGATCGTCAACGTAGAAGATAGACCGACCAAGTGGGTCTACCTTCTCGGTAAAGCGTTGAAGGAGTGGCATGCGTCGGAAAAGCCCGAGAACGAGATCGACGACATCAAGGCGGCTCAGGTGCACCTGATCGCTTATTGTGAGATCCTTACGGGCAAGAAGTGTGCGGCGACGGGGAACTATTATGAAGAAGACAGCAGTGAGGCGCAATGGGTCGTTCAGGATTCGAATAAAGAGGTACGTTCCCCTGTCTTGTTTCGCAGTCGCTTCAGTTTGACTTTCTTGCTGACGATACAGATCCGCAAATTTCGATAGGTCAACAACCTTTATCCGGTCATGGTCATCATGGCGGACTCTGGCGATGTGAACCGAAACAAGAAGGGCATCTGGCCGATCGAACGACCGAATCCATTGAGTTTCTCTCAGGCTCCCGTAGGCTTTAGCGCGTGGGACTACACGAAAAACATGGGAACCCAAGGGTCTTACCCGATGCGATTCGTGGCGGTGCATGTCAAGCAGTGATTAACAGGGAAGGTCGTATCACCTTGTGGACCAGTGGCTGCTGCGATTACGTAAGGCTTCGGCAGCAGATTCGCTTCCGATTCAACTATCGCACGGCTTCGACCGAAGAGCGAATCTCGTATCATCATTTTGATTCTCTGTCATGTATCATACAGTTCTCAATGACCTGATCTCCAACTCGAGCGGAACGTCAGACCCACTTCCCGAACCGTGACCTAGACAAACGTAGCTATCGAACAAGCCCAACATCCTCACATCACGCACGACTCGAGCCACCAGCCTCAACTTGCCGCTTCACGATGCCGATAAACGGTATGATCCATCACGAAGACTGTCCTACCTTCTTCCACCCGTCCAACCGAGTTAACCCGAACATACTGTGTTCTCTTGAATCAGAAGCGATCACGGACCGTAGCCTCATCCCGGCCGAACCCAAATACCTCCCTCCTACACCCAAAGGTCTTCCCGATATCGCCCCCTTCCACGGCAAGCCTCACGAAAAGGTCGACCATTTCATCGGCTACCTCCGTATTCGATTCCGACTGGACCAAAGGGGATTTCAAGACGAACGCATGAAAGCCCTCTATACGATGAGCTTATTGAAGGGAAAAGCTTTTAGGTTGGTCTCGGCCTGTTGGGATATAGAGAAAGGAAAGCGCCGGGGAAGCGTCGTTGGACGCGAGGAGGACCTCGAGGACTTTGAGACGCTGGCTTGGTTCCTCGTACATCACTTTGGGTCGGGCGAGACCATCGCGCTTTACAAGGGCGGAGACGACGCTCGCCGATGTGCACGCACCAGGCTGAACGAAATTGAACAGACACCCACAACCTCGACCAGGGATTATCTGCTCGAGGTTGATTACTATCGTCATTACGCAGGATACACCGATGAGGAGTTATTCGTAATTGTCAATTGGGGACTCGAAAAACATTTCCAGGAGCAGGTCCATATTCAACTGGTCGGGCAACCACACTTAAGGCGCGATTATCCGGCTTTCCGTGAAGAAATCCTGAGGATCGATTCCTGGTACGAGGGGGTAGTGAAACAGAAGGAAGGGGGTTGGCAGGGGGTTGAGGACGATGAGAGGGCTACTTCTAGCCGGTCATCGATTGATCAGCGGTCGGAACGCGGCCATGGACGAGGTCGGGGTCAACCTCGAGGTCGAGGTCGACGTGGGAGAGGAAGGGGTGCTTATATGGGATAATGAAGCGACCTCAGTGAGTCAATGTCATTGCCGTGGCCTTTCTGCCGACGATTGGTAAGATCATGCTTGTACTGAGATCACGGCTCCGGTATAACAGCCTCCGCGCCATGCGTCTGGTCAACGGCCCATTCTTTGGCCTCGACGTCGACCTTGAGTTGACCAGAGAACGCGGGAGGCACACACCGTTGTATACCTTTCTCGCTCTTGATCGAGCGATCTCGGACCGCGATCATCATGCCCAAAGCAGATTGGCCTTGTCATTGAAATAAGGGAGTTCTCGTGAATGGGCGGATTCCCGTTCCCGGTCGAATGAATTTCGCTGTGAAGAACTGGGATACATTTATCCTGTCGTTGTCTGTCAACCGTATGTCAAGTTACATGCTCTCGAGTTGAGCACGGTCAGATGTTCGAGAAGAGCGCGCAGAAGGGTATGATACTGTTACACATCGCCCTCGACACAACATCGATATCGACGTTGGACCCAACATTGACACATATGTATATGATTCTCTGCCTCGCTTTTATCTGGCACCTCCAACGTCGGTGAAAGCAGCAGAATCGCCGCTTGCTATCCGAGCCGAGTTTGATGTCCAGCGACTTGCCCAATCTTGTAGACCTGCGGCCTGGTGCGCTTACGTAAGGCCCGGCTTCGACCGAGACCTTCTTTGTTATCGTTTCATCACTAGTCTCATGCACTCACTTTCATCGTCTTGACAAGTAGCAAGTAGACACCTGATCGCATTGCATACCTGTCGAGGACTAGTGTTGAAACACACACTCTTCCGAGTTTCCGAGTCTAATCAACACAAATTCTCCTGCCAAACGAGCCCGGCATCTCCCACCTTCGCGATACTCGGGATCAACAGCGTCGACCTCTCGCTCCGTGATGTCGCTCCGTGATGTCGACGAATGGTATGTCGTGCTGTGCCACCCGGTTGTGGGCCGTGTGACCAAGCTAATCCAAATGTCGTGTATCCTCACGCCTTGTGTCATTGGTTAGTCAAAGTACCAAAAGATGATTCGGTCGAGAGCCACATCAAGCCGGTAGCATCATCAACCTCCCCGACCCGGTCGGTTTACCTACCATTCCTCCCTTTCACGGCGGACCGGACGAAGACGTCGAGCGGTTCATCGACAAGCTGCGTCTCCGTTTCGAACTCGATCAGCCCGGATTCCAGACCCAGCGTAGTAAAGCGCTTTACGCCTTGAGCCTCTTGGAGGGAAGGGCTTGGAAGCTGGTACACGCTGTGAGGAAGAGAGGGGTCACGGCCAGGAAGGACGATGATGATGGCGAAGATGGAAAAGGGAAAGCACTACAACCGCAGAACAAATACCTAGATATAGAGGAGGATTTCGATAACCTCGCCAAGTACATGTTAAATATGTTTGGGGATCTCGAAACGCACATCCTCGCCCAGGGAGGGGAGAGGGCCCAGAGGCTCGCTACCACGAAGCTTGAATCGTTACGTCAGACCTCTTCCGCTCGAGCTTACTTGGCGGAATTCGACTACTGGGCTTCGTATACGGGGTCGAGTTGGGACGATGCCAGGCTGGTCTCTGAAGCCAAGCTCGGTTTGGTCAAGGCACTACAAGATGGCCTGTCGATGTTATTCATGTCCGAGCCTGACCTGGAGGACGATTATCCTGCGTTTCGCGAGCGCGTCTTGCAGATCGAGCTCAATAGGTGTCAACGGCTTGCCAGGTCCGGAGAGGCCCTGGCCGCGAGGATGAGGAAGTTAGAGTCGCCGGATGAGCAGGAGCATATCGGGCAGGATGGACGGGGAGCTCATGAGCAAGGACATGGACCTGGACGAGGACAAGGTAGAGGTCGAAGGGGCAGAGGTCGTGGTCAATGAGGTCGGTATTCAGTTCGATGTCTGTGTCAGGTCGATTACGCTGAAATGTTTGCTCGCTTGCTGACATTCAAAACTCTTGGTTCCATCTGTTAGACATCGACCCGACCGGATCCTCATTGTTGAAGAGCATCCTCAAAGGGTGACGCCGCCCAAGGCTTTACCTTTGCTCCGATACCGCCAACATAACCTCACGGACAAATTTCAATTGCGACCGCAACCGAATCAGTCATGGACCGCGAACAGTCGTCCTTGAAACAGCGGCATATCAACAAATCGCCTTGACAACAGAACTAGATGGGGCCTACATCGCCGTCTCGACGCGAAATATCGGATTTCGATCTCATTACAACTGTTATACCCGGGACGACCCTGATTTATCGGATACGGATCAACTCGACTAGACCCGTACCAACCCTTTCATATACTCAAGTAGCGTTCCGATAGAGCTGATATGCCTCCCGAGATGTAATATACCACCTCGATCGCCCTCTGGTCTCTGAGTGTATCCCCGTCATCCGGGTATCCGATCTATGATATACACATTCATCTCTCAACCCGACCTGAGGTATTGCTGGTTCGCGTTGGGCCCGAGTATATGATATACGATGTAGTCGAAACATTATTGTTATAAGATTTGCAAAGGTACGAGTATGAGTCTGCCCATACGGTCCACCAGGCAGACAACCTTCCCGGCTACTCATCGCTTACATCAATACAACTCGACCATCCCGTCAACATGCCTATCTATCAATTTCAAGTGGCTTCCTGATGACCGGGACACATATCATAATGGTTGCTAGAGACAGTTTGGTAGGCATCAATGGTATTCATCATTACGTGACCATGATGGACAGGATAGAAGCAAATTCCAGGCTACACCCAAACATCCACTAGTTGATTCAAATCAAGGCAAAGGATCTAGTAGTGAAGGAGTCTCTTGGTTCCGGTAAGTGGTGGACTTTGGAACAACTCAAACACGCTGAGAAATCCTCATTGGCGGAGCAGGAGCTCTTTGCTCTGACGGTACCTCTCGATAGTTTGGAAGCCGTACTCTGTTCGAGTGTTCTAAATGCAGCTGGGACATCTAGTATGAAAACCATATGAAAGTGCAATACCAGAGCTGTGCCCCGCGCAGACGAGAGCGAGCTCTTGAATTGTAATCTCGAAACGTTCGAGGACAGGTCGTACCGGATGTTTTACCTTTTGAGTTTTGCTTCCGTTGCCCCCGCCGCTATTCCCGGCGCGCGAGGAGTGCATACGTATGCCCGCTCAATCGACCTCGACATCGGGTTGATGTGCACCTTTCGACTCTGGACGACCAGATCTTGCTACGATTTCCCCAGATAGTTGCATGGTGTGGATAAACTCTATGACCAGCTCGCTATCACATCCCTCATCCCGTCCAAATTCGAGCACGAGGCCGAAAGCGAGGGTCGCTCTCTATGGATGACCAAAACGTAAACACGATTAGGTGGAGGTCTCTGTCTTCGGCCGGCCGATGTTTCGCTGACTTAGCGTGATTTTCTCACAAAGTGACCCCTGGGGTGGGGTGGGGTAGTCACCCTCCGAGGCAACACGACGACCTTACAGCTGTCCAGATAGATCGTGTGTAATTGTGTGTCTGGTAGGGACTCTGTACAACTAAAACAGACGCCTTTCCGATCATCTCGATAGCTGCGTAACTCGGTGAACTGACCGCACGCCAGAGATATCGAGACCTCCACTTTAGCACTTTGGGATCTCTCTGTCGAGCTGTTTCACGATATCACCATGACCATCAAACACGCAAACACACAACAACATCCAGTCGTATACGATTGTCCTTGTCACCGGCACCTCAACCCACCTACCTCCTCTTCCTCTGCATCCTCTTCTATATCCACCCGCAAAACCCAATCTACGAGACGCAAGGTCGACCGTACCCGTATCATCCCCCGGTCTGAACTAGCCCAACGGATCATCGATGGGGAAAACCTGGTCATCTACAATGACCTCGTCCTAGATCTCACTCGATGGGCGGACAAACACCCCGGAGGGAAATTGGCGGTGTTGCATTTCGTCGGGAGGGACGCCACGGACGAGATGGATGCGTATCATAGTAAGAAGGATCTGAGGAGGGTTGGGGGGTTCGTCGTGGGCAGGGTCGATGATCGCGAAGTGAGTTCTCTCGTCCAGCAAGAGGAGGGTGGTCTTTCTACACTTTCCACTGGAGGCCGGTCGACTGACCTATTGTTCATTATACTGCCCCATTCATCTCTCTCAATCCATCTCCTTCCTCCTCTCTCGTGAACCCCCTCCCCTCCTCTCGACCAACCCACCTTCTCTGTCCACCATATATCAGCCCTACAAACCCCTGACCCCACCCATCTCCCTCGGCCTAATACGCGACCCCGAATCAGCAACAGGTTGGAGGCGAGAAGGTCTGACCCGGCTTTATGCGCAGAACGAGGATCTGGGCAAGAAGGATGCCAGAGGGGAAGGGGGTTATTACCCGGTCTTGACAAGAGAGGCTTTGGAGCCTGTCGATAGTCTGTTCGAGGAACACGATCACGATCGCAAGAACAGCGACGAAAGCGGGGACGAGGACAGGTTCGAAGACCACTCGAGCTCGGGGTCTAGCTCTGGTTCTAGGGTCGATGGCGAGATGGACATTCCAATCTCCCTCCACCCAACCCCTCAAATCCCACGTGTAGAGAAAATAGACCTTAGACGGGAACACGCTCGATCCCTAGCCTATCGCCAACTACGGACCCGTCTTGAACATGCCGGCCTGTTTCAGGCTGAAGGGTGGCACAAAGGGTATGCAGGGGATTTGGGGAGGTATACGATCTTGGCTGGGTTGGCGGCGGGGTTTTATTTCTGGTGAGTCGCGTCGTGGTGAGGCATTTTTGTCGCATGGACTTGGTTTTACCAGAGTGATCTGAAGCCGATATGAGACATTTGCTCCTGTTAATGATACTGATATTGAATGTGAACGTGGACGTGCTACGTTCGCAGGTCGACGAGCACCTGGGGGCTTTTCTGCTCGGCCGTCTTCCTAGGCGCATTCTGGCACCAACTCACCTGTAAGCCCAGTCGCGTCGCACTCGCCTTATCCGTAATCCCTCTTTCCATGATCCCAAGCTCAGACAACGTCTTTCTTTCCCTTGCTATCGTAGTCCTCGCTCACGACGCGGGACATACGGGGATCACGGGGCAGGCTGGGAAAGATCGGTTGATCGGGACGGTCGTCGCGAACTGGGTCGGAGGGTTGAGCTTGAGTTGGTGGAAGGATGTAAGTTTCTGTGAGACGTGAGGACTCTTTGAATGCGGGTTCATGGGTTAGCTGACGTATCTATTGGTCGGCTCGGTCACGACGTTATCACAGAACCATAATATCCATCATCGTGAGTCTTTTTGGCTATTGTTGTCGATCAACGCTTCGGGATCCTAACTAAATCCGTGCTCGTAGTCGTCACGAACCACCCGGAACATGATCCGGACATCCAGCATATTCCTTTCTTCGCCATTTCGACCGACTTTTTCGGCAACCTCTGGTCGACGTATTACAAGCGGGTCATGCCATTCGATGGGTTTAGCAACATGATGGTCAAGGTTCAGTGCGTAGCAGTCGGGAACTGACAGGCTTTGATTCCTTGTTCTAACAATCCCACTTTTTGCCCTTCGTCTCGCATCCGCAGGCACAAGGTCTACTACGTCGTCCTCGCCTTTGCTCGCTTCAACCTGTACGCCAACTCGTACGGTTACCTAGCGCTCAAGATGCCTAGGAACAAGTGGTTCGCGTTCGAGCTCGCTGGACTTGTATTCTTCTGGACCTGGTTCGGGATGCTCTTGAAGGGTTTGGATGGGTGGAAGATGCGGGTCGGATACCTGCTCGTTAGCCATATCGTCACGAGCCCGGTGCATGTTCAGGTGAGCCCAAACTTGGAGTCAATGGCTGTGACTTCGACTGACGGAACCGGTCGCTGGTTGTCAGATCGTGCTCTCTCATTTCGCCAGATCCACGGCCGACCTCGGCCCTTCCGAATCGTTCGTTTCTCGACAATTGCGCACGACGATGGACGTCGTCTGTAACGAATGGATCGAATTCTTTCACGGCGGACTGCACCTTCAAGTCACGCACCACCTCTTCCCTCGGATACCTCGACACAACTTGCGACGTGCGAGCAAGCTCGTCAAGGAGTACTGCCAGGAACAGGAAATCGAATACGCCGAGTACAGTTTCACCGAGGGCAACAAGAGGGTCTTGGGGGTCTTGAAGGACGTGGCCGATCAGGTCAGCCTGTTGACCAAGGTCGCCGAGGCTGACGCGAGGGGAGAATTACATTAGGGTGTCGACGTCTCGAGCAGTTTGTACGGATAAGATTTTGTACAGGGCGATTCATGAAGTTTCCGCACAGACATGAAGTCCTGTAAGTCGTAAAATACGCTTTGTCCGCTCGAGTTCCAAATCAACATAGGGCATGCGAAAGAGTTTCCCAATCTGTCGCGGCTGAGATGCTGAGTGACAGCGAGTAAGTTCGATTCCCAAATGATAGACAAGCGTGATAGGCGAAGCTTTTGTTGTAGGCCCAATCCACTCCGACAGCTTTGGACGAGCCATAGGAAGGTGTTCCCGTACAGCGTAACAAGTTTAAAACCCCTGATCACGCAGCCTCTTTTGCTAGCGTCTTGTCGTTGACAGCTGAGGAGAAGATCGTAGCTGTTTGTTGGAGAAAGGAGGAAGAGATGATGGCTTCAAGAAGCCCATCGCCTTTATATTCCAATAGACATTGTTCCACTGATAAAGGGGCACAACCCATATCCTTGTCAAACACCACATGTGTTCCCAGATTCTCCAAAGCTATGGTTCTGCCAACCATTTTGAAAGCTCTCTGGATACACACCACACGACAGTGTTCTTCTATGTCTTCTATCCACTTAGATATGGTCGTCTGAGGTGGTTTTGAGGCGAGGAGGCTGTGACTGATGACTCGTAACTGCGGATGGCGATCATCATGATACGCTCGAGAAGAAGTCGGAACTCTTTGTGACAGTCGGAAACAGTATCGAATTAAGACATGGTATAATTCGGCGCCTTGAGGTTTCTCATAGGATCTTGACGGTGGCAAGGCGGCTGTCAACCAATCGTCCGGTTCTGGCGTGGTATCCTCAAACTTGTGTTGACTCATTGACAATACTGTACTTTATTACATGAACGTACGCAACCGATCGAAATTTTGCTTACTCCTTGACTTGCTTCGTCGCATCGTTCTCCGGCTCACGGAATCTCGTCTACCCTGCGGACATCCTGTACAGAGGTAACATTCCTCGCCTGCCTGTTCTCCCTCGAATGCGCATAGATCGCCTTTCTCAATCGATTCACGCTTCCTAGGGGTACGTGCGCTTTGAGACCCTCCCAAGGTCCGATCGCCATCCGATCTTCCCAAAACACTCGCCGTTCGTCGCTAGCGGAATCTTGTCCGACAGGTAATTCCAGGATGGCTACCGTCTCCCACGGGCTGTCAGACTCTTTCCACTCGGTCTGCGTATCTTCTACGGGCTGTCTGTCCAGGTCCCTGCACATTTGGACATCCAGCGAGTACCGGGCCGGGTGGGATGAAAAGTATTGAGCGAGCATAGGCATGATCTCGTCCGGTTCGGTAGGCTTGATGGAGGACAAGGCCTTTTGCGATTCCAAGATCGGTTCGAGGCGGTACTTGGCGACGTATGGTCCGTGGGTGTAGGCCGCTTGGGAGTAGAAGGTGAAGGACATGGGGTCTATGGCAGGCGTTTGGTCAGCCACATTGCACTCGTGAAATGATATCCGGAACAGGTGACAAGGCGACTCACGCTGGTTGGGCAAGAACCCCGGCGCTGCCTGGGTCAAGGCGTCCTTTCTCAACATGATCGCCGCGTTGTACTTGAGAGGACTTTCAAAGTACTTTTCCCTCAAGGTGAATATCTCCAGGGTCGTGTCAAGCTGAAACGCCGGAGGGTCAGAGTGCAATTAGCAACGAGATACGACATCGAACTAAGACCCTCGACATCGTCCGCTCACGTCTTTCAGCTGAAAGCGACAGTCGTCCCGTACCTCATTACATCAGCTGATCAGAACGTTGAAGAGAAAGGCGACGTGTGACTTACCTCAAGCATGGGCGCATTGTTCATAAAAAGATCATGCCACCCGCCTTGCTCCGGGTTGGAATCCTTGAGTTTCTCACCATCTACACCGAAGATGCGCATCCCGATTCCTCGAGGGGCGTTTTGCGTATCAGGTAGGATGTGGCCTTGAAAGTAAAACATTATTCACAATAAGCTTCTTTGAGAAGTAGCGCTGAAGGTAGTATAGTGTTCGTTTGGCAGGCTTACTGGGCTCAGTGGCGTAACGCATGGCGATGTCGTACGTCTTGTATTTGCTAAACAGGCCCTGGAGTTCGTGCCCGAAAACACCGATAAGCTTTCCACATCAAACCGAACGGAAAAGAGCATTTCCTTACCTGAGCTAGATGTTCCGGGAGCCCGTCCTTGACCTCTAGTCTACCCTTGACGACCGCCTGAGTCTTGACATGCGTTCCCCTAAAAGCGTGTCGGTGTTTCTTGTCTACCTCCCCGAGTCGATCAATGTCGAGTCAGACAGAATTCAAACCGATTGATGGAGCTCACAGTTCCGATCCTGGATCCTCGAGACGACCTCTTTAAGCTGTTCGATCTTTTCCTGTTCGTTGTCAACGGGAGGTTCCACCCGAGGATCGCTAGCGAGCACGAACGCCGAGTCCATCTTGGCTTCCTCTATGTCTGTGATTCGAATGGGAAGAGTGGAGTCTGTAGAGCAGCTCGTTGATTTGGCTTTTACACGAATGGTCGACTTGATTATGGGCGAGAGCGTTGATAGAGAAGATGGGGGCAAGCTGTTCCAAGATCCAGATCAGCCAAAGACGTCATCATCCATCATCCATTGTCGGCGCTAATTCAATCCCCGAGGGCAAACTCGATGACGAATAGAAACCTCGACATTACACTCTCGGCTCTCGATGACAGACTCTGTCCAACTGACATCGATGATCCAATTCTGATCTCTGATTTCGCTTTGCATCATTTGTTTCTTTACGCTACAACCTTTCTTTCGACTTCAGGTTTGGGACACCTCCACCGCCGAGCCTGCCTCTGGCTCTCACTCGGTCCTACTCTCCTTGCTTCCCGACTTGTCAAACTTTTCCTGCAAACTCTTGTACATGTCCTCGACGCTGACCTTCAGCGACACGTACTTGATGCCCAATTCTTTTTCCGCCTTGGCCCCGCTGTGGATGTTGGTCTTGGCCCGGATCTCGGCGCCCTTACCGGGTTGGCCGACGGGGACGTTGGGGATCTTGTCGCCAGGGAAGTCATGGATGATGTCAACTGAGGGGGTTGGAAGTCGAGCGTTGTTACGGATTAGACCGGAGGCTTTATACCCGTTGTGAACGGAACACCAACAGCTCACCGATATCTTGCCCGTTCAGAGGTCCGGCCGAGACGATGAATCGGTTCCCACCCGCCTCGGGCTTGGTCAAGGCCAAGACGTGAGCTTCGGCGACGTTGCGGACCTGCGCGAACGAGAAAGGAGGGTAAATGATTGTCAGTTGCTCGGACTTTTTTCAATTTTCTTTGCGATTTGGACCCCTCGGCTGGCCCACTTACATCAACCCAGTTGCCCATAGCTTCCTTGAGATCGTCATCCGTCTTCTTGCCCTGGGTGAATCCCCAGAAGTTGGCGACAGAGGTGCTGCGAGGTTGTCAACAGCACGCCCGATCAGCTTGGGTCATGGCATGACTCGCTGTATGGCAACAACAGCGCAGAGATTGAGAAAACCTACTTGATCGACTCGGGGGAAGAGACTTGGTGCATGACAGGTCCCAGGACCTATGAACGTGGCGAAGATCGACACGCCAGCCAACAGTAGCCATTTAGCAGGGAACGAATCGTGCGATCAACGGGATGAGCAGGAGGCATGGACTCACGAGAGGCGGGTTGATCGTAGCGAAATCCCACGAAGGATGGTTCTTCTCCATAAAGTCTGTCGATCGAAAACAACATGTTACGGATCAGTCGATGAGCAGGAGATGAGCATTGCATCGCCTTGAGCAAAGGAGCACTCACCCCAGGCCGCCCTCTCCGCCAAGGTCTGTCTCGAAAACGCCAGGGTCATATCAGCAATCTAATGATCCAGTCTCCAGTCGACATAGACCCCGAACCGACCTACCTTGCTAGCCCTGTACTTGTCCGCTCCCGGAGCCTCATGACCTTCCTTCTCGATGACTCCTGGAGAGTAAGTGTTCCAGTCCTCTTCGGTGAACGTGTAAGGCGCTCCGTTCTTGTGACGATCACCGGTGGGTTCAGGGACGATGACGGCTGCGACGGAGGAGGTGATCACGAGGCGCTTGAGTTGAGGGCTGGCAGGTCGCCGAGAGGAAATCGTAACCACGTAGATAGTGTGAATGTAAGGGACGGCCGGCAACGACAGATAGAGCGATTTCAGCGGAAGAAAGCAAGGCAAGAAACGGAAATTCAGACTGACCAATTCTTCAAAGCGCTCTCCATGATCCCCACAGTCCCTTGTACGGCAGGCTTGATCAACTCGTCCGTCGTCGGCGCGTCCAGGTAGAAGCTGCGCGACGGGAACCAGAAAACGACAAAATGGTTGTTGCGTTCAGTATGAGCTTGTACGTAAAGGCGGTGTATCGATTTGAGGTAGAAGGCTTACGGAGAGGCGGTATGAGCTGTTGGATACAGAGAATTGCAGATATAGGAGCGAGGGTCAAGCACATCAAACGAAAATGAGTTGGAAGATGAGGTGCAGGACTGACCAATTCCATCGACGCCCTTGACGGCTTCGTCGAAAGCGCCGGGCTACAGGTATCCAATATCGACATCGATATCGAATCAAGCATCAAGACCGAGTAATCAGTGATCCTTGCAGTGTAGTTCGACCGCAGCAATACGATACTTCGCTCGATCGGATGAACTGACCTTGGCGATATCCTCAACGATAACATATTCGAACTTTCCGACCCCGTCAAACAGCTTCTTCAAGTACTCGCCCTTTTCGGTAGAACGGACGGTTCCCCGGACTCGGTAGCCGTTCATGAGCAAGTGAGAGCATAGATGTACGGCGATGAAGCCCGAGGCACCAGAGACGAGAATGAGGGAACCTTGAGGTCTGCAGAGTCGTTGCCGTAGTCATAGTCACCATTGGTTTAGGTCGTTGTCGTCAAGGGGTGGAGCGATGATACGTAAGCGGTCGCATGGAAATGAGAACGCTGATCATCGGTGGGCTTACACGGCGGGCATAGTTTCGAGGTTGGGTATGTAATTAGGCTTTTTGATCCTTCGAGATTAGGTGAGGTATAGGTTGAGATACGTAGTCCAAAGATTATCGAGGGAGATGATGACCAGCATGATCAGAGCAAGGGTTCGAGCATATATATATATAGTCCTACGTCCTTGCGAATGTAAAGCATCCGCTCACCGGCCCGGTTCACAGGAAGTCGTCATCGCCGATCGATCTTGAATGTTTAAATGTTTACAAGACATCTTTACGTTCACAAGTATAGTACATCTTTGCTGGTGTATTGGTAACATTGGCGCTTGTCATGATATCAACTATCAACACTACTCGCGCCCGCGCTGGGTTCGATTCCCAGGCAGAGAGCATTCTTTTTTGCTTCTGACCGAGATCTGCTGACACTCTGAGGGCCAGACTCAATCCCCTTCACTCCTGGCATAGCCCGGCGGAAGTCTTACCCGGACAATCGTTTCAGGCAATCATTTGATACCAAGTTTGGAAGCGAGCATAGTGTTTTGCGCCGAGCCAAGCCCCATGAGTTCGGGCGATATGCTGATTGGCGATGGGCGCGCCGTTTCTGCTCCTGTCGTGTATTCGGCGAGTCGGATTTCACCCAAACTATACGATGAGTGATGACGATTGCGCTATAGCCTTGGATACACGGCGACACAATCCCTTTCGTTTACTTCACAATAGATGCCCAAGCCAGACGCAAGAATTACCGGACGTCAGAACGTGCATAAGCATGCATTCGTACTCGGTCATCTAGTCGATAGCCGATGCGACAAAGGCATTCCTGCAAACCCCATATGATAGCACGGTCAAGACTAGCGGGCACAAACCTGATACAAGTGCAGAGACGGAGGACACGCAAGACTATTTGTATGTTGCAGGGCTCGCCTGACTGAAGATTTTGGGTCAGGACATTGGCCGACCAGTGCGCCGCTCGATTGTTGGCGTTGGCAATTTAATGCATGCTCTTGCCAGGGATCTTGACAGTCACGTCCGGCAACCGACGTACTCTCGAGCCGAAAGAGGGTTAAACGCTGGCTCCTATATCCGTGAACTGTTGTTGTTCGTCGAGATATCAAGATCTCGGCCAAATCCTTTGCCAAGGTGATTTGTCCGGTCGCCGGAACACCCTCAAATTTACGCGTGTCAGCCTTTTTCTACGCCATCGAGGTACGCGATCGCGATCAGAAGATGATGGGGATGGCCGAATCCAAAACAAACATCGCAACCGACGACCGACGAGGCGTGTTCGTTGTTGTTGTCATCGTCAGTCTTCTCGCTACGCCAACCATGTCACTCTGGCGAGCACATGAAGAACAATACATTCCACACGGAATTCAAAGCTCGGTACCTTCATTTCGCTCTCGTGTAACGGCGTGGAAGCCATCGAGATCGCCCTGGAATGTCAACAAATGTCTTGCGAAGTACCGATGAAACGTCCATACCCTGCCTGCCCAGAGATCTGCTATATAAGACGTGTACATCTCGATCGAGAACTCTCGATCCAAGTCATCTTCAGTAGCAACTACTTTGATACACATTCGATTCTAGTCTTGCTTTGTTCTCGTTCTCGGCCACACTCTTTTCACCCTACGCTCGTTCCGCAACTACACTCGTTTCACTAACCCATCCCGATCGAAAACATGAAGTAAGCTATCGATTCATTTCTGTATGGCAGACCATTCGATCGATAACTGACCTCCTTTTCGATCGACACTAGGGCTTCTACCATCCTGACCACCCTGACCATGCTCGGCGTCGCCGCTGCTGCCGCCGTCACCCCCGTCTCCAGAGCTCTCGCACCCCGACAGTCCGCCACCCTTGATTTCTGCTGTCCCGCTGAAGATGCGACACCGGAGGGTGTCATGGGATTCGTCCTTGACCCCAACACTTCTTTCCCTCAATGCGGGTGAGTTCTCGAGGCCAGAATTGTGATTCGATTGTTTTGCTGGACTAACAAGTGCGATTCGTTCAGATACATCGCCGAAGGTGCTCCTCCTGGCAACTACGAGCAGGACGCTGGCTTTGAGGGAGGTACCGCGGGCGGGTGTCTCTACAACGTAAGCCAGTTCTTTCCTGTCATTTCCAATTCCCTTGAAATAACCCTCTAACCAATTCAATCCGTCGCTTCGATCTGCTATCATAGGACGACGGTACCCTCCAGCAAGACCGTAACGCCGGTTTCTGTCCCCAATCCGCCGTCTCTTGTACCGTTGCCAAACGGGACTTTGCCCGACGCAAGCTCGCCGCTCAACGACCTTCTGCCAAGATGGTTAGGAGCGAAATGTCGGACGAGCTCGTCGCCAAGCGAGGAGTTTGGAACCAGAAGAAGAGGGCTTCCGCATAGGCTCAGAAGGAGGAGCGATTGCAACGCGGTTTGCTTATATAGAGGAACTTCGTATGGGGTTGTACCGACATGGAAAACAGGACTGCCTTCTTTCTTCGCTGTAGCTTGACTTTTGACGACAGGATGGATAGACTATGAATGAACTTGATCTAGACGAGTAGCAATCGAGGGTGTCCAACACGTCCAATCTATCTACATTCGAGCAAGTTACAAATCTCGACCGAGCCGCCGCCTACTTGCGGCCTTTACCCTTGGGCTTCCCCTTGGCCCCACCGCCACTCTTCTTCTTGCCTCCAAGTCCGACACCATCACTCCGACCCGCTCGCATACCCTCTCGGACGGCCTTGCCTCCTCGCTTGCTGCTGTCAGTGTCGAATCCTCCCTTGCCGAGAGCCATCTTCTTCATCGACTTTTCAGTCTTTCTGCGCTTGCTCTTGGCGTCGACCTTTTTAGGCTGAGCTTCGGTGATCTTGACAGGTCGTGCGGCCTTTTTGGCAGCTCGAGCACCGGCGGCGGCGGTCTTCATACTACCATCAGCCTCGTCCATCTCCCTGGCGATCTTGCGTCGAGTCTGCTTTCGAGAGAGACCTTCGTACTTTCCTCGTTTGGGCTATATTGTCAGGGCGATCCGAGTCAATGGGATAAGCACAGGGCTTGTGAAGACCACGGAAACAAGCCTTGTCACTCACCTGATCCGCAGCCGACTTGGCCTTTTCCTTGACCTCCGGGAAAGCAGATACGTACGCCGACTTACTGGCCTCTGGTAGGAGGTTGTCAAAAAGAAAAGCAGATCTTTAGCGGACATCACGACAACTCCGACCAACGCCGGCACTCACCCTTTGCCTTTTGCTTTTCAGACTCGCTCTGGAACCACGTCCTCTTCGGTCGACCAAAGATCTCCTCCTCGTGCTCGATCATGTTCCTTCCCTTGGTCAACTCCATGTCGGCCTGTCGGACGGCCTTTTCCTCCTTTTCTTCCTTCAAGACTTCGGCGACCTCGGAACGAAGCGCTTCGAGCTTCTTGGCACACGACTGGATGGCCGTGCTGGGAATGACTCGGTTGTGGATCTGCGACGAAGCTGATTGCTTGATGGCCGCCTTGAGCATCCGTCGATCGGCTTCACCGACGAGGGTGATCGAGCTGCGGGTTGCGATCTTCGTCAGCCACATCTCCCACTACCTCGATGGTTGCTCGACTCGTCGACTCACCGACCGTTCCTACCGGCACGAGCGGTACGACCGACTCGATGCGTATATGCGCTGAGTTGACCGGGCATATCGTAGTTGATGACCGTCTCCACCCCCTTGATATCGAGACCACGGGAAGCCAAATCGGTAGCCAACAGGTAGTCCACCTGTCCCGCTTTGAATTCTTGCAGAGCCACCAGACGCTACATCCGGTTGAGCACAGCTCGCGTCAGCTCTGGTCATGCGGTAACGATCAGGCGACTTGCGAGACCTACCTGTTCCTGCGTCAAGTTCCCGTGCAGCTCACTCGCCTTCAACCCGCACAGCCCAAACACGATCCTCATCTGATGAGCCAACGCTTTGCTTCGGAAAAAGATGATACACTTGTCTTTGACCGTCCTCGTAACGAGGGACAACAAAGTCGCCGCTCTGACCCGATCTGCCCCCTGGACAGCTCCTTGGTCGTTAGAACCCGCTTTCGACCCTGACGCTGCAGCCGAAGCCGTAGGAGCCGGGTTCGACCTCCCCCTGATCCTGACGAACTCTTGTACGAGGTTCTTCGCCGTCGTCCGTTTGGGATCCACGAAACACCTCACCGGCCTGTCGAGGGAGAGCTTGACGAGCTCGTCGATCGAATCCGTCATCGTCGCCGAAAAGAGCATCGTCTGACGTTTCTTCGGACAGTTCTTGATGATCTCGTTCAACTCTTGCGAGAACCCGACTTCGAGCATGCGGTCGGCTTCGTCGATGACGAGGATGTCCAGCGCGTTCAGGGTGAACGAGGGAGAGTTGTTGATATGGTCGATAAGACGACCTGGGGTGGCGATCAGGATATCCGGGAGGGTCCGCAGGGTGTGCGCCTGGGCGCTGAGGGAGAGACCTCCGACGAGAAGGGCGAATCGGATGGAATCGAGTCCCGAGTGTTGTACGAGCGATTTCCCCACATTTTCGCACTGGACCGCCAATTCTCGGGTAGGACAGAGGATCAGGACTCGACAAGCCGCCCCGGCCTTGGACTTGTCCCTGTACTGCAGACGTTCGAGAATGGGGATCAAGAACGCCGCGGTCTTTCCCGAACCCGTCACCGCGCTTCCCAAAATGTCCCTTCCGAGGAGTGCGAGCGGAATTGACCTCGCCTGGATAGGCGTAGGCGTGGACAAGTTCAGAGCCGTCAGTGCCCTCAGAAGAGGTCGTGAGAGGCTCATCTGGCTGAACGATGTGGGGATCGTCGGGTCGATCGGGTTGTTCTGGGCGTCCTTTTTCAGAGTCGGGTCGGTGGAGAAGAAGGCGTCCTTGCGGGCCTTTTCCGCGGCGGTGTCTTCCTCGCTCTCAGCCTCCGAGTCGGAACCCGAGCCCATCTGAATGTCGTCCTCCTCATCTTCATCCTCGGCGGAATCGAGGTCGGAGTCGCCGTCTTCCTCGTCCTCCTCTTCAGAACCTTCCTCATCTTCATCCTCGTCGTCCTCCTCCTCGACATCGCTCTGAACGCCCATCCCGAACCCAGATCCATCATCGGAGACGTCGTCAACTTCCATCTCGTCTTCCTCTTCCTCAGTACCTTCCTCTTCTTCTGAATCTTCCTCTGAATCTTCCTCCGCATCCTCGCTATCGCTATCGTCATCTCGTTTGCCCTCGTCCTTGGCGGATCGTTTACGCTTTTTCGTCTTTTCCCGATGAGACAAGATCGGTTTGCCCGTTCTCCGTGCGATGATATCGTCGACGTTCAAGGGTTGCTACGAGTATCGAGTATCGTCCACATTATACCGTACAGAAGATATCAAACCGTGTTAGACAGATCAGCTTCAAAAGGTGATAGGGAATGATAGAAGATGCGATAACATCTCGTATCACACAGAAAAAAACAAGAAAAAGCGTTGTACGTACCAACTTGCCTCCCTTGACCTCGTCCCCCTCTTCCCAAAAATCGACCCCATCCCCCAGAGTCTCCCTCAGAGCCGTCCTCGCCCCGTCCAACCCCGAGAAATCCAGCGCAAAATCGTCATCCAGTGCGAACTCCTCATTCTCTTCTTCTTTCTTGCCAGTACTGTTGCCGTTGGCATTCTTGCTTGATACAGCAGATTTAGGATTAGACTTGTTGGGAGTGCGTTTCGAGGAAGAAGGACGGGAGGAAGTTTCCGGTTCCGAATCCGAATCGAGCGTCAGGATAAAGTCGTCGGCCATGGCTGTCATCAACTAATTTCCTAATGTCGTTACGTTGAATCTGATTTAGGTCAAAGAGATCGAGTCTTTGCACAAAAAAGGATCGAGTTGATCGATAGAGTTGCTATGGGTGATGGTCGGCGGGAAGCTCAAATGTTGAAAGTCGAACGATCACGTGATTCATTTCGGAAGTACTTTGGTTCCGGAAGTGAGTCTATATGCTTCCGATGGGGGTGGACCGGTGGATACGCAACGAAATCGTCTGTTCCATCTTCCTCAACTGGTACAGTGAGAAACAGGGGTTGCCTTGCTCATTGTCGAGCTCTGAAGCGATGTCTGAGTGCGATTCTCAGCGAGAGGAAGCGGTACAGCATGTCGAGGATATGTTTCCGGAGATGAAGTTGGGAGGGGGGGTATACGGCTTTCTCCGCGCGAGCATCATCAAGCATCATCTCATGATCATATGATCATGGTTTCGAGATCGATGCCATTTGATTCACACGCAACTCGTTCTCATATTCAACTCGGGCGAATGACAAGAGACAAAGTACAAAGATGAAATCGCCATACACCATACCCCTTGCCATCTCATGCCTGATCGCCTTCACATCCTTGCAAACCATGGCTTCCCGCTTCTCCTCCTCAACTTTACCACCAGAAACGACACTCCGTATCATAACCTGCAATGTCCGGTTCGACGGTCTCTCTTCCCACCCGGTCCCCATTCCTCCTAATGGTACCATCCAATCCCCACGCCGACATTGGACGTTGGAGGACCCTTACAAAGAACGACCCTGGGCTGAACGGAGGAGCAGGTTGGTCGACGCGTTATGGTTCTGGGGTGCGGACGTTATCGGTTTTCAGGTGTGTTACGTCCTTGAATCCCTTTGAATTGATCTCGCCCTTCTCAATCCCGTTCTTTCTTTCTCAATACGAATTCGAAAACCCGATCTCTCTTCCGGGCTACCGATACTGAGTCTCACTCTGGTCGTCTTGGTGTGTTAGGAAGTCCTCCACAACCAACTCCGCGACATCCAATCCCTTCTAGGCCCCAGATGGACTTACGTAGGGGTCGGTCGTGATGATGGTCAGAAGGGTGGGGAATATAGCCGATCTTCTACAATACGTGAGTTCAAGCCTCATATCTGTAACTCGATATACTAACAACTTCATTTATATTGTCTTGCTTTCCTCGTTTCCTTCTTCACGGGGGACGTACTGTAGAGAACGGTTCGAAAAGATATCATGGGGGACGAAATGGCTATCGAAACATCCTGACGAACCAGGTTCAAAGGATTGGGATGCCGTGAGTAGATTATCCCCCCCTTACGATCCTTCATCTTGTTTCATACATGAGCATCGTTTCTGATGGAAAGCATCATCCTTTGACCAACCATGTCATGGTCATGTCATGTCATGTCATGTCATGTCATTCCATATCGTCCGCCGTTGCTTCACATTGCATCCCACCGCGTCTCATGATGATGTACTCATAGGCCCAGACAAGGATAGCAACTTTCTTAACGCTATACGACAAGTCCAGCACCTCCACCACGAGGACCGCCTCGGACCTAATTCATCTGGTGAACACGCACTACGATGACCAAGGGAAGAAATCTCGAGGACGCGCGAGTTGGATCATTCGGGAGTTGATGAACGGTTGGGTGCGGATGATCGAAGCCGAGCTCGACACGGAGAAAGCTGGCGAAACCGAGAGAGGGGCAAGAGGTCATGAGGGTCTCGGGCGGAAAAATTTGGACGTATGGGGGACTTGGGGTGGGGAGGAGGAGGATGAAGAAGAAGAGGAAGCAAGGGGCGAGAGAGGGAAGGGAGAAGGTCTGGTCGTCTGGATGGGCGATTTCAGTAAGTCCCCAACGCAAATTTCGATACCTCTCCAGATTCGAGCGCTGATCGAGCCTACGAATGCTGGACAGACGCCCCGACGGACGACCCCAGAGAAGAAGGCTACACTCACGCCATCTCCCGCGACCCGCTCCCTCATTCCAAGGGCGACGACATGTATTTCCTCGACACCCGCCTCATACTGAACCGACGCCAGAACAAACACACTAAAGGGAGAATGTCTGCACCGTACGGGCACAAAGGAACGTATACGGGTTTTACACACCCGGGATGTGAGGTGGACGACCCGATTGATTTGGTTCTGCTCGCGAGTACGAGGTTGGATCGGAGGTTGAGCAGGAAGAGCGTACAAAAGCAAGAATCATGGAGCGCACCCGTTGGCGAGATTGAAGAGGATGAGAACCTGATGGGAGTACACGCGGAAGATATAAGGGGAGGGTGGGAGGTGGAGAGATATGGAGTGATCGATAATGTCATAGGAGGAAAGGGGGATGAGACGGGTTGGGTGGGAAGGTGGTCGGATCATCGGGCCGTAGGGGTCGAACTGAGGAAACGAACGTAAAGTAAATTTAACATGGTTTGGCGCAGCGTTGTAAGTCGCTGGATACGGTTGTATAGTCATCAACAATGTAAACGGCTGGATGTAGATACTCTTCGACAACGACAGCGCTTGTCGTGTTAATGAGCTCTGAGTATAAAGCACGGTCAGGTCTTGACTAATGGTCGTGGACGATCGCCCAATCGTGGCGACCACGGCGAATCACCAGTTGCCACAATTGTTGGCCTTGTGGAAGTTGCCTTGCCAATTTGTTGCACCTTGACTTGGTCCGCTGCCAGATGAATGACCTCCTCCAATTCCTCAAGCAGTAGACATGGACTGCTAGGGTAATCTAACTCGCCATGAAGATGAACAAAGAACCCAAAGACCTGTTTATAATCATGTTGATCAGGACCTCAACCACTTTGAGGCCAAGGTTGACCATCCATAAGACAAGTTCATGTTTCCATATGTTGTATAAGACATCAGGCCCGAGAAGCCCGATTCGCCTCACTGGACCGCAAAAGATTTTGTTACCTAGTACTGCCCAGAGCGCGGATTTCTCCACAAATACTACGGAAGACTGTGAGTAGCGTGCAAGAGGCGGTCGCCCAATTCGTCGCAAGGATCAACAACGCCCTCGTCCAGGTCTCTTCGGCGTGCCGTGTATGACTTTCCGTTCCAATACTGCTCGAGGCTTTTCGACAACTCACCTCGCCGTATCTTCTGGGTACAGGAACCGGTCTTCGCCATCTTGCTCTAACATCTTTCATGCGGTTGTAAGTACATAATTGAGCTGAGCCTCAATGTAATGAACGGTTCTCAGTCAGCAATTCTAGCATATTAGTGGGCGAGACCACCCGTTCGTGGGCGTTTGTGAACAAGTTGACCTTGCCTGCGTAGACAAACACGCACCCAGACTGTGTCCGGTAAATCCTAAGAGGATATCAAATTGGTGATCGGTTGAAAGGTCGTCAAGCGGACCTCATACCTAAATTCTTCAGCGCCTCTTCATCAAACCTGCTGCAGTTGTGACGATAATCAAATATACATCCAGACCGAATAACTGCCTTTCTTGGTAGCGCGCGCCTCTGCTGGTGGGCGTTACAGACATCGCTCCACGCCATTTATCAGGTTCCCACCTAGAATATGGCAGTATCCTGACGGATTCCAGAAGATCGTATTGTCCGATCAACCACCCTGTCGGAAGAGAAAAAGAAGACGGTTGTGCACGGCTGCCCGATTGCAAATGGAACTTTGACGACCACTTTCAATAGAATTCACTTTTTGAGCCTGAGAAGGTCAAAAAGGTGGGTATCCCTGCTACAAGCCATCAACGCTGGTGATCAACGGATCGCCGGTGAATTGTGTTCAATTAGGTTCAAAGGCCGATGACCTCATTCGGTTGCGGGGAAACTGCGGTATATCATATCGGTACTCCTGCTGCGATTGCTGCTGGCGCAACGTCGTTACACCAGAGCGGGAAATAATGGGTCGATCGCTATCTTACAAACGATTTATCAAGGTCCCGATCGGGAAACTGTAGGCGTAAATTCTGTCCCATTGATGTCTACTGGATTACAACGACGAGAATGTCAGACTGAGAATCGTAAGAAAGAAGGGAAAGAGTGCCCGCGACATATCGTATCGTGTGTCTTGGACTGATCTACCTATATCGAGTATGCGTCGCCTGCAAACAGACGGGAAGAAGGGAATCTATTCCTCTAAAGCGACTGAACACTTTTGAAGTACAGCCGCAGATGTACGAACGCCAAAAGCGATGGCCTTCTTTACTTTCTTCGGCTCGACGACCGAGAAATCCGGCTCATCGTCATCGTTGGCGGGCCTCACGTTCTCCATCCAATTAGGGTCAAACATGTCGCCTGGTTGTGCCCACATAGTCTGGAGATCTTTGCCTTCTTTGACGATATCCCACTGCAATTCTACGGCTGTGAAAATGATCCTTTCGATGATGTGACGGGTCTTGATTGGGTGTGAAGATGGAAGACATTCAATCTCATGCCTCACCCCAAGCGTGGAAGGAACCAAACTCAAAAGCAGACATACCTCGCTAGAGAAAACCTTGTGCCAATAAGACGAGAGAAGGTTGCTGGCGTGAGCGGCGGCTTGTCTCTTTCTATCCTCTAGCGGATGATGCGCGTTGAGTGCCTTTGCCGTCATCGCCTTCCAGATGTTCCGGTCTATTGCAAGAGCAATGCGTCAAACGTCGATTTCGATAGCATGGAACCTCTTGAAGGCCAAGAAACGTACGCTGGACGGGGATCTCACTCGCTAAGTCTGCAATGATGCGACAGATATTGAGCTGGACAGCAGCCAAGTACTTTTTGAAGATGACCGTATTGAGCATGTCATTCAACCACCATTGAGCATGGTCTCGGCGGCGTAAACCGGAAGTCGCACCGGCAGCGAGAGCTGGGTACGTTTTGAGGAGATGCTGAGCTAAGTCCTTGACCTTCTGGTTCAGGCCCAGCAGAGATCGAAGATGTTCTTCGTCGGTTTTTGTTGCGTGCGGGGTCAGTAAGACCACCTCGCTCCGCGCCCCGCGCAGACGCTCCACTGCGGCCTGTGACTCGCGTAAATGCGTCTGGTATAGATGGTTTTCGGTTCTCAGCTCCCTGACTCTCTGTTGCAGAAAATCTCGTTCATTCTGACAACTGTAATGCTGAGATCGCTCTTTGTCGACGAGACGATTGAGACTCGTCACCTCCGCTCTGAGCCGTTTCATCTCAATGGCTTGTTCTGCCTCAGCGGTAACAGCGCATTCGAGTGAGAGGGTTTTCTTGGCAGTTTCATCCTCAATGTCAGACATATTATCCCAGGAGCCCGGCTCGTTGCTATCCCAAGCGTAGGCGGCAATTCGAAGCCGCTTGTTATTGCCAGGAAGAGATGTCATCGACAGCTCATTGATCTCGTCGATTTGGCGTTTTCGTAGCAGCTGGTCACGCCTAGCTGGGCCTTGAAGGGTAGATGAGCCACCTTGTGGCATGGCGCCCTGTTTGGTAGAGCGATCAGTAAGCAGATTTCAACATGCTCATTTAGTGAAGATGAGCGAATCTGCTCACCGGGATCGCGCAATCATCGATCTCCATAATGGAGTCGCACGTATCCTCTGATCTCGCACGTAGCGATTGGGGGGGTTCTGGCAGAGGAGTGGCTTCGTTTGGTTTGCCTTTGTCGTAGATATACATCATATCGATCATATCAGAATTGTTTGTTGTATGGATTCGTTGCGACTCGAGCATCAAAGATCCAGGAAGCAAGAATTTACTATCGAATTACAGTCTTATATAACAATAGTGATTTATATCGCACCGGAATGATGATGGCTTACAATCTTCGAACAATCTTGGATAAATCTGGAAGAACAATAGGGTTTTGCTATACCTCAAGAGGTTGAGAAGGTATGTCCGTTGCCCTCTCCGTATAAGTCGGAAGGGTTTTGTACCGGATCCGAAGTGGATCGCCGATCCAGGATTAGCGCTGTTATCAATTCGCTCGTCCGGATCAAAGTCCTTTGAGATTAGACTTTATGAAGATCCACTTATCTCAACAGATTGGCGAATCCACAGCACTTACTGTTGTTCCGCGCCGTCTCGTCGATTAGTCGGACTCTTGTTAGGATCGGAACGCTGGGCGAAGCGAAGAAGCATCTACGTATATATATCTGGCGGCTGGCGGCGTATACCTCGAGAACAAAGGGCAAAGCATTCTGGAAACATCGCTACCTCGATGTCTGACCTCAATTCACATCTTCTCAATATGAATTCGTTCGACACTCTCACCAAAGAGCTCACAACTGAAGGAAGCAGTGAGCTCCTTGTTGTCAGCTTCGACGTCGGGACAACCCAGTGTACGTGTTCTCAAGACTTGATAAATGTAACCTGTTGCGCTGCTTACCATGGCTTAGCGGGAGCGGCCTTTACCTATATGGCCCCCAAGGAAAGGGAACGTGAGTGATCTTCGGTAATCAGTAAAAGAGCGCAGCTTATTCTACATATCTCAGCATCCCTCCTACTGTACTGGAGAAACTCCCGGGGCAAACGCCTGGGAGGGCAAAAGTACCAACCATCCTTCTTTATGACAAGAGGCACGTTCAACTAGGAGACGAAGTGCTCGGTCTCGCGCTAACTTGGCTTTCTGGTTACAGCGGTGTTTGTCAAGACAAGTGGGGTTCTCAACTCACCAACCTTTCGAAAGAGGAGCGAACTAAGATTAGCAAGGGCGAATTACAATTAGCTGAATGGTTCAAAAGTGAGCGTAGTGAACGTCAATTGCATCGGAGTCAGACGCTCAGGTAGTGTTCTGGTGCTACGATACAGTTCATATCGACCCCGAACAACGGCGGGATGTCAGAGCGATCGCAGAGGAACCTTCGAAGCGCTTACCCGAAGGCAAACAGGGGGTGGAACTGTGGGGAGAATTCCTTGGACGCCTTAGCAGTGCAGCCAAGCAAGCGATCCGCAACGACTACAACATTACGTGGCTAGAGGAACTAGAACAAAGCCACAAAGTCCGCTACATAGTTAGTATACCTGTAGGTTGGCTCAAAAGTAAGCTCGATTCCGCACAGATCATCATGCATCAAAGATTCACCGTCTTACTTACGAACGGTTGCTCTAGATCCACAGACGATGATGGACTTACGAACACAGGCTGTAAAGATTGGTTTGATCAACAAAAACACGGCTACCAACCTTCGATTTTGTTCGGAGAGCGAGGCGTCAGCCTTGCATTGTGTCAGTACTGCATCTGTCGTTTTAACCTATGTGCCAGAGTTGCTTATCGTGTTCTGATTCACCAGTACTCCCGTTCGGCTCTTCTTGACCTCAAGATGAGCTCTAACGTATACATGCAACCAGTAGAAGCTAAGATGTTGAAGCGATCATGATTCTAGCCCGACGATGTCTTCCTGGTCGTTGATGCCGGTGGGGGTACAGTGGTGTGTCCTCACGTCCACTCGATGACAATCAGAACTTCCCGCTGAATGATTGACCTGATATACAGGACTACACTTCCTATCGCATAACCAAGATCGACCCCCTTTGTATGGAGGAAGTTGGATCGGACTCCAAACTTTGTCTCTATAATGGATCGACTTACATCGACAAGTCCTTCCGAGCTTTACTGAAGGAACATTTGATCTCGGAATACACCAAATCGCCGACAGTCCCTGACAAGCATTTGGATAAGGCAGGAATGCTCTTTGCTACACTCGGTAAACTCGAGTTTAGCTTTACGACCAAGGATGCTCCGCCCGGTTGTTACGCGATCTCTGACAACGAGGTCGATTACGACGAAGGCGAAGTGTCGGTCCCTTGGTATGTCACCTATCACGAGCCAGAAGACTGAGGTAAATATTCATGTGTGAGATATCTTTACAGGACTTTGATGAAATCCGCCTTTGATCAACACGTCGATCTTATAGTGAGAAGTGCCGTACATATTGCAAAAAAAGAAGCACCAAAAGTTAGTTGAGGGCAATTTCGTTTGATGGTCTGCCTGGCTGTTTCTGACGAGACTGCTATCGTTGTCCAGTATGTTTTCTGCTCCGGCGGTCTGGGAGACTCTCTTTACCTACGAGAAAGACTAGAAATGGAATCCAAATCTTTCAAAGTTGCTCAACCTGATCAAACGGCTTCTTCATCGTGAGTATTTTACACTCGCGACGAACATCGATGCCCAGGCCTAGAGTTCAATCCGGTAACTCTTTCGCTTTACCTCAGCGGATCGAGGGCCGTCACTCTGGGCGCATGTCTTTTCGAACTACGTAACTGGGTAGAAAAGCGCAGCTGTGAGTATTGATAGGTTACCAAAGTAATCTGGCGTCTGATGTTGCCATGCTTACAACCTCACTCCTCTTAAGTGACCCTGTTGCTCGGTTGCGAGACGGAAAAACGCCTGCAGTCCTGGCAGAAAGTTCCACGAGGAGAGGCCACCTACGTCAGCCGGCGGTGTGGGTGGACTTATCTTGATAATCGGTTCACACCGATCAACAGCTTGGTGAGCATCGAGTCAGAATCAGCAAACAACGAGACTCAGGACGTATTCATGGCTACGATAGGACCGCGCCGCTGGTGCTGAGGCTTTCCATAGAACTACAATCATTCAAGAAGTTGATTACCCGGTAAAGGGTCTCGGAGAGGACTGCTCTCTAACTATCTTTTCAACCACTGCTAAAACGCCACCAAAAAGGACGACCGATCCTTGTAAGCGTTACCCTGCATAAGCAACTACTGTCCTCGCTAACGTGTACTCTTGACAGCTGCCCGTGAGGTTGGGAAGTTCGAATTTTTCATCCCGGCCGACGCTAGCCACACCGTGGAGAAAGCCCCAGACGGGACTCGTTTGGCCATGTGTGAGTTGCTCCAGATTGGCTCTTCCTTGTATTAATCCCGCTGAACGTCTGGCGCGGCTTAAAGACCCTTTCGAAGTCCGGGTATATTACGGAGAGACCGAATTACGTGCGGCGGCGTACAGCCTTGACGGGGAAGTGAGTGGAATCAAGCGAGCTACGGAAAAGCCACGTTGACATGGTTGATATATAGGTGCTTGGGGGAAGTACGTTCCTTGAGGGTCCTGCGAGGATAAAAGGCAAAAGATGAGCGCATCATCACCGCATACAACATGGCCGACGATTATGATAGATGACTGAAACCGCACAGGCGATGGCGCAACTAGAAGCAGAAAACACGAGTATAGGCGATGGGTGGCGTATAGCCTGCGAGCACCATATAGAAGAGTAGCGTCAACTTGGCGCGTGATTCAAGTGAAAGGGGATAGGCAGCAAATAATCAAGTAGACTGTTTGTTTAGCTTTGGCAGATCGAGAGACGAATATTATGCAAATGGGGAATTGAACTATAAGCTTCGATTCTTAGCGCTTTCTGATCCGAAAAAACAACGTGGGCGCAAATTATCTGCATGAACCAGATTTTGCGAGGCTTACTATTAGCTGTATATCGCAGCCACGACTGCACTCCTTGCGAGTGCGAAAAAGGTAGCCTTGTTGAGGGCCTGTCGCCATCATCGTCACCCTAGGTCTTTCGATGCTCGTAGTCTTTAAGTTACAAGTTTATCGTTCTTGATCACCCATCCAGTATCTTATTAATAAGTCCCGAAGACTTGGTTCAATTTAGCTATCATCCGCACAGGGCTAATCGATCTCGGAGTTGGTACCTCCTCTGTTCCTGCACATTGCGACAGATAGGACGGACGCGCGGACGTTACTTCGGACAATCGCACCGGGTTGATGTCGAACCTGACTCGGGCCAGTCAATCCAACTGGAATTTGCGACGAAAAAGCCTTTGAGCCTCTGCTCGTGTTCGGGGATGAAGTGCTCCCCGAATTTCGATTCCCAAGACGTTTCATTCCAAACCACCCACCTTGAACGCTGAAACGCCGGCAAACCCTCAATCCGCGATTCCCCCAGATTTGCGCCCGTGGTCATCGATCCTCACCCGGCAACGTCAATACGATCACGATCGAATCTGATGAAGAGAGGAAGATGAAACGCACACGTACTGTACGCCACGCCCAGCCCGAAAGCCACGATCGAGACGACACCGCAATGTGATACGACACAGCCTTGGGATTTGCCCCCGGGTGATTAAATTCGCGTCGCCCCCGCCCCGCCCCGTTCTTTGTTGCGCGCTCGTTGTTCGGGAGTCTTTTGTCTTGTTCCTCTTTGTGTTTCTCCGTCGGAATAACCGGATGCCGGGTAGGATTGTGGTGTCACTTTGCATTTTTCGATCGCTTAGGACTCCGCCGAAGAATGGGAAGGTGCGGGCTCGACAGGTAGGAGCCGAGCGACACAGCACAGGCGACGCATAAGCAGAGGCAGCGCACAGCTGAGTACCTGCGTACAAAAGTCAATCAACCGGCCGACATGAGCATGGATGAAACCCCGGAGACAAGCCCAATCGGCTCGAGCGCTGTCGTTGTCGACCGATGTTGTCATGTACACTGTTGATATGGTTCAATCCCGAGGCTGGTGGAGCGGGAAGCCCGAAGCATATACCATAATGAACGGGTAGTCGCGCGATTCCCGGCGGCCGACACCGCGACCGCGCGTGGCGGAGAGGGAGGAAATGCCGATCGAAGCTCCGCGTTTCATCTTTTTTGATTTTCACTCACCGCGGCTGAAGGGTGGAGCGGGGGTGTCGTCATCAAAGGATTTTCGCGGGAAGATCAAAGGATCAAAGGAAGGGGGAGTTGACCTTCGATCGAGTTTCAAAGGGAGATCGAAGGTGTCGAGAACTCCCTTCCATCAGATGCGCTAGGGTCTGTTGGGTGTGATGACCTCCACCCTCGAGGGCGGGGACTGAAGCGAGTAGACGTGAAACGCGACAACTAGCTTGCAAGCGATCAAAGTTCATTGATTAAAGGATGACCGCACGACATCGGCGCGACGACCGACCGGGCGACACCACGTTGGTCGCATTTTCTCGTTTGTTGTTGACGTTTGATGTTCCGGCGACTCGATCCCTTTGATCGCGAACGCTGATGGCGATGATGGGGCGGGGAACGTATATAACCATTCAACCCCGACTCGTTCTCGACGCTTTCCCCCTTTCACTCACATCCTCTCTCTTCTTCTTCTCTTCTCTCCATCAAAGACTGGTTCGGCCTCTTCTCCCTATCACTTCGTCGTATTCATTCGACACCACTCCACTCCCTTCACTTTCCTCACGCCCGACTGGATCCGACGCCCACCTACCACCGTATCTTTCCCATCACACCTCGATAGACTCGATCATCTCCTCTCATCTCTCACCTAGTCCTACGTCAATCCTCAACCCTCTAAACGAATCACGACAAAGATGCCCTCCATCAAAGCACTTATCACCGTCGCCCTCCTCGGAGCTTCCTCGGTCACCGCCACCTGGGGCAAATTCCATCAACCCGTAAACTGGGGCTGTGGAAACTCGAAAGCCCCGCAGAAGGAACGAGACGATTGTAGTTCCCGAGGATCGTTCTTCACTTACATCGGCGGAAAGGGAAAGGCCGTTTGCTGTAGCGAAAAGACCAAGACGCCCGTGAGTCCCCTCTCCTTTCGTCCTCTTCAGCCTTAAGTTATCGCACCACCACAGCATGCTGATCCTCCATCTTTCTTTCGTACCCCTGCAGCCCCGTGACATCGACTGCCCGATCGGCTGGTACATGCACAAATGGGAAAAATGCTGTATTCCCCCGAAAGAGGTCAACGAGTGCGACTGTGGAGAAGGTTTCACGTGGAACTCGAACTTGAACAAGTGCACGAAGAACAAGCAACATTGCAAGCCTAGCGAGTGGTGAGTCGCGTCCGCGCCTTGTTCCTCGGCGTTCGCGTAGGCGTTGGGTTAAGATGCTGATCAGATCCCATACATCCGCGACAGGTGGCACGAGAGGTCCAAGGAGTGTGTACCGAACACTCCTTCGAAGGGAGATTGTCCTAAGGGCAAGACCTGTCCCAAAGGTACGTCCGATCGCCCGACCTCGTCCTTTCACTCCCTTCCCTTCACCCACCTTCGATCCCGATTTCTTCCGCCTTGCTTCCTTTCGCTTCTCCTTTGCTCGAGATTCCTTTGCTCGAGATCCCTTGGAGAACTTTCGAACTGCATGCTGATCTGAGATTGTACGCTTGTCGGCTGCGTTTGCAGGATGGTACTGGTGCAAGTGGACCAAGAAGTGCCGGCCCGAGACTCCTCACACCCCTGCTCCCGATTGTAAGTCCTATCCTTCTGACGTTTGTATCAACCTGCGTGACATGTTACTGAGTCCAACGTTCTTCCTGATTCGATGTGTAGGCGACGACTGGAACGACAACACCCAATGCTGTGAACCCCCCGCTACTCCCTCTGGTAACCCTAAGCCTCCTCACGGCCAGCCTCCTAAGGACGACAAGCCCAAGCCTAAGCCTCCTCATGGTCAACCTCCCAAGGACGAGAAGCCCAAGCCTAAGCCTCAGCCTGGACACGGCCACGACAAGGACAAGAAGGACGACAAGCACGGTTACAACAACGGTCATCACTGGAAGAGGACCGTTGAGGAACGTGTTCAGGCTGCCGTCAAGCTGAGGACTGAGCAGGAGCAGCTTGAGATCCAGCAGGAAGAGTTGAACGCTATGTACTGTCCCGGAAGGTTGCAAGCTTGGTGAGTCAGGGTTGGCCCGGGTTTCGATTGAGAACAGACGCGCTGATACACCGTGAGTATCGATCCAGTTCGGTCAACGGCACCGCCTCCTTGGACCACTCGTGGTCTTACGAATGTATCGATACTCAGTCCGAGCTCGAGAGGTACGTCATGCTTCCCTTCTCGCCACAGCTCATCCCACTGACGATGAGTTATCGATCTGTGTACAGCTGTGGTGGATGCGCTTCGACTGGCGAGGGTGTCGACTGTACCGCTCTTCCCGGTGTCAGGGCCGTCACCTGCAATGCCGGACAATGCGAAGGTGCGCTACGCCCTCATCACTGTCATCCGAAACCATGCCACTGACATCGACCGTCTTTCTCATCCTGTAGCATACAACTGCGCCACCGGTTTTAAGCTGGTCGACAGCGTCTGCGTGGCTCTATGAACGACCGACCTCCGGATTCGGTCGTATAGATAGAGTACTGTTCTTTAGGGGTTTCTTCTTTCTCTTCTTTCCTTTTCGTGATGGACAACCTAGATACGGACAATACTTCGACTGTTTTACCTTACTAAATCTACTATTACTCCAGTCTTGGTTTCTTCATGGACGTTACTGCGCCTTTCTATCTCTTCCGTGTATCTAGCTAGTTGCTATGAGTAGCAGATGGTATCGATCATCGGGAAAGCTGCTTTCGGCTATGCAAGCACTTGAAGGTGATCTCGACCATGTCATAGAACGTTGATATATGATGTTAACTTGCTGTTGCTGCTAGACATACATGATTTCCGATATGACAATGGTGGTGACAGGCCTGAATCGATGATTTCCGATATGACAATGGTGGTGACAGGCCTGAATCGATATAGGATACATCGTTTGCGCGTGCCAGCGACGCAGTTGCAGTCGAGCCCCTCTGAAACGCCATCACATCCTATAACCCGATACCGCGAGAGGAGTGTAGCAGCTTGTATCATTTCTGGATCTTAGCAGGACCTTCCAGGAAAGTATTTCCCCCTAAGACCTGTTATAGCCGAGCTTTAGTACCAGCTCATCGAGCGTACTGCATGTCGGCGTTGACCTACCTCGTCTTCCAGCGTATAGGCGGCAGCACGCAGTTCAGTATCCCCATAAAATACCTTCACCTTGAAAGTATCTGTGAAGTCGAGATTTGTGGTTGTCGGTGTTATAATGCAAGCAAGAATTGAAGAAATCAAAGGGTGACTTACACTGGGCGATAGATGTTCCATCGGGAGCAAGCTGGATCCGGTGAGTAGCATGGACCGGAATAGAGAAACTGAATTGTCCAATTTCGCTCAGCACTAAGACCAGTTCACAGGAAAGAAAATAATTCAGCGATCGGAGAAAGATCGTTTTTTGCCGACCATATACTAGTACACACCTGGATCAGTAGATCTTACTGGCACAATTTTGGAGTGGGTTTGCAGTATCTTCAAGGTACACCGACCTGGACCTTTCAAAGGATGCGGGAATTCCTGACAAAGTGTTTTCTCGTAATGTTCTTTCTCACCCACATTGATGTTCTGTTTCAACGGGTAAATAAGTTCTTTGATGACAGGAGCATAGTCATTAACTTACCGGGTTGATGATCACAGTAAATCTGTTGGTGAGATAGGTCCATCCATGTTGGCGCCTGGTCGTCTCACCCATTGGCACAGTCTCCCAAGGCTGAACTCTTCGTTCTGTAGTGCAGCCGATGCACACCGAAACGTTTCGCTTCTCGACGCAGTTACGGAGGCCAGCAATACACGCTCCCAGCGTAACAGCTCGAGATCCGCTAGATTGATCGATTAGCACTCCCACATCTCAGCGGTCAGTTCGGGATGGGCTATATCGGTACACTCACGTGGAAGATCCTTGCTTGTCCGGCTGTGCGATCTTGACATTGGAGCAATGCATCTCCAACTTCTCGCGGAGATATACACTGTCTCCCAATCCCCCTGAACAGAATATGTACTGATAGCGAGATGAAGGTGTCAGATCCCATGAATATGTCCAACATTACAACGGATGGCACACTTACTTTCGGCTTCTCGTCCGCGACAATATGCCCTGCTGATTGAACGATCTTGTCGACATGCTCATCGAAAGCCAGCGCCATAACTCTCCTGTCGCGTAGCTGTTGTGAGTACCTGAACCTATCAGTAAGATGTCACGGAATTCGCTGACCAGGGTACCGTGATTTCGCCATCCTCGAAATCATCTTCATTCTCTGAGATCTTCCAACAGCCTGGCAATACGTCCTTCATTGTGAAATCTGGTTTTGCTTCATACGAGAACATTTGTACTGCTTTGTCGATGTGCATCTCAGAGACCGCTTGTGTTTTGGGGTAGCTTGACTGTATAATAGGATTGTGTCATGAGGGAAGACATCGTTATAATCCTGCGAGGGCACGTGTTTGGTTCGATTCGACTGTACCTGTAGGTGATCCTTGATAACTCGTCGAAACGACTTGTCGATGTAGGTCGAACCACTATAGAGGCAAACCTTCGATGCCAGCCCCACTTCTTCAAGACGGATCGGATCGGTCTGATTGATCCGGTACGAAGTAAAATCCTGTCGCATTGTCTCGTCATTAGCCAATGGTCTATCCGCCAATACTGGGTGGCCTTACGACAGTTCCGCCACCAGCATCTAGTACCAAAAAGACGTCATTGCGCTATTAGGAGCTCGGTCAGCCATATTGATCCACGATTCTATCAAGCTCTGGCTCACCTTTAGGTCTAAGATGGCCGATCGCTCGTACTGTGTAAAGGACAGGATTCAAGGCGAATGGTTCGACGCACGCAGAGGCGTTTCACTTCTCGGTCTCGATCGCTTACGCAGTGTAACGCGGAGGCCTCGCTCTCCGAACAGAACTTCAAGTTTGACATCGTATCTTGCTTGATAAGCCCTACACGCACAGCTTGTTTCCTGAGCGCCATCATGGTCGTTGCATCTGTCAAAGGCAAGTTAGCCACAGATTGGGCTGCTGACAGCTTCGCGATGAGAATCAACTTGCCTTTCTGCCAAGCAACCGGAATCGTCACCACGTATCGGACCTTGCCCCGCTTCTCCAGTTCTTCCAGCCAAGTGATATGGTAGTCGGTCTTGATCGCTTCCTTAGCCGCTATAATTGTTCAATGAGATCGGCATTCAGAATCGATTTGTCCACTGGTCAGCGCTGACTTCCGCTCCAGTCCTAAGGCGATCAAAATACAAACTCACCTGAGCTGAGTCGGCCCAAATACTCACCCCAGACATCTACTCCCTTCTTGCCCTTGGGTAGTCGTTTAGTAGGCTCGGTCAGATGGGTAGCATTGTTGTTTTGCTCTGGATCGATGTGCACTAAAGTATAAGACCAGATAAGGATCGATGAGCTGAGTATCTAATCACAAACCACACAGCGAGAGGATAGAGAACAGGCAGAACATACGCTTGAACCATTCGACCTTGACTATCTTCCCTGACTTGAGATCCTCCTTCTCCTCTTTCGTAAGTTTGCCGACTTGTGAGCCCCACTTGTCTAAGCATTTGCCTCTGAAAGGAGGCACCTCGATACAGTCAGCATCGTTCTGGTTAGCAGAGGTTCGAGCAGGTTCGAGTGACCCACCCTTTGCTATAGAGGAGAACGGAAGGAACTTTTGCTCTACCAGGAGTCTGACCGGGTAACTTCTCGATCACGACCGGGGCGATACTATGATGATGGCCATTTGCTTGAGATGGAACGTAGGGATCGATCGTAAAGGAAGATTCTCCATTTACCTTCCTTTCCCCTCTGGAGCGATGTAAGCCAGTGCGGCTCCAGCTACCAACAACGCAAACGAACCACAGATCATATCGGTCAGCCGTTTCAAACTCATGAGAAAATGAAAAGCTGTACATACACTGGGTAGTACCGATATCGAAGCTGACGATCAACAGCTCGCTGTTGCCTGCGCTCCCCATCCGTTTGGCGAGTGCTTCAAAGGATGTCATCTTTCGGACAAGGAGGGCCAGAGATACCAGAGGCAGAGACGTCGTTTTTCTTTACAAGTCGCGCGGAATAATAGCGAATGGTGGTAGATGGGAGTTGCAGGTTGCAGGTTGTAAAGATCGATGTGCGTCGAGCACGAGTGTGCGGCCACCCATCATCCCGGATGGGTGATTCATCCTAGCAGCACAGCCCGGACATAAGATCCCCCTGTATCCCCGAGAAAGCGTTCAGACCCGGTTGCCCGTTTGTCGTTGTCGCATCAGCTAAGCGAGAGGTGGATACGAGGACTGTGCGCGGTGGATCGAGCTTGAGGGTGGATCGAGCGACAGGTAGGTCGGCGCTAAATCCGTCGTCGTGTGCCATCTGAGACACTTCAAATGCTCCCGTTGAATTCTACGCGATCAGAAGCTTCTAGCTTCTGATGACGGCTGTGTATGACGGAGGAGCGACAGCGCTCCTGCCCTCTCGGCTGTGATTGCTGTGCGCTGTATGGGTAGGCTGCTGGGACACCCGCGACATATCGTGCTGACGTGCTGACGTGCTGATCACCAATTCGACATTTCAACAACATCTTCGCGTCAATGATCGATGGGCAAGCCGTCTTCAACCTCTATGACCTGGAAATCGATCGACCACAGTGCTCACTGCCGACTCAATCTGAAGTCCATCCAGTACAGACCAGTCTCCTCGTAAGTGGCACTCTGTGCAGCTGCATTATTAGGGGGCGTTGATCATCCGGGAGTGAAACAAATCCCCAACCAACCCCCTGCTTTAGGAGGTCTCGTTGCACCAACCCGAAAGCCGCACAATATTACGTTCAAGAATTCGAGATCCGAGAGGTCGTCTACTCCGATAGAGAGAGGTAAGCAGCTAAGTGAAGTCGCATCGAACCCTGATGCAAGGTCGTTTGACTGATCTTTATGAATCCATTGCCATACGATCCAATAGGACACGCGATATCCAAGCTGCAGTACAAGAGAAGGGTACGGATCGACCCACGCCTACCGGTTAGTAGATCATCGTTGAGTGGTGAGTACTTTCGATCCTGACAATGACTGGGAGGAGTCGTTGATAACAGAACATCGCGTGTGCGTTGATCAGTTCTTCCTCGATGAACTCCCCTGTGGCGGAACTTTCGAGATTGTCGATCGATCCTCCTGAGACTATGGATGTTCCTCAGATGCCGGTAAGTCCTGATATAAGACCCTTGATGGCATAGAGTCTTGCTGATAACGGCCGGCCACAGGGTGCAATGCCCATCAATGTGGATGCAGATGACGAAGATGAACAGAAGACTGAGCGCATGAGCTCGCCCGGTCATACAGCCGGTTACAAGCGAGACCATGACGAGATCGACGAGGATGATGCCGACTCTGGCCCGGAACCTAAGAGACTCAGAGCGAACAGCAACGCCTCTCAAGCTGGTACTATCTGCACATCGCCAAGCATGAAAGACGAGCATGACGACGCAGAGCAGGGGAAGGAGATCGACGACGAGGTGGAAGAAGAGGAAGCCGAGGAGACAGAGGAAGAGGAGGAGGAAAGGAGGGATATCAGCAAGCCGACCAAGCAGGACAAAGATACTACCGCCAAGCTGGAATCTCACATCGCAAACCTCGATGGCCTTGTTGCCCAGGAAAGATCCCGCGCCAACAAGCTCCAGAAAAGGTACGACTCTCTCATCATGGCTGCACACGAACTCGACCTCAGCAACAAGACGATGAGCAGCCAATTACGGGAAGCTCAAACCGAAGTCAATCGCTTGCGAGCGGAAAGGAGTACGCTAGCATTGCTGAGTCCGCAGTCGGATAAGACGGAGGAGGAATGTCTGCGATTGCTGAAGCGACTCAACCAAAAGATCAAGGATCTCTCCAGTCACATCACCACTATCTCTCAAGCCGATGCCGATCCTCAGACCACCCGAAAAGAGCGAAGAGAATATTGGCAATCGATCCTGGTAGATGTTCTTAGGAGGGTCGTTTTCGACAAGTTCCTGGCGGGCCTGGGCAAGACAGTCAATCGTGTGATGACGACCTTATCCAAAGAGATACCCGAGCAATGTGGGTGTGATAACGATATAGTGGTGTCGGTACCTGGTAGTGCTAATTCCCGATCGCTTTCTCTGTTATAGATTTCAGGCTCTGGAAATCCACAACAATCAAAGCGATAGATCTTTGCGTGCCCCTGACGGATAGACAGGCTGAGACCCGAGCCGGCGTTTTGAAAGCTATTGGAGCAAAGAGATGTAGTGATATCCCGGATGAGGTCCGTCGAGCTCACATGAACTCTGACAGTGTGAAGCTGACATCCCATACAACATCAGGCCTTGGCAATCCTTGATGACGTTACCGATCTTGCTATGGAGGTGCAATGGTACTTGTCCAAGGACAGCAAGGACATCGTGATTCTTTGCCCTATGCAGGGGGAATCGTTTGACGCCCAAGTGATGCAGGACGCCAGAGCTGGAAAACACACTCGGGATGAGCTTGATACGCTCTCGAACGATCGCGAAGCTGAAACTCGGGTCCGATCGGTAGAACAATGCCTCTCCTTCGGTTTCGCTGGCTCGGACGGGATCGAAGCAAAATGTCTGGTCATCCTTGCGGAATGAAGTCGTCTCGTTAGTTATGTGGCGGTGAACAACGGCACGAAACACCGTATCGCAAGCCATGATCGAGTTGTCTGCCTGTCTTCAAGTTATGTTATGCGACAGGCCGACAAGAAGGATCGCGTACATAGACAGTCGTATATGTCAAGAGTTAACTACAGGTTGAGCGTATACGTATGGAGACCAAAAGCCCTGTACAGGGACTCTTCTCCTTTTCTTATCTTCTTCATTACATCGTAGTTTCGGAGTCGATACCAAGGGAAGTGTCACGATCAAATATATCGAGCTTTCGTTGCGGCGAAGCTCATGTTGAACAGGGTTGCAGGAGGCTGGCATCTGATATGGCCAAGTGGGAAATTTTCAGTCCTCGTCCATGGCCGATTCGGCGCCCTCAAGGTAAGCGCTGTGACCATAAACCTTGTGGATATCCAGACATAGATGTATCAGTCAGGGTCTACAACCAGCGGGCAATTTTCTCACCTTGCCTTGTGGGCTGAAGACAGCCGCTCTCAACTCGGTCTCCCCGCAGTAAATCCGGACCTCGTAATCATCTACAAAGAAGCATTTATGAGCGTGATTTGTCTCCGATCATGCGCTGGAAACACAGACAAGACGTAGACGTACATCGAACGATCTGCTGACCATCTGGAGCCGTTTCGATGCCATGTGGCGCGTCTTTAGGGATTGTATAGGGAAAACTTCCGATAGTCTTAACACCTAAAGAGGACAGATACCTCGTTGGAACAAGCGGAGCGTGAGAATCCCATATGAGATGCTCACGCTGATCGTCAGCCCATTTCGGGATATCAAGACCGACAGATTCTTTTAAGACGAATCTCTCCGCTTTCTCGGACTCTGGAAAAGGATACTCGTACTCTCGATACAGTCGCTTCGAGTGATAATCCTTCGCCATAACCGTTTGATTCTGAACCAGTAGGAGATGACTCAGAGTTCGATTGTAAACCAGCAGGAGGCCATATCGGTCTCACCTTCTCCACAATAACCGAGAACTTGCCCGTCATTCTTTTGTTACCGTGAAAGCTTGTGATCCGGTGAGCATCTTCGGGAGGGATTGTGTCCCAAGGGTGTAGCCTACGTTGAGTGGTGCAACCAATCCGACTGGGATCTAAGAAGAAAAGCAATCAGCAACAATATAGATTTGCTGTTGGACGGACCTAGAATCTTCACTGATGCGCTGCTGGATCCACGGTCTCAAGCCGAAGATGCACCCTCCCAGGGTAACAGCGCGCGATCCACTATGAGAGACCAATCAATCAGAATCTCACTCGTCCTAGGCTCGAAGGAATAGGAAGTCTAAGACAACGGAAAGCACTCACGAAGAAGAGGCCGTTTGCTCGGGCTGGATAATTCGGGCTTCCCTTACTACCCTCTCAAGCGTCTCCCTGAGATAGGGGCTATCGCCGAACCCTCCGGAGCAAAAGACATGCTGCAGTGGATTTCGATAGAATTGAACTTTGAACCTTTCAAAAGTAGGAGCAGGGAAAGAACATACCTTCAAACCGTCAGTTGCAACTATCTGAGCGGCTGTGCTCGCGATCGGGTCCACATGAGGTTTAAATGCTGCTTCTAGGAGATCCCTACGAAGAGTCAAGATCCCGGGCGTCGATCAGCGGTATATGATCTACTGATAGGCGGTCAGAACTTACCATGAGACTTCGATTTCACCATCCTCGTAATCGTCGGGATTATCCGAAAGCTCAAGGGGAAACGGACCACGACCTTTCAGCGATACCGAGAACCCTGGTTTTCGGTTTTCACTAAAACACCTCGTGGCCCTCTCAATATGCTTTGGCGAGGGGATCGTCTTTGGGTATTGCTCCGCCAGAAAAGCCTTCAGTAAATCCGAGAAAGTCCGATCGACATAGGTCGACCCGTTGTACAAGCAGACTTTGTTCTCGGCTCCAATTTCGTTGAGTTCGAGAGGTTGCTTTTGCGTAATCTCATAGGAGGTAAAATCCTGGTGATTTGTTCGAGTCAGCGGGATGGCCTCTAACTGACTACGAGACAGCATTGGAGTCTCACCACAGTCCCGCCTCCCGCATCAATGACTAAGAATCTTTCTCCGACCTAATAATCTCGGTAAGTTGGACGTCGTTCAGCAATCATGATCTGTCCATACGACTCACTGCCAGGTTGATCATCTTCAATTGATCATACTTGTAGCCATAGGAATACCGATATCAGCTGTTCTGCCATGCCAACTCGAAAGAATTTTGGGATCGTATGCTCACGCAGTGCAAAGCAGCTGCTTCACTTTCGGAACAGAAACATAGACATGATCCCGTCTCTTGAGTTATGAGACCCACTCTGATGGCTTCGGCCCGCAGCGCCATCTTGATGACCGGGTCTATTTTATAGCGCATTGGATCGTGAATCAGCATCCCTTCTTGGGGTCGTATTGGTGATCGTCATTCGCTCACCCCGGTTCCATGCGACCGGTACGGTGATGACATACTTGACCTTTTTCTCTTCCCTCAGGGTAGGAAGCCAGTTCATAGCCCAGTCTCGACGAGCGATTTCGCTCGCCGACCTATACAGTTTCTCAAGCATATCCCCCCAGATTCGAATCGCACCGATCCCTGGCGGAAGTTGTTTCGATGAGCGGTCTACGAATGCCTCCTTCTGAGAGGCGTTAGTCGGATCGATATGCACTAGTAGTGGAATACACGCGCCGTGAATCGTATGTATAACCTATAGCAATGGCTCTGACAGAAGGTACTCACATTTAAACCATTCACTTTTGGATATTTCGCCCTTATCGATAGCTTTTCTCATTGCGGAGTTGAGATCGTTGGCACCCCATTCCTCCAGACACTTTCCGCTGGGATGGTTCAAGGGGTCATATAAGAGTTAGGTTAGGTGAAATTGCAAGATACGGAGAGCTGAGACCTAGAACTGACTCTTTATCGTAATACAAAGTCGACGGGACCTTAGCTTTTCCTGCCGGCTGACTGTTGAGCTTCTCCATCACAACTGGCACTCGACTAGAAGGTCCCGAACGCTTAGCGGAACCGGGCATTCGAAGCAATCAAGACTCAAGCGCACCATCCCTGCGCTTGCGGAGCAATATACGCCATCGCGACCCCAGCTAGGAGATCACACATAACAACGATGAAGTCGACTTAGTGGTAATCGGTGAGAACTTTACCAGGCGACTCACACTGGGTCGTACCGATGTCAAAACTCATGACCAGAAGTTCCGATTCATCACCCTGCGCCAGGTCCTCCACGATATCACGTAACGACGTCATATTCAGTGGCTTTCGACCAGTCGGTGGAAGATCTGTGTGGTGTTTTTCTCAACTGCACCTTCCGATCACAGGCTACAGTAATGTTAATATAGTCATATACCGCGAGCTTCTTCGATCCATACCTCGCGGAACTCGCGGAAGGTTGGTCATGAATCGCTAGCGCCGCTTGCCGATCCACCAACGATGATCATCTGAAACAAAAGATCTTAAGGGTGGACTATCGTCTAACCGGCGCTGACATACAGACATGTCACCCTTTCCGTTTGTGTCGGAGCTTCTCGAGCGATAAGGTCAGACGGATTGGAAAATCATCGTACAACCTCGCTGTTGAAAGGCTTGGCGGCCGAGAAGCTCGCAATCGCTGGAAGTATCCGTTTCCGTATTAGACTATGTGCTTAGTGGCAATCTAGTCGGCCGGTGACAGTACTTGACCGCATCGTCTTCTACCAGGTTCATACGCTTGAGAACCTCAATACAGCGCAAATATGAAGCTGGCGGTGATCGAATACGTCTTCGAAAAAATCTGGGGTGAGACGTTGTGTTTCCCTCATTCCATTGCATAGCTGATCTGTTCCTGGAGTGAACAGGAGAGCGATTCACGTATCTCTCTTTCCCTTTCTTCGTCTCGACGGTCTCCACCCCTGCTTCGCTGAAGAGGGCGATCGACACGACCGATGACTCGACTGAACAGCAGCCTGTCAACAAAAAGCGGTGCTTCGAATCGCACGATCAGTCGAGCGAAAACGACACCAAGTATGACATTGCGGTGTTGAACAACAATAATGTATCAGCCACCAAATCAGTTTTTGACATCGGTCTCCTACAAAATCAAATCGAGGCGCAGAAGGGCGAGATACAAGCGCTTCGGGCTGCACTTACTCGAGCACAGGCACACTCTACCCGTGTCGACGATCTTCTGACGGAAAGTCGTCAACGCCTCGAAGTTGTCTCTGCGGAGCTCGAAGTGAAGCGCGCGCTAGCGGATGGGACGAATCGGTTATACGCAGAGTTGCGTGACACCGAACTTCCCGCTGTGCAAGCACAGTTAAAAGAAAAGAGCGTCGAAAACTCTCGGCTTAGACAAGAACGAAGCGCTGCCACATTGTTGGTACCAGAAGCCGCGAACACGGAAGAAGATTATTTACGAGACGTCCGGGAGCTCAATCAGAAAATCGTCGACCTTGCGCATCAGATGGTCAAGCGAGACGACATTGCGAAGTCGGCCGCAGGTACGCTACGTCAAAAGCGAGATACGTACCAAGACTGGTGTGTCGAACTCCTCTGGTGCGAGGTGTTTTCGGACTTCTGTCCTGGTTTGGGTCGTATATGCGCGAGCGTACTTGAACAGGTCGCTTCCAAAATTCCGCCCCTCCGTAAGCGTTCCTGAATGGTCTCCAGAATAGCTCGATCCACTTAATTGCCCCTTCTTCACGCTCGATATCGTCAAGATCGAACGGTTTGGAAAGCCACAACTTTCACATGTATCGAGAAGATGGTCGATCTTGACAAGCTCATCAAGGCTACCATCACTCAAGCCGTACGTGGAGACGAACTGGCGCAAAAGATCAACAAGGAGGTGAGCATAATGCCTGATAGTCAGCCTGTGTACGGCTGGGAGGCTCACAGCTATGTATAGACGCGTCGATCCCTTGACGAGATCATCGAATCAGCGGTCCGAATCCATTTCTCCATGGCAAAGGAGGGCAAGAATACTAGGGTACTCTACGCGTTCGCCAACACACCTGCGATCTATGCGCCAGCGGAGATGGAAATCGCCCAGCGTCGTCGTATTACGAGCGAGATCATCGTCGACGAGTCATACAAGGTCGAGAGACCGCTTCTTGTGAGGTCTTGCCTTTCGTTCGGATTCGCCGGGTCGGCCGGAATCGAGCAGAAGTGTCTAGTTCTTCTCGAATAATAGGGCGGCATCGACTATCAGGGACCGATAGAGCGCTGCACATAAGCATATAACGTAACAGACTGCCTGTGTCTAGGAGGAAGCCATAGTATAGAACGTATATTGTTGTGCCTTGTACTACTAGGATCGTCGAGGCAAAAGTTCATCATTATCCTTTTCCTCCTCCTCGCTCTTCTTCTGCTCAGCCTCTAGGCAAGAGCATGAAACTCGGTCAGGTGCTTGCAAAGAACGGCTGGTCGATCCTGTCTTTGCGGCAAAACAGGCCAGACGATAGTGTTATTGACCTCGTTCTGTCATAAGGGGTGCCGTCCCGGCAGGCCCTGACCAGGCGGCAAGGCGCCCCTTGACGATAAATAGTGTATCCCTCGGAAGTAGAAAAAAGAGTAGATTATTACTCTTTTTTTTTGCTTCCGGAAAGAGATAATCGACCTTGTTCCACTTTCAAGAAGCATATATATCGGGTCGAGTAGTGACCAAAAACGTCCTGCAAGATGCAATCCATGTTGGCCTTGCAATCCAACCTATCCACCAGCATCCCGAGTCACTTTGCCGCTTTGCCCCAATCTCAGCGTCCCAGATAGGGCGGGAGTGTTCGTTGTAGTTGTCAACTCTAGCCTTCAACCTGACAAAGTCTTCAACCGGAACTCCAGCCGGAATCTCCAGCCGGAATCTCCAACTTGGTGCTCAATGTCTGAACATTCTTTTTGACGTCCTCAATTTCGATCCTGGTGCCCTTGGCGCCTTTCTCGAGATGACCGAGGTTCCCACTCGCACCAGTATACAAGAGCTCCAGGATTACAACCCACCCCCTCTCTGATATGAAAGGAAGGTGTACAAGGCTGACAGGCTCTGCGTGAGGTCGCAGTTTCGGGGTCGCCGTGCGTATATGGGGTCGGTTTTGGGCTGTTGGGTCGGTTTTGGGTTGCTGGGGTCGCGTCTGGGTTGCAGGGTTAGGGTCGGTCGGCGTCGTCGATGCGCGTCGCCCAGATTGCGGTGTCACTTGCCGGTTCATCAGCAGCTTAGCAGTACCTTACCTGTACTAAGTTCTCGATATCGCAGCGATGTCAGACTTTGTGGCTCGTCCATTGGTCTCGTCTTTATCGCAAATGCGTAGCCTTGATTAACACTCATACCATACAAAAGGACGTCGCAGAAGCGCCGGGCTGGCGTCATCAAACAGCGGCCTCCGCTAAACAAATCAGCTCTCGACACCTTTCACATCAAAACACCATCTTCTTGGTTGTCTCTGGTGATCCTCTGATATGACTGAGGGTTATGAACAAGGTATGTATAAATCTCTCACGAGCTGATTGTTAACCAGCCCGGTCCTAACGATATGAAATCGCGAAATATCTCGTCAGACTGTCATCTTCGTTGATTGATTGTCAATTCATCGCCCTTGAGCTTTCAAACGAACTGTCACCGTGGGTAACGAGTCCCAAAAGCCGTGTCTAACTGCTACGTAGCTAATTCCTAATCCTCACTGTGATGAACTTCGACCCAACTAGCATTGAGAGTTGCCGTACGGCGGAAGAACGAGGATGACTCTGATCTCTTCGAACAACCTCCTGAAAGCCGCCGTGCTTGTCAACGGAACTCCAGCCAGACCTTGGGATATCAATCGGGATAAGTCGAATGAAACCTCGGGAACTATTAACCTTGTCGGGAAAAGGCCCTTCAGCATCGAATTAGATGTGGCCGCATACTTCTCCAGTAGAGTCCCCCGACTTCGAGGACAACCCAATGCGGACGTGTTGCGTCGGAACCGTGCGCAGGCACATCTTCAAGACTGCACCGACTTGCGAGCCGAGGTATATCTCGACGAATCCCACATCCTCACTATCAACTTCCCATGCACCCAGAATCAGTCGTTCTCTGGCAGTTGGAGCAAGCCAAACGACCCTGCAATCGAGGCCAAGCAGATCTATGCGACTCATTGCGAAGCGCATATCGAAATCGACATCTTCAGGTGTATCCTGGTACCGGCTAAAACAGCCAAACGATCTGCTAAGCGAGCGAAGACAGAAAGGGATGAGTATGAGGAAGACCTCCAGGCTGCAGATCAACCTGATGATCCCGAAGCATGGAAGGTCTTTGCCATGTGGGATGACGATGATAAACCCTATCACTCGTTTGACTTTACGTATGTGGATCTTGAACGTTGGGAACGGGAAAAAGCCGAGCAGCGGCAGCGACAGCGACATGCTGGCAAACGTGGAGAGCGCGACGATGCTGAGCCGCAGGTCGAGACGGCTGAGGAACAGCAAGGCTTAGAGAACGCTGTAGATGTGGATCAGCCAAGCGAGCCAGAGGGAAGACAGCCGGATTCTGTCCAGCTTGCTGCCGATCTGGAACGTCGATTGCAAGAGGTTGAACAACGAGAGCGTGTGATTACTCAACAAGAGCAGGATCTCGCTGAGCAACGTCAAAGAGCTCACCGAGAACAGCGGGAAATCGCGCGGGGGCTCGAGGAGCGTGAAAGAGTACTTTTGCAGCGTGAACGAGACTTGGATGCACGGTGTGCGTGCAGCTCCCGAGTCGTGCCACAAGTAGGCGAGGACGAGCGGAAGCCGAACATCGAGCATCGAGAGCACTTGCAACACCTACATTGTGAGGCGGTTAACCAGGTACCCAAGAAAGAAGCTTCCAATCCGCATGAGCCTGTCAGCGAGAAGAAGGGCAAAGGTAGAGCCCCGTCTTTGTCTCGTTCTTCCAGCAAGCGACCTCGTCGGGACAGCGATACTGTTCGCTAAGTGCACGGCAATCCGGGATTGACCTGCGGAACGAGGAATGGGTACCAAGGCGAATACTAACAAGCGAATCACATCAAGCCTTGTACAAGAGCTGCTTCTCGAATTCGATACACGCAGCTCAGCCAGTCAACATGTCCGAAACAATATGCTTTAAATCGATGTCATGGGCTGTATTACAACGATTCGACCGTCACCTTACTGCTTCTTGTAAGCGGTATCAATGAGCTCCTTCATACTCCTCAACTTGATCTCGGGGAATTGCTGGCTCAACGTCTTCTCCGGCTTGAAGTCGAAGATGCCCGTCTCGGACATGACCCCAAAGGCGGAGAACATGCCCGTCATCGCTTCCTTGGGGAAATGAGGGTAGGTAGCCGGGTGCGAGGGAAGCTCGGTGATTTGACCTTGTCGGAGGGTCTCCATATCATCGTGCTTGACGGTGAACTTGGTTCCCTTCGCCTGTTCGAACAGGCGAACGAGCTGGTTCCAGGATACCTTGTCGCTACCGATGTACGAAGTCTTTTCCCACTTGTCCAACGACATCGCCGCGGAGACAAACTTGGCGGTATCCCACGAATGGGTAAAGGCGACGGGGACGTCCCCCGAGGCGGGGATCGCTGCGGTGTTGTGCGCAGGGTCGACAAAGACTGCCAAGGGGTAGAGATAGGTGTCGATGTACGGAGCAACAAAGTAGTCGGCAAAGAGACCGGTAGGGATGTTGGTGTACTCGAGCGAGGTCGCGTCGAGCTTGGCCATCAGCTTGAGCTTGCTGTTGGCGATGGGGAAGTAGCCAGCGACCCTGTTCATAGCGAAAAAGAAGTCAGTACGATGTCAATGCCCAATTCAATAGCTATGGACTCACTCTTCGGTGTACTCGATACCCCAGGTAGAAGGGATGAACCTCTTGGTGACCGAGGACTTGTCCGAAGCTTCGACAAGGTTGAACTCGGCCGTATCATCACCTCCGGTGTTGAGGGTGGAGATGACGGTATGGACCTGGTTCTCCTCCAGGATCTTGACCAGAACGGCGACATCGTTGTAATCGACTCCGATGGTTCGAGGCTTATCAGCGGTCGCTTCGGCGGACTATGAGTTGAGTTCATCAAGTCAGTCTACAACACCGACCGGAAACGACGCGAAAAGGACTCACCTTTCGACCGAGGCTGACGACTTGGAACTTGTTGTCGGCACGGATAGCGTCGATGATGGCTTTGCCCATCTGGCCGGATCCTCCTGCTACTGCGATGACTCGGGACATATCGATTATTCGAATTTGTTGTTTTGTTGGTAAGTGTGAAGTTGAAGGGAGGCGAGTTGCTCGAGTTGGAAGCTGAGTGTTTGTGTGATTGATGATGGACAGAAATCGAAGGAGAGTGAGGAGCAATCATCGTCGATTCTTGGCCCATTATATGCGTTTCGGAAGTGTCAGAGTTGGCTGTAAAGCTCCAACATTTTCGACATCTCGACGTGTTTCACTTACTAAGCCGATGGCGTCAGCTGACTTCGAACTTCAATCGACCCTGGGCTTCGCGCGCTTACCAATCAACTCCCCGAGGTCCCTGAGTCAACGGGAATCACGCATCACTTCATTCTGTCTCCGTGCGCTTCTGTGAATCGTCGAGCACTATCGCCATAGCGCTCGATTCCCAGAGGCTCTTTCCGAATTGCATTGCACTCGCTAGATTGCTAGTACGTGCTAGATACTAGATGCTGGTCGAGCTAGTCGTCGACGGGTCTTTCGACAGTTAATCGGTCGGACGCGACCTACGGTCGATCGATCGATCTCACCCGGCTTGATGGTCACATGGACCTCTATCAGACCAAATACAGAGCAAAGCACTGATGTCTACTCGTGACGCAGAGTTATGGCTGGGGCAGAGGATCGGAGCAAGCCATAGGGCTTTGCAGGACTGTCATACGCAACCATCGGCTGTCCGGATGCTAATTTTGTACCACCGATTTCTGGTGGTACGAAATTAGCATCCGGGCTTGATCGCAGGCCAGATCAGCTCGAAGGCGACATCTACTAACTAATCGTCCACCCTGATCGCCACGTACAAGTCGATAAGAGACTTGAGCATGTATTCCTCGATTCCATAGTATGGGTCACTCTGTCAAGTCCGACTCGCTGGACCGCTGGGCAGAAGCATTGCGAAACGTATTGCCGCGGAGCGACGACGAGGTGATCGATTTCCTGGCCGAGGTCATCGTTGACAGCGGTTTCGCTCCTCGAGTCCTAGAAGAGGATGCTCGATCTAAATCAGACGTTAGTAGGGCTACTACAGGCTACACTTCTACCGATGAAGCCGAAGACGACACGCTGCATTCTTTATTGCAAGAACACCTCGTCCTACTGCTCGGTAAGGACCCCCAGGAAACGACCTTTATCAGCCGGGACGTTCTCGACGCATACCACCTCGCCTCCTCTTCCTTCAACACTGACGACGAACAAACACTCCGTGCTCCACCTCGACCTGACGCTTGCGAACTATGCGACCGTGAAAACCACCTCACGATCCACCACCTATTCCCGCGGTCGGAACATACCTACATCCTCTCCCATCCACCCGCCGACGTCGATAGCAATATCACCAAACAGTCCCTCTTAACAACTCATATCGCCTATCTCTGCCGACCATGCCACTCGGCTGTGCATCGGATAGCCGATAACAGAGAGCTAGCCCAGGAGCTCTTCTCCATACCTCGGCTGTTGGAGAACCCGGAGGTCGTCAAGTTTGTCGGATATCAGGCCAAGCAAAAGACATCGGGAGTTAACCACTCGAAGTTTGGGTTGCGATATAAGCGGTAGCTTGAATTGCTGGCGATTTGGGTAGACCCAGTCTGAGGAGAAGCGGAAAAATCGAGAGTGGGGAAGGGTTAGGTTTAAGTTAGGAGAATAACGCAAGCAGGCGGAGCGATGACCGGTACGTTCGGCTGGTACTTCAACCCCCCTGCAGCTTATTGGAGATCTGACTAGTTCTCCATGTTCTCCTGCTGATACCTCAGCATAGACTACATGTGCCAGCTCAGCGGCCGTTGCTCTGTTTCGTCTACGCCTGCTACCAGTATTATGCGTCGGCACCTACTCACTCGTATCAGATCGAGGTCGACCTTCAGGTTGATCCGACGTTAATTCGGGCTGTCTGGCAATTCCGATACATCCTTCCTCGACACCGCGCTACTGTCTGCCTATCCCGATACATCCGTTCTGTGTTACAGAATGAGATCGTGCTGTACAACCGGCCTCGACGTATCTGCTCTTTCGAGCGGGGTGGTGCTTCTGGTAGTACGTCGATGTCGAGAACGAGGTCGTGCTGTATAGCCGGACTCGATGTATCTGTTCTCGTAGAGCTTTTTACAGTGCTTTCATGTCGATTGATGAGAGCGGTCCGGATCCTCGGCATCCCCTTCCCGCGAGCGGATGTGACTGTATGATCACGCTCAACGATTCGAGTCCCGACCCGTGAGCATCACCGTTGTACTCGTAAAACAAACAGACACCACAAACAATTTCCATCACCTTCGTGTTCATTGACATATTAACGTCGTCGGCAGTACAAATTGCTTGAGTCCTATATCATACGAAATCTGCGACACGCTGATGTTACATGAACGACCTCTCTACAGGCAATCCTCCTCGATCGTCACCAACACTTTCTCAAGGGTCCCCGCGGAACCGTAGAATCCAAATCCTAGACATCTTCCAACAGTCTGGTCTGCCTCGGCGGCACCGGCGGTACCGCTCTGACCCCGTGTGTGCATCGTCCCCGCGTCGAACACCGACCCTCTCGAGAAGTAGACCAGCCGGGCTTGCTTGACTTCGCTAGACATCGCCCAGTGAAGCCTAACAGCCATCTGAACGACTGTCTGGATGTCCTGAATGCTCTGAAAAAGGTAGATGATGATATCAGTATAGTGACAGTGGTGGAGCAGAAGCGATGAGCAACCAAGATGCAGACACCTACACGCAGCTCCGGCGACTCCTCCAAGATCCGCCTACAAAGCTCTTCGGTCATCGTATCCTGGTCTCTCGACCTGACGTTCTCGGACGCATAGAGTAAGCCCTGAAACATTGTTTGGGCTACAACACATCGAAAGAGAGTGAGGTCAGACTCGGTCATATACAAAACAAATGGATTGTATCCATTGCAAGCTCACCATTCCCTTGCAACCCGCGATGAAACGACTTCAGCACCTCATCATCCGCGTCATCCTCTCCCAAGACCAGAACGCTAAACACCTTGTTCCAGAGTTGGTCGATCAGGATGAACGTCAAGGATTCCCTCCTCTCCTTCGAACCTCTTGATAATCGATGAGTAAGGTCTCTGATACTCTGATTCAAGTGTTGAAGGTCCCGAAGGTACTCTTCCTCCGTCTTCTGGGACACCGGAACAAGAGATGCCTGAGCGGTCCGATCTCGCTTGAAGGCGCGAGCTTGTTCTTCGAGGACCCGGTATCTTTCCTGGATCGTCTCCATCTCGGCTGATTTCCTGACAAGTCTTGCACTCATTTCCTCAATGGCCACTTTTCCGTCCTTCTCGAGCTTGATATAGTCCACTCGCATCTTTTCAAGCTCTGAGGTGATCTGATCGTTATTCTCACGGAGTTGCGCAGCGATGCCAGCGTGTTCATCTCGCGTCTCATCGAGCTCAGCCTCGAGGTCTTTCTCGCGCTTAGTGATTCGCGGCTTTCGGTTTTGCCTACGTTTTGGCTTCGGCTTTGAAGCCTGTACAAGGGCTGGTGCCTTATCGGCCTTCTTTCTTTTGGAAGGTGGGCCAGGTTGGTACTCGTCGTCATCTGATGACGTACCGATAGTACGTCTATTTGAGCGTCTGACGGATATCTCGGTGGCTGACCAACAGGAAAACGTTTCAGAGATCGTTTGCGTCCAGGCTGAGGCTTGACTTACGAGACCGGACCTCCCTTGTGGAGGGTGCCGGCGAGCCGATATCTCGGTCTTAACAACATCGTATAGACAGGTACAAGTCAGTCTCAGTCTTGACTAGACGACCTGCGCGAGCATTCAGGGTCTCATCTCCACTTACTGCGAAGCTTGACCATTTCTTATTGCAATGAACGGTTGGTTCCCTTCGCGTGCGGAGAATCTCGATGGAGGTTGATGTCAGTTGTCTGACTGGGATCGGTCACAATATCGCAAACGTTCTGGGCTATCAAGTTTCGTTTATAGGATCGGCCGGACGGTCTTGGGCTTTGTATATGCTGTGATGCGCTGGATGAATGAGATGCCACTATTTGTAAATGCAGCAACGAAGCATGAATTTAGGTTCGATGATACAATAAAGACTGCAGCAACTAAAGGATCAAAGGACGTCGATCCGCGTCGATCCGGATCGGTCCGTTCGATCCACCGACCCACCGCAACTACGATGTGTCACGGCACGTCCAGCAGCAGCAACAACTTGCAGCTGGGTACAACCGACAGGAGGCAGGAGGAGGATGTCAGATCCCGATGTTCACGGAGTCCGGCATCGAAATTTGGGGTGGTGGCGCGCTTAGGCTTTGAGCTTCCGAGAAGCCTATGTGTGGCATATGTATAATTGTATAACATAGATACATAGATCGATGCGAAAGATATGAGATGTTCAAGACTGCCATGAAAACAAAACCTTGGTATCCAGAACCAGATCATCCTCATATACTCACCGTTCATCTAGTCTACCCAATAAACCACAACAAAATGTCTGTCAAGAGAGAAGAATGTCGTGAGCAAGTGATATTTGGGATCGACATAGGCACGACCTTCTGTGAGTATGGTCTAAAGCGATCGAGGCCATGCCTAAAACCCACTTTGATGAGGTCTGATCTTGTAATGGACAGCTGGTGTCGCAATGTCATGGCGTCAAATAACTGGCGAAATGTAAGCCTGGGAGTTGAGATGCGAAATGAAGAAGTCAAACGCGCAGCTAATCACAGATGTGCCCGAACACACACACGGTAGCCGTCAGCCTGCGGTACTTGAACGGCTCACCGGCCAAGTTCCGGGAAGGGCTAAGGTGCCCTCCGTCCTCCTTTACAATCGGAAAGGCGTATGCGAAAAGTGGGGGACTCAGACAGAGGACTTGTCCAAGCCTGACAGGACACGACTGAGGGACGGAGACCTGATTCGATGTGAATGGTTTAAACGTGAGTGATCTGTTGAACTGTCATTCACGGGCTCTAGGGGTTACAATTTAGCGCGATTGACCTCCTCGATGCCGTTTCCTTCCTGAATTGTACTGCATCGTCCGATGTGATATAGCGCATATTGACCCCGACAATCAAGTGCAGCACGAAGCGCTCTCTGATCCTGCCCGACAATTACCTCTCGGTAAAACCGCGTATGACGTTTGGGGCGACTATCTCGAGTGCCTGATCAAGGCGGCCAAGGATGACGCGAGGAACGTATTGGTCATGACTACAACCTGCATGGACGAACTCAGTCGGAATGGCCAAATGATCTATGTCATCGGGGTCCCGGTCGCTTGGTGCAGTAAGTCGACGCCTTTCAATATATAGCCCCTTACTAACGCATCATTCATCATGGATGTAGCTCCAACCATTCAGGCGCAACTGCGTCACCAGGCCTTGCGGATCGGCCTAATCTCGAAGCGCACGGAGTCCTGTTTGAGATTTTGCTCTGAACCAGAGGCCGCCGCACTCCATTCTTTTGATCGCACTCGACATCTCGCTAAGCAGGTAAGTTCGTTCTTGGCTGCATATGCACTGCTCAAGTACCGACTGAGCGATCCGATGACTATACTGTAGGGCGACGTATTTAGCGTTATCGATGCAGGTGGGGGTACTGTCGTGAGTAGCAATCAAGATCGGTTAATATTGGCCTCGGTTATTGAACAGGACCAAAGCAGGACTTTACCTCCTATGAGGTCACTCGGTCTATACCCCTTGAGATCAAAGAATATGGAACTACTCAGAGCAAAAGATGTCTATTTCATGGATCGACCTTTGTCGATACTTCCTTCCGAGCGGTGTTCAAAGAGAAATTGGAGCAAGAATACCCAGCGCAAATCTCTAGTGTACATATCGATCAAGGAGTTGCCAAATTCATCGAGGCCAAACGCTGGTTCTCCCCTACCTCGGATGTCGCCTTCTGGCAGATCTCGCAAGACACGACCGAATTCGATTGCGGGGGCGTGGAGGTTCCGCCATCTTGGATCGAAGAAGCCTTCCGACCTCATGTCAAGGCTATCATCAATGTTGCGTCAAGGATAGCGGCAGCCGACAAGCCAAAGGTGAGCGCCTTTGTCGGGCTGCACCAAGCTCTCGCATCACTGACCGCTTCTGATGCAACGCTATAGTACGTGTTCTTGACAGGTGGATTTGGGGACAACGCTTTCCTCAAGAACAGACTCGAACTGGGTGCCGGTAAGACTGTTCAGGTCATACAACCGGAATGTAGTGCTTCATCATCGTGAGTGTGCAACCATTCACTACAAGGGATCAGAGTCTGACTGGTTACCCCGTCACAGTGGATCACGAGCGGTATCCTTGGGGGCATGCCTCTACATCATCCAGAACCCGGTTGCTTCTCGCATCAGCAACGACTGGATAGGCATCGCGTACCATCGAGAAGCACAGCCGTGGGAGATTCTTGATCACCCAGATCTAGTTTACGATCACTTAGATGGCACCAAACATCTTGAGGCTTTCCTGCCTATCAAGGCGAAGGCTCAGATTGTCGAAGAAGATGATTTCTTCAGTCATCGCTGCAATTACGAGTACAAAAGCCGTCCTTTGAAAAAGGAAAGCCGGACCATCAAACTGTTCCGGTCGTCACAAGACAAGGCGCCGCTTTACTCAGGGGATACCGATCTTGAACTGATTGGCACGGTCCGACTGGAGGTCAATCCGAAGATGCCGTCCGAAGTTGTGGAGATAAGAGCCGGAGTACGGCGATACAAATGTAAGCTATGTTCTTCCTGATTGATGAGGCCTGATTGCATATCTGACGTCCGCTAGACGATTCACAGACCATTTCGAAGTGCGGCTGTACATTTTCGATACCGAAATAAAGGCACAAGTCTACTCAGACGATGGAAAGATTCTGGGTCAGGCTAGTTTCTTGGACCTGGCATGAGTCTCGCCGCGACGACCTCGATTCCGACATCGTGACCGCGAACGAGATCGACAACATCAACTCGACATCGACGCATCGACGCATATCGCAATTTTCAGATCATCGACTTTGAGGCGCACATCGATTTCGACGTGATTTTAGGACCGACTTCTTTCTCTTGCATTCGGCTTGTACTTTCGCTCCGAGTTTACCCCCAACTCTGATGCCCTTTAGTAAGATCTACGGGTTGCATAGCAATTACGCTGCAATTACGAAAAGGTGTACAGTATATCTAGGGTCGGTATCGAAACATATGCTCTTCCAACTTACGGAGACCAAAGATCGACCCATACCTGAAAACCCCATCATCGCCACGCCCCAATCAAATCGGCAAATAGAATCACATATCAAAGCTAACAACACTTGTCGATGTCGGAACCTTCCTTCCTTTTACAAGAACTCTCACACGTGGTAACTTCTATCTTTAGTTCTAGGTGACGGTGATGACCTGCCCGTTCGAATCCTTGAGGACGACGATGTCACAGGGGATGACCTCGTTCGAATCGTAATAGCTGATGTGCGTCTGATCCAGCGGGTCGGTCCTAGAGACGAGATCGCAATCGCAAATGTCAGTCAGCATAGCCCCGTGGAAAAATCCGAGTACTTTTAGGTGAAAGCGGAGAGTAATACGCACTTGATCGCCATCTTCTCCATCCAACTCCTTCCGAGCACGACGTCAAAGTTGGCTTCTTCCGAGATCATGACGGTGTGCTTCTGCGTCTTCGAACCGACGGTGATAGGCAGCTGACCGAGGTTGACGAGACCGGCGTAGCCGTAGGTGCCCATGGCCGACTGAAGGTTCGGCCCATATGAATATGGTGAGGTTATGGTAGAGTCGATAATTGGGCGTATAGCGAGGGAAGGGCAGCAGGGATGAAGCGATAACGATCGGAAAATGGCAAGAAGATCAGCGTCCGAGCACCAAAACGCGAACTCAAGCAAGAGAAAATCGGGGACTAACGTTCTTAGGGATCAACCCCGATCGGGTCGCAAACGGTCTCGACACATAGACGTGTCGGTACCCGAGCTTGATCAACATCCGGACTACCCGACACACCGTAACAATATCACCACCCAGATCAGATGATATCAGCATTCGAAATCGTTCTGCCTGAAACCATACGAGATAAGGACCCTGAGACTCACCATCCTTGACCCCCCCGATACTCCCCACGACAGTCCTCACCCCCCTCCCCTCATGGAAAGCCTTCCACTTCCTCTTATGCCTGTCTCCCAGCGTCTCCCCTTCGACGACATCATCGTCATCCTCGTACCCCCTGATCGCCCCGGTATTCGGGTGGACGGATTTGGGGCGGGTCGTCAAGGCCGTAGCCGTCGATCGGGTCGAACGGGCTCCCGTGGATTTAGGGGCGGGAGGAAGGACGAGGTCTGAAGGAGGGTTGGGGTTGAAGCTGGGAGCTTTGGGGATGTTTGGCAGATGGGTGAGGCCGTCCTGGTTGCTATGGGTGTTGCCGTTAGTATGAGCTTTGTTAGGGGTGTTGGTAGTGGTGCTGGTGGTCTTGTGCACGCTGAAGTGGTTGTGATTCTCGTGTACGGGCTTCTCGGGGGTAATGGTCCTAATATGTCCACCCCCCGTGACCGCCTCGCTACTCTGTTTCTTCTTCTGAGAACCCAGTACAGACCCCGAGCTCTTGTTCAAGATCCCGTTGACCTTCTCCTTCTTCTCCCTGGGCGGGGTCGAGTATAACGACTTTGAATTATAGTTGTTCGGGAAGGTGGAGTTGGATCCTCCTTGAGTCTGAGCAGAGTTGTTGTTGGTGGAGGTGTTGGAGGTGGACTTGGGAGGAGTCAAATGAAGGGTGATCGAAGGGGTCTCGTCGGCCGGGTATCGGGAGAGCATGATCTCCAGGTCGTCGTCTGTCCCCGTTCATGAAAACCAGCATTCCCCAGTATTAATTAATCAAACAGACGATCCTAGCTATCTTCGGGAGGAAAGAGATGAAGGACACGGCAGACTGACCATCCTGGAGCGTCCACCTCCCACCCTCAAATTCGTACTGCAGCAACCCGCCGTCTCGTCCCTCTTTAACACCTTGGGAAGCCTTCTCGTCCAGCCCGGACTTCCTGACTATTCGGTCGATGAGGGCGCTGGAGGATTCGTTCTCTGTGATTCCAATGCAATAAAGAACAGTCAGTTCAAGTTGTAGGGAAGAACCAATCCTTCGACTCTGAAGAGAAAGGGCTACCATTGCTCGGGGTAAGAGGTTCGGGCTGGTTGAAACTCACTGCGGTATGGGAGCGCATAAGAATGAGCCGGGGTGTGGATGTTGAGGATAAGAGGCATGGTGGGCAGAAATGTGGCTATCGCAAGTAGAGCACGTTGCTTTTGGTTGCAATCGAGATGGTAGATGGAGATGCTGATGCTACTTGAACCGTTCGAGGTCGACAACCAACCTGCAACCTGTCTCTACTCTACTCTCGGAAGCTTTTCCGTCTGTTTCGATCGCCGAAAGTGGAAAACGACCGACCACGCGACACGGACGTCATCGACCACATTCGTCGATTGATATATCTCTCTCGGTTTCATAATGATAGACTAGTAGGATTGCGAAAACAAACAAACACCGACGAGACTACTCTGTATAGTCGTCTCTCCTATCGGGCAGCCTCGACGGCCTTGGCAGCAGCCTCGTCCAGTCCGTCTGTACGTGGATCGAAAAGCGAGTCGAGCGAAAGAAGAAGGTCGCGATCAGCCACGCGCGTGTCTGTCGGTGAAATGGACTCGAAACTTACCGAAGGGGAAGATCTTGAGTCCCGACTCTTTGATCATGCTACAATTCACAAAAACACCATCATCAAGCCCCACACCACGTTCTCATATCAGCGTCGATTCTTCATTCACGCTCGTCGATCGCTCTGGCAGGAAAAGGAAATGAGCCGTGGGGACACTCACGCCTTGGCCTCGGCCTCCTTGGTACCCTGCAACCTGACAATCAAGGGGATCGTCAATTGCAACTCCTTGGTCGCCTTGATGATTCCCTCGGCGATCACGTCGCATCGCATGATTCCACCGACTATCAGAGGTTCATGAGTATTGTGGCATCGAGGAGAATAGTAGTGGGGTGTAGAGTGTATTGGATGGAGCGTCGAGAGAAAGTCAAGAAGTGTCAGCTTATCCGTAATCCGAAGTCGAAACCCCTCTGAAACCCCAAACCCTCGGCGACGTACAGATGTTGACGAAAATGCTCTTGACCTTCTTCTCCGTCAAGAGCAGCTCGAACGCCTTCTTGACCGCCTCGGCCGTAGCCCCACCCCCGACGTCCAAAAAGTTGGCCGGGTCCCCTCCGTTCAGCTTCAAGACGTCCATCGTGGCCATGGCCAGACCGGCTCCGTTGACGAGACATCCGATGTTGCCGTCCAGCTTGATAAAGTTCAGACCGTACTCGGCCGCTTCGACCTCTTGAGGGTCTTCCTGGGTCGTATCACGGAGAGAGAAGACGTCCTTTTGACGGAAGTCGGCATTGTCGTCGAAACCGAACTTGGCGTCCATGCTGAGAGGGTGACCGGTAGAGACGAGGGAAGAGAAAAGGTCACGTGGTAATCAGAATTAAGTTCGAAAGAACGGTATTGAGGTCAGCTCTCCGAGCAGAAAGGATTCATTCCCATCCGAACCCGCAGCTCACCAGAGAACCTTGCCATCCGACATCTCGCTCAACGGGTTGATTTCAATCTGCGTAGCATCCTTGTCCTTGAAGATGCTATAAAGCTTGCCGAACACATCGGCCGCGTTCTCCCTAGCCTCTTCCTTGAAACCGAGCTTCTCGGCCAAGGCGATCCCATCGGCCTTGCTGATCCCGTTGTCGAAGTCCAATTCGGTGGTGATGATCGCCTCGGGGGTATCGTGTGCGACCTCTTCGATGTTCATACCTCCCTGGTTGGAAGTCACCAAAACCGGACAGCCCCTAGCACGGTCGAGGAGGATGGCCGCGTAATATTCCTTCTGCGGGGGAAGTCTCTCGGCCAGCATGACGGCGTTGCACAACCTCCCCGCCTCGCCCGTCTGCTTGGTGACCAACTTTTCGCCCAACATCTTCCCGGCGACTTCCTTGGCTTGGGCGGGGGAGTCGATCATCTGAACACCTCCCTGGTAGCCCGAGGTGAAGTGACCTTTCCCTCGACCTCCTGCGAGGACCTGGGCTTTGAGGACGAGCGAGTTGGGGTCCGAGAAGGACTTGGCGACGGATTCAGCTTCCGAGGGCGAAAAGGCGGGTTTGGAGATGGGGGTGGGGATGTCATACTGCGTCGTGCGAGAATGTAGTATAATATAGAAGCGTCGATGTTGCAAGTATGAATTAGAGTAAGTGCGTTCGATTTTGTAGACGGTCCCCATGATGAAAAGCGTAGTGTGTAACGAGTTCAAGTTCAAGGTCAAGAGTTTAGCAAAAGAAGGCGTCTACAGGAAACCGGGTCTGGGCCATCCTGGATGCTCACCGAGTTCAAGAGCTGGACCGACTGGTATTCGTGAATGGACAAGGCCCGGACCTGCTGCCTCTGAGCCGAGACGGCGGGCTGTGAGGCGGGAAGTCGAGGTCGAAGGGATAGAACAACGATGCAACGAGTGAGTCGGGAACGGCCATACCGAACATGCCAAGAGACACGAGGAATGGAGGCAGGAGCTTACTCGGAGTGCCGACCTGGAAGCTCTAAGTGATTGTGACAACATGTTGTTCTTTCCGACGAGATGTACGACTTTTGATTTGCGTCTTGTGAGGAGGAGAGGAAGACGAGACGATGTGATGTGTGTATCGAATGGATAGTTGTATAGGGGGTTGGGTGAGGATGTCCCCTGAGAGAGAGTGTGTGTATGCGACGGCCGGTAGCTAGCTAGCGAAAGGGAATCAAAGCCGACTATCCCCGGGAGCGGACATGCGACAAACTAGAATGTGAGAATGTCCGTCAGCCAGAGTTGTTACGTATCTTGATTACGTAGAGGCTAGTCACCACCTACGTCACTTCCCTTCTGAGAATAGCCTTCGCTCTGTCCCCCCGGCGGCCGGAATGGTTCGGTGTTGACCGGGTAGGAGGGTAGCCTATCTCTAGATCACTCTCTCTGTGTATATCGACGTCGTCTCCATTTTCGACAACTTTGACTTAGACCTCGATCGCAAATCTCACACATTCTCTAGATCGAGTATATACCTAGCTTCTTGCTCTTCGTAGATTGATAGAACGTCCACTTGACGAGCCACCAAACAAGATGTCCACCTCAACCATCACCGCAGAAGCCAAAAAGGCCGGCGAAAAGCTGGCGGGGAAAGTCATGCCCCTTACGCCGACGTTCGGGGTCAAGGATTGTGAGTCCCTGCATGGTCACTTTCCACCAATATCTAACGTTATATGAGGCTGATGATTTGATCTTTTGCTCGGATGGGTTGGCCGGTAGACTCGACCTTCTTCCTGGCAGGTCAGTTCATGTAAAACGTTGACTGCAGGATGAAGCGTTGCTGACGTCCACACTTTATCATACTCTAAAACGATCCTTCCAACGATGATGAACCGCACGGTCCACATTGACGTTGTTGCTACCTCGTGAATGCCGTTGTAGGAGCATTATGTTGCACCATGTAAGCCCACCCTGGCCAAATTTCGCCAGACCTGGAAATGTGTCGCTGACGATACTCTACTACTGTGAATCTGTTGTCGCATAGAACGCACGGAGCTATGACCCGTAAGCCTACGCTCTCTGAAAGACAACGTACGATCGTTGAATGAGGAACTGACCGGATCGCATCTCTCCCTTTCATTTAGCGATCGACGTCGTCAAGAGTGAGTCCTCGTCCATCTTTATAGCTTCTGGCCTTCCGACAACCCCTCGCTAACTCCCTCCCCCTTCCAACGCCTCACAGCCCGTATCCAAATCGACCCCAAATTCAGCCGAACCTCCATGCTATCCACCGGCCGCCAAATCATCGCCTCCGAAGGCCCTCGCGGGTTGTTGACCGGGTTCGGGCCGACGGCGGTCGGATACCTCGTCCAGGGAGGAGCCAAGTTTGCCGGGTACGAGTTTTGGAAGAAACAGTTGGTCGAGGTTGTCGGCAGTCAGGAGGGGGCGGTGGAGCATCGGACGGCTATTTATCTCGTTGGGGCGAGTGTAGCCGAGTGAGTCTGAAGGGTTTTCATTTTGACTTTCAGTTTCGGTCTCGTCCTCGCCCTCTGCACTACTTTTGTGGTCAAGAGGGCGGGAATGAGGCAATTTCGTGAGGGTTTACGCTGACTGAAGACGGGTCTGGTTATGCTTGTGGATAGGTTCTTTGCGGACATCTTGTTGGCACCCCTGGAAGCCACTCGGATCAGGCTCGTCTCGGATCCCAAGGTCAGTCTCTAATCCTCCTACTTTCCTATGCCACATCAGGCTTGATCTGGCTTTCAGCCGAAACTGATGCTGAGATCTATGTCTATGTCGATGTCGAACGTAAATTCTTTACCTTTGCAACTTGACAGTACGCCACGGGCCTCGCCACCGGATTCGCCAAGCTCAGCGCCGAAGAAGGGTTTGCGGGACTGTACGCCGGATTCTTGCCGTTGATCTGTAAACAGATTCCTTATGCCATCGGGCAGGTGAGTCCACATCTCCCTCTGGTGTGCGAAAACTGCTGCAATCCGACAGGAAAGCTGATGTGACGAGTATGACCTCGCCTGTTGTACCGCGGGTAGTTCACGGTCAACGAGTTTTGCCACGAACTCGCCCTCAAGGGAATGGACGAGCACGAAAAGGCCAATCTGGGAGGGATGAAGAAGCTGGGTATCGATCTGGGAAGTGGTATTACGGCCGGTGCGGCTGCTGCCATCTTGTCTCACGTGAGTCGGAAGCGTGACTTGTCTGATCTGGATTATCCGCCTGCACGGTGCTGAACGCCTTTCTTCATTTTTTCGTCTCGATCGCACCGGATAGCCGGCCGACTCGATGCTCTCGGCCGTCAACAAGGGAGCTGGACCTAAAGGACCGATGTACAAACGGCTCATCCAAGTCGGCGGGGAACTTGGGTTCAGCGGACTCTGGGCGGGTCTCGGACCCAGGATCGGTAAGATGCGCTAGTATTTGCTCAAGCGCTCGCGGTATGCTGATTGGTTTCGATACTTTGCGCGTTTGTGTACATGTAGTCATGACGGCCGGTCTGGTCACGGGTCAGTTCTTGATCTACGGATGGATCAAGGAGGCTTTGAACGCTCCTCCAGGCGTCGAGATTCACAAGGAGGAAAAGTAGGTTGGGCGTGGGGCTTGTATGATCGCTCGACTGTGCCGTATTAGATGAGTCGGATCTGTATAGATTGAATGGTCCCAATACGATCTCGTACATTGGGCGAATCGGCGTGCTCAAGATTGTCGCCACCCGAGCAGTGTCTGCAAGGCCGAATCGTTGTGTAATCCCAGCACATACATTGCTCTCCCCACAGTCACTTCCTGTACTAAGCCGTTTGAAGTCTTCTGACAACCCAGACTTGTTGACTACCGTTAAATGTCAATGGGATGCGTGGCGCTACTGTTCTAGTAGCATGCTTGCGCAGACGACACATCTGCTGAGCACGCTGCCCTGCGCAAGCGCTGCACGTGGTCTGATCCACTAGGGGCACAGGTGTTATTGCCTGTTAGATCTTGCTGTCAGTAGTTGCATTTTCATCTATAAGATAGCACTGAAGTCTAGAGGATCTGGGAAATCTATATACAAATCTACAAGTGTGAAACGTGAACAAGTCCTTATCGCGACACTTCGGTATCTAAAACATCGATGAGCTACGTGGTCGGTTTTGGCAAGATCAGTCGTTTGTTTGTTGGTTTCTCTTTCTCCTCCCCTTGCTTTTTGCGTTTCCGCTTTGGCGGAGCCTTGTTTGCTCTCTGACTAGCCGGTAGTTCCCTTTGCGCTTTCAGCCACTTGGAATGGTCATTCGTGTTGGCCTTGTGATGTTCTTGCAGACATGGCATTCCACAGAACCAATGCCATATATGGTATGGGCTTAGTCTCAGTGGCTCCGCATCCCAACCTTGATCTTCTTTCAGCCACGGGCTTACAACAAGGCTGGCGGCTCCGGCATGCAACCTGTGCCGGGAATCATAACATTTGCCGGGGAGATCCCACATCTGATTGGAACAAGTACTGCATGTGTATGCCTCATCGTTGTAGAGTTCTTGGCGGTCCTCTTCTTTCTTTGCTTTCAGCAAGTCAACCAGCATTGGAGCCATCCAAGGTTCGATGGGCGCGGCGGACTGGGACATTCCAGAATCTCGTGATGGTTCGGAAAAGTCACTGGATGATTTTTGAGGCGAATCCATCGATATTGACGCCGCAGGCATATTGGAATGAGGTCGGGGCATGAGAGTTCGATAAGAATGAGGGATTTTAGAGTCTTGTGGTGGTTCGGCAAAGACAGTGGATGGCTCGTGAGCCGATTCCACCAATGTCGAGGCCGGGGGCATATCGGATGAAGGTCGAGGCAGGAGGGATCGTAGAGAACGGGTTGTACCACCCTGCGTGAAAAAAGAGTTGTTTCCTCCTGCAGACGTGGCGATCATCGAATCTTCTTGCATTTCTATAACAGGTCGTCCCCCGGGCCGAACCTTTCCGTGCAATCGAAAGACAATTCGGAATTTGATTGACGCGGCGGCTTAACGATAATAACACTTACCTGGTCGTCTTGGCCTCCCCCGTCACCCCCTTCCGTTGATAAGTCAGGAAAGTCCATGAGATGTTCTGCTTTGACCTGTGACAATAGTGTAACCGTTCCAGGGCTATCTTACCATGTTAGTTAGGGAATAGCCCGATGCGGGCTGTCCAAGTACGAGTATGCAGACGAACAGCTGCCCTTATATAATGCTTTTTGCGGTGGTCACGCCACTTCACACCACCTCAAAGGAAGCGCGGTCGTCAGGCGGTACATCAGCTGATGAACGCATGTCACACCTTCGGCAAAGATGTTCGGGTATGTCGACATGGCAATCTATCACGTGGCGCTTGTAAGGTGTCGGCGCTGCATGTAGCAGGCTTTGATGCCATCATATTCAGCTAAATGAAACGGATGCGTTGAAAGGCATACTCTCGGCTGACTGATGCCCGTAATTGCCCTGGACAGGATCTTGCTGGAGATGATGACCATATATCACGTAGTCCTTTTATCACTTTGTATGCTTTTCTTGGCAACTGTACCGAAAATCACAAGATCCCCCGACAATAGGCAATAGGCGACATGATCCGTAAGATCCGTAACTTATACCATAATACATTTAATGCGATCTGTTGATTGAACGACGGCGCGCGCGCACCAGGATTTGCCACTTGAACCTTTACTATATCACTCAAGTCGGAGCAATACATGGACGATTGCAGATGAATCGGATTCCCTAGACTAGGCAGGGGACTATAGAACTATATAAAGCAGCCCCGGCGATCTATGCCATGCATGCTCAATCGTCTACCAAAAGTCATTACAAAATTCGTAGTCTCCGTCATCAAGGTCGTCATCTGAATCGTCTCGAGATTCCTTCTTCATTCCGCCTCACGCCTCACGCCCACCCTCCAAACAACCCCACCTTCCGTTCCTCCCCTACTCTCCTCCCGACCGTCCCTCTGACTTCTCTTGTGTTCCCCATGTACACCTCGAACGCCTCTCTCAGGTCGTTAGCGGTCAAGGCTTTCAATTTCGGTCGATCTTGCGTGTTATTACTCGTTGTCGGTCCTGGTGCGGAAGACGAGGAAGCGACTTGTTTTGAGTTCACTGGTGCGTTAGATGGAAGCGAATATCGAGGGTCTTGTTCCATCTTGCGGAGCTGGATCATCTTGGCTATACGTGTCGAAACAGAACATGGAACAGTGTCAGTCGAGGTCTTTCCCTCGATCGCTTCGCCGACAGGAGAATATAACAAGAAACCAAACAACGTACCCAACTCGATGATCTCCCCCACATGCGTCTTGGCCACGACCCCAATGAGCGCAGCGACGTTTTTTGCTATATGTCCCGCTCCGGGGTATCTATCTCGATAGACCTGCAGGAAAATCCCAGAAGGTTCAGTACTGGCAAGACATATAATATGTAAGGGAGACGTCTGAGCGGTAGATGACTGACTTTCTGGATGGATTGAAAGGTAAAGTTCGTGGACTTGAGCTCGTCGTGCCGGCGTTGTTGATCTCTGTCCATGAGCTTTCGCAATCTAGTAGTAGTGGGTCGCAATTCAGCACGACAGTCGCCAGCCTCAAATATCGTCGAAGACGGCAGGTAATTGGGATGACATACGACTGCAAATCTACCTCCCTCTGACCCATCTCTTCCAGTATCCTCTCTTCCTCGGCACTCAAGAGCTTCTTCTCCTCGCCCGGTGCCGTTCCTCCTTCTTCGCCCTCTTCATTATCCCCATAGTCGCTAGCCAACTCTTCTTCGTTCCCCGCTTCGTCATCCTCGTCATCCTCGTCCCCGTAATTGTCTTTTCCAAACTCGCTCGTCGGGCGTATAGATCCTGGTCGACTTGCCCTTCCCATTCCAGGTGTAGCGGATTTCAACTTTGACCTCCCATACGGGCCTACGTTTTCGGACTCGGCTATCGACCCGGGTCTCGACCTGGCCGACATCAACGAAGGCGCTCTTGAGCCCGATTTCGATGTCGCCGGTTTCCTATAATTGCTGGATAACCCCTGTCCTGCTTTACCTTTGACGGATGACGGTTTGGAAGGTCGTTTCATGGCGGCCTGTTTGGAGGTCCCGCTAGAAGACCGTTTGGCAGGTGGGGACAGTGCATGGCTCGATGGTGAGGCGGCGTGATATCCGAACGGAGGGGAAGATGCGGGTGTGTACGACATGATTTCACCAAAACTCCAGGGGCTGTACTTGTGTGCTTGTCGATGTCGAGAGTAAAGTAGTGGTAGTCAGTAGTAGAGGTAGTAATTGTAGAATATGTGTAGAGTCCGACGCGGACAAGGCCGACCGACTCGACCGGGAGGACATGTCCATCTAGCTATACCAGCCTACCCATCTACCTTTCCTCTCCTCTCCCCGCAGCTGATTCTACACATATCTCATCAGCTTCTGTTCACTATGGCTTCTGGACTGCATCACATGTCCCAGGCTGCGTCGGGTTCTACCCAGCTCAAGACCCAGATGGACCCAACCTTGCAAGCACAAGCTACGGCACTGAGACTGTTAGCTGCCCGTGCGGACAAGCTTAGGGATTCCATCTTGAATCTGCTAAACATCATTCAGCAAGACCCGGTTGGGGATCGGACGAGGCAGAGTATACTACCATGGTAAGCATGGTCCTGGCATACGAATCTATCTCGTAGCTGATTCGACCACGAGACCCGCTGCCCCTCAGGCCAAACCTCCTGGAATGGTATCAAGAGATCTTCAAACAAGTGCAAGACTTTTCCCTCTTCCTCCGAAACCCTCGACTCCTCCCCTCTGGCCCTACGAACAGCTCGGCCCTCCCCAATCTGTTCGAGACGACCTTTGTCCAACCGACACCTTCCAGCTCGACTCGGAACGAAACCTCCAGCCTATACACACAGGGCGATCCTCCTTTACGTTCCATCCCAGAAAACAACTACTCGGCCGAGCGAGCTTCTCTTTACGCCTATTACACCTCCGAGCTGGAAGCACTACAAAAAGACCCCTTGAGCCTGGGTTTCGTCCCTGACGAAGAACTCGGAAGGCTTCTGTATGAAGGAGAACGGGATAAGCTGAATCTACCTGGGATCTACCGGAACGTTACCGAGGCCGTGGACGTGGTCGGGGAGAGGTTGGCCAAGGCGAAAGGGATCGTAAAAGGGTTGGAAAGCAACTTTGATTGGAAGTTACGGTTGGGGGAGATTTACGCGAGCGATGATGACGAAGAAGAAGATAAAGACGAAGATGAGGATGGGAGTGGGGATGCCGATGGGAGTGACGAAGAAGTTCAGGTAGTCGCTGCGCCTTCTCCGAGCACGGCGATCCCTTCTTCTGCAGTACCTACAATATCTTCGTTCACTTCAGCGTCAGCGATATCATCAGCGGGATCATCATTACGGACACCCGCTCTGCCTTCAGCTCAGGACGCGGAGATCAGCATCATCCCCAATCCAGCCTCTCAACCTCAGCCTCAACTTCAACTTCAACCTGCATCTCGACTACAAGCACAAACACAAGGAACTTCTTCCGCCGCTCCTATCAACCTGGACCTATCCGATGACGACGACGACGACGAAGACATGGAGATGAACCCCGTCCCCATCCCCGCTCTTAATCCCCTCGCCATCCCTGGCAATTCCGTATCCACCTCGAACGCCCCATCACCGGCAGTTTCGATCCATTCGTCACCCCTCTTTGGAACGGAAGATGGGACGGGCACTGCTCAGGGCAGTCCGGACGTTCTTGCCGAGGGCGGTCAGGCTGGAATTGGGAGTGCTTTGGGTAGTGCAGGGCAGCAGGATGATGATGACGAGGATGAGGATATGGAAGAGGTGGACGCATGATCTGTCAAATACCACAGGCGTGGAACTTTTCCAAACGATGTTGCGATACTCGATAGGGCTCGAAGCAAGCCAGACTCGATGGCATGCCCAATGCTCATCAGCATTCGGATCTCCGACTTGCGCAGGAACAAGCCTCGCTCGTTACGTAAGCCAGGAAGAAGCATCTTCTGGCTACACGTTGGGCTTGTACAGCAAGATCTGTACAGGCCTCAGAAAGACGGTAGATAGGTGATGCACAGGGGATAGACCTATGATGAAAAACACAGGTGTACCCTATTTGCGGCCGTTTGCTCGATCTTCGTGCTTCCTGTTCCTCGCGTCGCATTGTTGGTGTTCTCATCCATCCGCAAGACCTCCTCGTTCATAAGCAAATCGTCCATAGGCGGAGGTTCTTCGTTCTTCATGATACTGGATCCGATCTCAATCATCTCGATGTCGACGGGATCTCCTTTCCCCTTGCGCACCGAATGAGCCAAACAGGAGACCTGCGACCGCGCCGGACTTCATCTATGGTTCGATGACACCGTTGAAGAACGTTACGGCAGCCAAAGCTCTGAGACTGGAACGTGCATAGGTCGGGGAAACGGATCAAAGGTCGTTGAGAATGCGTCTGAGAGGATCGGATGGCAGGAGTGATATCAAGGAGCAGTTTGCGGTCGTTGCGTAGCCGATCATGATCGCCTCACTTGGTCTAGGGAAACGCAAGCCAACATTCATCTATTTATCATGTGCCCGAGATTCATTCCTTAGGTCACGACCGTATCAGGTTTCTATCAGAGTTGCTGTCCAAAAGGCGATCTGTCATGGCAACGTCAGGTCTTCCTTTAAGAGTGCCTATAAGAAGTAAAGAATTGTCCAGTTCGAGCTTACCTGGTATTCTGATCGCAGCATAGTGTCTGGATCTCCCGTATATGTCGCCCGGTCTAGCCTCTCGTTCTGTCAATACGATCGCATCGGTCAGTTCCGGACGCGGATGTCGTTCGACATCAGAAGCAACGCTTACGTTGATCTCGAAACCCATCTTGCGAGCTAGATCTTTGACTTCGTCCAGACTGAGTTCGATGCTGCCCTCGCCCCTCTCCTTGTCCTGCACGTTCTCCCAATGCCACAACAGAGGCCCCACGTTGACCCAGACTCCATCGGGTCGCAAGAGCCCCTTGATGATTTTGAGGTAGTTGATAATGTTTCTCGCGGTATCCAGGAAAAAGCAGGTCACGACCGCTCCCCATTGGCCGGCTTGATCCGCCGGGATATCAACCCAACTACCGTCATCCGATCGTCCTCCGTAGACTTCCTCGAAGTCACCGGCGACAAAGCTAAAGTCGGAGTTGGGTCCCAAGAGTTGACCGGGAAGTACGTCCGGTACGAGATACGACCGAAGAAGATGTTCGTGTGTCGTAAGGTGATTCGAAAACGAATGAAGGTTGGGGAAGATTTGGTATTGGCCAATCTGCGAGCTCCTGTGGCGAAGCAAGAGCATCAGCTTTGTCGCATGGAGCTTTCCGAATGCTAGAAGTCCCAATCACTCGTTCAACACCCAGTTTGACATGATCAGCATATGAGCGCTAAATTCGTTGCCTTGAGCGGCGAAGCCTTTGAGATAGGAGATTGACCGCAAAGTAAGCTGTCGATTCTGTATCCGAGATCGATGAGAACTATACCTCTCTGAGCAAATTCAAGAGCCATTCGACCCAAGCCAGCTCCGGGGACTAGGACCTTGACGCTCGACCTGTGGCGCCACAAATATCTCTCAATCTGAAAACCAGTCCGGCGAGTGAAGACTGCACCGCTAGGTAGACTAACCGGTCTTCTTCTGGGATATGGCTGAAATGTTCTTCCACCGCGTCGAGACATGGCTTGTACGTCTTTTCCCGCTCCGCTGCCCCCTTGCCAAAGAGCAGCAACACATATGATCATCAGCACGAACATTCCTCGAGCGATTGGCCCAGTACTGCACTTACCGCCTCACTCCAGTCCCTGATCATCTGCCTCAACGTACTCCTCACCTTGTCCATATTATTGTCCTTCTTGGCTTGTTTCTGTAGCCCAGCATGACGGTCCAGCAGTTGCTGTATCTTGAGAGTGGACCGCTGTTTGGCATTGAGGGTGGTGGTCGTAGGTGGGTTGGTCGAGATGAGCTGCGGTGTAGAGGCAGCACCATGATTGTGCGCATGAGAGTGCGAGTGCGGGGTGCTATGGGAGTGACTATGACCTCCATCTCGTTGGTGGGGAAGGGTTGGGGACGCTCGAAACGTCTCCAGATCCTCGTCGACGATCTGAGGCGTCATCGCTGATCGAGCTGACGGTCGCGCAGAGCCCATGAATGGGGAAGCTCCCGAGTTGTAGATTTCGTCGAGAAACTCGGCGTTCCTGTTCGGCATAGGATGGTTATTCACTTTATACTGAAACACCGCGGCTGCATCGACCCTCACCTTCGTATCCCTTCGTCGACCGCATCGAGCTTGTCCTTGTACCCGATCTCAGTCAGCAGGGCGCGCTGGTCTTTCGGCAGCGTGAGCATGTTCATACGCCTCGTGTGGTTCGCTGAGAGCTATATGTTACACGTGCGGGAGAACGGGTCAGTATCGATATGGTAGCTATTGGGTGCGCCCTATCGAGAGAGGTCTCACATGATATTGCGCATACCCGTCGAAAGATTCCAGGGTATCGCGAAAGTACTGCAGCTCGAGCTCGTGATTCGTCGCTGCCATCTTGTACAACTAGCCGGATAGATCAAGATTATCACTACGTCGCGGGTAGATATCTGACGGATTGCGCATTGGGCTCATGGCTCATGGCTCATATAGATACGTAGGGATTGACGAATCGGATATGACGCTTTGTTTACAATGTCAAAGTGGCGGACATCCAGTATCAGTTGACGATGTCCGTGCATATCAGCTAACAAGCCCGTCAGGGTTATCGAGACACAAACAAAACAAACAAACCACTCCTGAGCGATAGCATATGATTCAAAGTACCACACTCGTACATTCACTTCGTACACTCCCCTTACTTTACGACTGGAGCAAGTGTGGAATTACAACAGAATAATCCATAGCGAACACAGCTCTCCGAGATGCCGCCTCCAGGTCGTGCCCAACAACAGCGCGTCGTCGAACCGTCGATGCCATTCACCCCATGGCCACCCCAGGAGATTGTCAACTTTTACTACAGTGGACTCAACATCGAATGTTCGCAAGAGGACATTGTGAAACCGACCCAAACTTTTGTCATGCAATTCTATGGCCGGATTCTGGAAGATGCATGGAAGATCAACAGCGAGAGCGCGGCGGAACATCGATCGGTATATCTGAACATGCTGGCGTACGGCAGGGTAGGTTTAAAGCTTGTCTTGTTGATCAGGCTACGGATACTGATGGTCAAGCATGTCGACATCCGTTGGGCAGGAGCTTTATGACGAGCCGATGAAGTTTGCCATGTTCTTCAAACATCTGTGAGCGAAAGCTAGGTCCGCATTCCTCCGATGAAGCTGACTTGAAGGTGATCCTGATTTGCGCAGACGAGACTTGGCATTGCTTTGCGGGGTACCTTCGTTCAGCCATGCCGATCTGCTTCGACCAGAACCTGTTCGATTTCGATCAATAGTAACAGCAATCGCCAACTTTCTGAAGTTCAGGTGAGTTGCTCGAGATTCACGTAACATCGGTGCGAGACTCGAACCCTGACGGCTGTGCGCATTAGGACTGCCAACGGGGAGTATTTTGACCAACAGGTAGAACGACTGGATACGCAACGGGAGAGGTGAAACGGCTTTTCTACGTCGAGATCTGCCGCTCTAGCTGATCGTAAATCGATCCGCGACTCATCACAGTATCGTCCGGTTGGAGGATGATCTCGCAGCGGTTCGCGCAGAGATCGAGCAGATCAAGTAAGAAACGATTCAATCCTCTCGGTGTCGAAGTTTCAAGCTGATCTGTTATCCTTTTCAAATATCAGCGAGAAGAATGAAGAGAATGCACCTTTCGTCACGGAAGCGCGCCATCGTAACGAGGCACTAGAGGCCGAGAATTCCAACTTGCGTGTCGAAAGCGGCAAGGTCTACGACACTGCCGCCGCGCTCAAGGTCGAGCGCTCAGGTATCGTCGCCGAAGTGCAGAACAAGGTCGATCAGGTCGTTTCGCTTCAGGATGGCAACGAGCGGATCAGGATGCGAATTGTCAAGAGCCCGGAAAAGCTCAAGAGGAATCTGGAGGACATGACCAAGCAGCAGGCCGAGTTGAGGACCAACCTGAGAGATTGCTCTCGGAAGGGAAGAGAGCTGGCGACGCGTCTTGACGTCATGGCCGGGTTGGAATTGGTGGGTGTTTCTCTCGGATCGCATTGCGACTCCAGATCTGATCCTCTTTGGTAAATTGACAGGATCTGAAAGGGCTCATCGATCTCGCACAAGGCATCGAGGCAGACAAGAAGAAGTTGTCCGACTTGAAGATGTACCTCCAGCGAACTTCCAATGTTCTGGGAGAGCGCGAGATCGAGAATAATGCTGCGATCAGCAAGATCGAGGTACATGAAATGCTCGACCGATCTTAGACTGGGTCGCATACTCACATTGACGGATTGATTGTACAGCAACTCGAACGGCAGATCAAACTCGCCAACGAGAAGCTGGCGAGACAGGTCCAGAGCGGCGAGGAGATGCGCCAACAAGCAAAGGAGGAGATGGATCAGCTCAAGGCCGAGTCAGTCCTGGTGACAGCTACGCATCCTCAAATACTGATTTCGATGCCATATCCTCTCAATCGTCTTTATAGGTACGCTGCAAAGGCAAAAGAACGGACAGTCACGTTGCGAGAGGTAGACAGCCGTCGCGCTGACAAGAAGATGATCGAGGACGAGATGCGCAAGTTTAGGGAGGAACAGAAAAAGCAACTCGACACATTGACGGCTGAATACGCAAGCGTGCGAGATGCTATGGGTGAGCCGTATCATATCTCCGATAACGTCGAAGCATGCTAACAAAGGCCTTTTCAACTTTCACAGAGACCTACATGGAGCAGATCGCTATGAGGTTGGGACTGATGCCAGAAGCTTAGAGCTTAGACTTCGCGATTCTCGGACCACGGGACATCCTTTTTGATTTTGTTCATGTCATCAATTATAACACCCATCGACTTGTACAATATGCTCCTGCCCGAACAATGATGATTTTGTATGTTGCCGCATAGGATCTCCGGGACCGCTCCCGAGCAGTCCCTCCCCCGTCGCTCACTCTGTTTTGACGCCGAAGCGCAAACACCAAGAGAAACAAACATGTAATCCGTACGCCATGCACCAGCAGGTTTGCGGTCTCCCTCAGCATATGCAGGGAGCAGAATCCGGTCCTCCCAATCCGATGTTGGTCCGCTTGGCTCCCATTATACGGGGTTCAGGACTATACCGTCCCGCCTGGAAGAAACTTCTCTGCCCGGCCCGTTCACGCCGAAACTATCGCCTTGTCGTCACCTCCGAGAGAAATCAAGCCATGACTTTGGGGTTAGGGGTATGCAGAGATACGCCAGGCTGCAGAGCGGTAATTCGAACACCAGCGACCGATAGACCTTCAACAACCTCCATGTTAAGCAACTCCTCCGAGGACGCGCCACATCGTCCAACTGATAATCGGGAAGCTCAGATCTCCTTGACATTTCCCGAGAGCTCGCTCCCTTCAGACAGCGGTCCGACCCGAATGCACATACTGGATAGAGTGGGAAATCAGATCAGATATGACTACAGCCCCATCGCGAGCCGTAACTCTACCGTCCCACTCCGTGGAGAAGACGGTCGGGGCTCATGCCATGTCTTTCGCTGAGAATTCGCAACACCTCTATCGCGGCAAGTGATCGAAGGTCGACGGCGTTGAAAGTGGTCCCTTGAGTTGCGCCAATGTCGATAGCAGAGAGCGAGAATCGGGACGACGTGTGATTCGACGGTATCTTTGACGCTCACGAAGCAGGATGCTAGCCAATGGTCGAAAAGTGCAAAAATTCGTCTGTTTCCCTCTGGAGATGCTGCGCATCAGATACGCAGGCGCAGAATTTTCTGACACGTTGTTCAGGTCGATATCGAACTTTCAGTCCCCCAAACCCTATCGCGGAGGCCGGGGGACGAGGACGTGCCCGAAGCGGAGAGCTGCTTCGACGGCAAGGTCCCAGCACAAGCTGTCATCGGAAGGGAAGAGTCGGTGATAGGCCAGAGGAGAACATGGTATCGTTCTTGATCTGCAGTAGCGAGCGAAAGCGGCGCAGCGATGTCTGACTGTATCAAGCAGTCGCACTGCTCCGACCTAGACGTACCGACCTGGGCATTCCTTGACATTTCCTGTCCACCCGTCCACCGATGCGTCCGCACGATCTTTTCTTCCACCCCTCCTGATTCGAACCGTATCCGACCCTTAGATCTCCTCGTCCAGGTCATTGTGAGCAAAGCAGAAAAGGCCGCGACTACGTCATTCTTTCCTCGTCGGCTGGCGACTTTCGAGCTCCCGCATCACGAGATCACCGAGACGATGCATCGCAACGGGCCCGCAGCAAGGAAAGAGTACGACTTGTTCTTTCGCTGGGACAGGGGTTCGCCCGCAAGCAGGCGGAGGATGATTGGTTGATCAAGTCGTCGGATGTCCACTATGCGCGTCCCACTCCCACTGAATTTCTTGGCAAGGGTAGTGAGGTGGGTCCCGCTCGCATTCCGGTCAGAGTCATCAAAGTGCGTCGCAGCTGCCTTCATCACTGCCAGATGACCGAGACGAGAGGAATGTGCCCAAGCTACGGTGTCACGGGGGATGTTTGGCGCAATGATGACCCGACTTTCGAGGGGACACACAGGAAATCAAGCCCAAGAGGGGAGCAAGACGCAACATAATGGGCCGAACAGTCAGATTCCAACCACCCATTGGGTAAATACTAAATTCACAACAAATCAAGCAGTGAGTAACGCGTCCGGTCTCCAGCTCAGGGGAATTGAACCATACCTTAGGGTTAGGTGATACCCCACAGGGGAGGCGGTTTCGCCGCAAGCCTCTTGCTTTGCCCACGAATGACTTTGATCTGGAGTCTTTGGAGACTTGGTCTTCCTCTTCGCAAGGAAGAGGTGGAACCCGGGCAAGATACGATTCGGAACGATCACCGGGATGAAGAGAAACGTCGCAACGTACGCGGCGATAGGCCAACAGATCTCGGCGGTTTGGCGATCTGAGAGCGACAAGATGTCTCGAACGGAAATACCCCGAGGTCAGCTACACCTATGGTCTGACTTGATGTGCGCTGCCGGAATGTTTGCCGGATGATGTTGATCATGTAGAGAGGTAAAGGGGTTTCGAAAGTAGCTCGGTAGAGCTGGTGAGTACTAGTTGAGCGCGTACAACAGTCTGGGTCTAGGCGGGTAGCCTCAGAGTCTCAGGTCTGAGCGAGGTGGTTGAACTCTACCTCCTGTTCATCACCATCGTCATCACCACTATCCTGATTGGTTTCCTGACCCTAGACTTCTCTATGGGGAAACGATAGGTGCGGATCCGTCAATCGTCTGGATTCCTGTATGACCACTATAATAGCTTGAGAGGCCTGAGAGTCTTGAAACATGCTACATGTTGATGAATCTTCTATTCATTTGTTCATGCATCATCTAGACACACCGATTCTTCGTCTGCTTCTTCTCCTCCTTCTTCTCGTCCGCGGCTCGAGCCGATTCGAAGAGATCCGAAAAGTGGCCACTGCTGACGGCCATGCTCTGTGTATGCAAAGAGAATTGCGGTGTGGATGAGCCACAGCAGCGCACAACTAGTCCAGCGCATGCTTGAGCGGACCTTGAAAACGGCCTCCTTGCCATCAGCCTTGTTCAACAACTCCCACGGCGATCCAATCTCCGCCAGCTTGCCGTCAGCCAGGACGATTAAACGATCGACGTCGATGACGGTAGACTGGATGGACGAATGGGAAAGCGGTCCATGGCAAAGGACGGAGAATCATTGTCAATGAGCCTCGATCTATCCCGCCACTTCTCGCTCATTCGGAACATACCAGCCGATGCGCAATGGTGATGGTAGTCGTGTCCTCGAAGACCTCACGCATGCAGGCCTGGATAGCCTCATCCCTGTTACAGCCACGAACGCATCAGCTCACGTTCGTGATCGCGGATGGTGCTCAGAGAGGAACTGACGTCTGGGTATCAAGCGAGGCAGAGCATTCGTCTGCCAGTACAAGGTTCGATCGCCGAAGTAATGCACGTGCCAGACTATACGCACAGCCATCGATGAGCAACAGCATGTAAACAAGCTAAGAGGCTTTCTGACAAGCTCACGCTATAAGTTGTCGTTGACCCGCAGACACCGATGATCCACCTTGCGAAATTTGCGTGTCGAGGGTGATCCGTCCTCTAGAGGCGATCGACTTGACCGCGGCATCGCTCTCTTGCAGATTGGCCAGACTAGGGACCCGACTTGCGGCCCTGCTATCCGATGGTGTTCGACCGACAGCGCCTCCCAGCTGAACCTTTTCCATGACCTCCAAAAGCTCATCGTCTGAGTGACGCTGAAATGGGTCCAAATTCTCTCGCACTGTACCAGTGAATAGGAAAGCTTCTTGTGGAATATAGGAGATCCGGCTTCGCAAGTCGTCGACTCCGATACTGGTGCAGTCGATACCATCCAGAATGATCGAACCGCTTGGATCTGGATCTACGAATCGGAGCAACGACATGGCCAGCGTCGATTTACCCGAGCCTTTCCGCGCATACGGAGCACCTTGTTAATAAGATTGCTAGGCGCGCGTCGCTCAAACGCGGACCTACCTGTACGGCCTACGACCCCAATCTTCTCCTTGGCCTTGATTGAGAACGTCAGGTCCTGTAGAACGGCCGGTAGATCTGGCGCATAGCGGATTGTAAGATTGTTCACTTGAAGGAAGGGAAACTCTTTGTTCGAATTCGACGGCCAATACGCTGGTGGACGGTGTCCTTCGATGATTGAGGGAGGCTCTTGAGGCAGAACCAGGTACTCTTGTGCTCTCTCCACGCTGTTGAAGTCTTGTTCCAGTGAGCCCCAGAACCTGGAGAGCCAGTAGACGCCCATCACAAGGGACTGGCTGGATAGGATAGCTACTCCGGAGAACCCTGCATCGACAGCACCGCTGAGCGCCAGAACCGTGGTCAAGAAAACCTGTAACAGATGCGATCGATATGCCGGGCGACATCAGTACGTGGATACCATCGGCTCATTCGAGCTCAGCGCTCACTGCCGCCGCCCCCAATGCGTCGAATCTATATAAAAGCCAGCGATTGCCTTCAAATCACCCTCACGTAAGGATCAGCATGGCCTGGTTCAGTCGGCCCCGGGCAAACTCACACATCCAGAGGTCTGAAAGAAATAATTTCATCAGCCGATGCTCGAGCGGGGACCCTCGAAGCAGACCTACGGTAGAAGGCGGCTTGAGACTCGTCCTGCTCGTGAAAGATCCTGTTTAGGTAGCAGGATATTGAGTTTCGCTCAAGTTGGATCTCAGGCCACCGACCTACTTTCGCATCAGCAAAGACTCAGCGCCAAAGGCGCGTACTATCGTCAGGCCATCCAACACCTCAGAAAACCCCGAAAATATCGGACTTCTTTTCGTGGCCTCTATCCGTCGTAAGCTCCGGCTGGTGGCCAGATATCTTGTCGTGAGCATATAGAATGCGTAGCCGATGAAGGACGCCGGTAGGAGGAAGCCCGGTAATATACTGGCTACCATCGCGATCGATCCAATCAAAAGGGCAACGTTCCCGAGCACCGTCTTGAGGGTAGACGACAACGAATTATCTATCGTTTCCACATCTTTCGAAAAGCGGTTGATGATACGGCCGGACGGTGTTGTGTCAAAGAAGCGTATGTCTGCGCCCATCACCCTGTCGAGCATCGAGTCGTGAATCGAGATTGCGGCTTTATAGGATCCCCACGATGTGTTGAGAGTGGATAGGATTGAGATGGCGAAACTGGCTAGGTCGATCAGGGCAAGCCCAAAAAGGTAGTATCCCGGGTGCAAGTCAGCACTGGGTAAGGACAACCAGGCATGTTGGATACGTGAAACCGGCTGATGACGATATGCTACGAAATGCTGCTGCGCGGCAGCGAAATGCAAGTCCGTTGCGAGACTCTCGCTCCGAGTCCCCATGAATCCCATGGTTGTTCCCTGAACGCTATATGCGCTGCCCCATAGTTTCAACCAGATCCTCTCTCCATTGATTGCGAGTTGAGAACAGCCCAACAACACAATTGTGATGATCCAGACAGTCCAGGTACTCCTCACGATATAGGTCTTGTATGTCTGGAACGGAACTGATCCTGTAGTCCTCTCCTCGTCCTGCACCAGTTTTCTCCCCGGCCGAGCTTTCTTGTCCGCAGCGTCGTCATGCGCAACTTTCTCGGTTTCCATCTCGTTACTCTCTTCGGTGCGATGAGCGATCATGCTTTCAGTTGCGATGAAACCGTCGAGGAGGCCTTTCTCCTGAAGACTGGCAGGCGTGCCATGATTGTCCACCCGCCCTGCCAACATGCGAACCAAGTAGGCACTGATCGGAAGCAGCAACTCTACGTGATGGCTGACCATCAATACCGTACGACCCGCGAGGATGGGACCGTTCAGACAATGGTCCACCAAGTGCCTAGCAGTATGACTGTCGACTGCGGCGAGCACATCATCAAGGAGGACGTGAGCGTTATATGAGTAGACGGCACGCGCCAACGCGATTCTGGCCTTCTGGCCACCTGAAAGGGAGACGCCCTGCACGGAAAGCGAAAAGAACTTGAGCATTCGGCAGAGCTTGGCGAAATGCAGTCAAAGACTTACTCTAACCCCCACTTCTGTCGAATCCCCATCCTCAAGCACATCCAGATCGGGCAATAACGCGCAAGCTTCAAGCGTCGTTTGATACCGCGTCTCATCAAAGTCCTCTCCGAAAAGGATATTCTCTCTGATCGATTGATGGCGAAGCCAAGGGGTCTGACTGCAATAAGCGACCGAATTTCTCAGACCGGTCCGAGGATCGATCTGCGTAGGCTCTTTCGGCAACAAGACCTGGCCTTTGATGCAATCCATTTCTCCCAAGAGGCCAAGCAGTAGCGCGGTTTTTCCAGATCCACTATCGTGAGGGCGATGATATCGGGCGTCAGATACATGGGTCTTAGGTCTCCGACTGCTAACAACTTACACCGGACCTGAGATTACCGTAAACTTGTTTGTGGGAATTTCAAAGTCGAGATCGACAAGTTCAAATGGCAGCGAATCTTCCTCCACAGGCGTTTCATCAGGCCCATTACCGACCACAGCATTTTTTGCGTCTTTTGAAGTCTCTTGACTGGCTGAAACCCCGGTGTTGAACTTGAAACTAGCATTCCGAAACCCGATTCGTGAGGTCTCGGTCTTTCCAGACGTCGTTGGCGGGGGACGCTTCAACGATGATACCCAGTCGGGAACTTCGTCTTCTTCCAAGAAACTAGCGATTCGTTGTAGGCTGACATACGCCTGGGAAATCATCACGCCGAACTGAGGAATCGTGTTGAGCTATAAGAAGGCGCAGTAAATTCACTTGAGCTGTGCCTTCGTATATCGCCACAGTGAAGCCACGCACCGGTTGGCGGATCATTGAGAACAACGACAAGCTGGTGAACGCCGTTGCAACAGTAAGTTTGCCCTTCGCGACAAAGATGTACCTAGAGTCCCGTGATCAGTGCAAACAATGATGCGATAGAGCAGTGAAACCTACCAAGAGAAAGAGACAAGGGTCACCGCCAGGGGTCCCAAGACTGACATTGGCACGCAGTATATCAAACGGTAAGCTGTACAGAACCTGACGAGTTCTGCATCAAAGTAGCGGGCTTACTATAGACCATGTGGAACATCAATCCGTTGATGAGATTCTACGCGCAGTCTTCCACTCAGCTCGAACATTGGCACGATGTCGAACGAAACTGACAGACCTTGACCCAAAGCTTCATTTCAGCTCGCCTAGCCGCTAAAGCCTTTTCTTTCCAGTTTTCCGTCTCTCCGCTGAACTTGATGATTTTGCATGCGGCGATAAGCTCATTCATGATAGTAATACGTTTATCTCTCGCTTTGTTCGCTAGTTGTTGTATCTGGCATGTCCAGGTCGAACGCTACCGTCAGTATAGGTCGCCTTGTAAGATCACTCGAGATTCCTTGCTCACGGCGATATATCTCTTCATGAAAAGGGATGTCAAAGGGCTGGCGATAACCATGACAATGAATCCCACAAAGGCCGAGTATCCGAGGAGTGAATACAGAAAGACCGCCGCTACAGGCAGCTCGAGACAGCCTGATACGACAAAGTACAGACCCGAAATGACGTTTGAGATCCGAGCCGAGTCTGACGCCATCAAGGAGACGACCCGACCCGAGTCTGCCGCTTGCTTTGGCTGAGCAGGTGTCGTCTTTTGCTTCTTCTTATCCTTGCTGGTGACAGGTGTTTGTGTAGTTTCCTTGTCTATTACGCCAGAGGTATCTTTACGCCTCAAAGCCTTGTCGTATATGAGCGCGACCAGTTGATTTCGCACTCGGACGCTGCATCGCCTTCCGTGCCAAAGATGGAAGATATCCGCTTGCGCCTTGCCTATCGAAGCCAGCAACGCAAGGATGGCGTATACGTACGCTCGAGCTTTCGCTTCTGGAGTTGGATCGGTGACCGCGTCGAGGATGCGCTTGATCAAGTATGGCGAGGCGTAGTTGCAAATCACGGAGATGAAGGTCAACGAAATGTCCAGAAAGGTATCGAGCGAGTTGGCTCGCAGAATCCGGATGAGCAGTGAGGAAGACGTGTACGATTTGAGCGTCTCATACGACTCCTTGGTTCGCATGGAGCGCGACAATGGAGGTACTTCGTTGTCGGCAAGGTCGTGATCGTAACCCGTCCTGATCAAAGGCCATACCCAGGAGAATGTGATCCATTGGTATAGGTTAACGTTGTCGTCGATTTGTACATCGGGCGAGCCACCAATGATAAACTCGTCCGTCACCGACAATCCCATGGTGGCGCCGATGCCGAGCCCGGCAAGCAACAAGGAGGTGACCTCCTGTGTCAGGAAGATGGGATCTTTGGCCCGCGCTGGGTACTCTCCATTCACCGTCTTGAGGTAGAAGATAGAGGCCAACGAAACGGTAGCCAAGGTGGCATGTGCCATATAGATGCACAAGGCCGAGTACCGAGGTTTCCTACTCGGGTTCAAGAGGGGCAGACAGAGGAGATAAAGCTGAATTCGAGGCGGCCGCAAGCGGTGTGATCAGGTTCTTGGACATCATAGGCATAGACCCGAGTCTACGCACCCAAGATACGAAGATCAGAGTTGTAGTCCAGACCTGCCAGACAGCCTCCTGACGGGTTGTATTGCTCCAGGCCATGCCGACGATTCGAAGGCCGAGACAGGCGGACCAAAAGAGACTACCGATGAGACCCACACCGACAAAGATCGACTGACGAGCGATGGTGGGCCCGACATGGCTAGAGTGTTCCAAGGACTCTTTTACGTGCGCAGGGGCGATGTTGTCCAGCGATGTCCTGTCCTGGAAGATGTCGGTAACGGGATGTAGCACTCTTTTCACAGCTCGAGGCACCGGCAAAGAGCTAGCTAGAGATACTAGTACAATCGAAGATGGTATGAGCGCCTTCAATACTGCGACAGAGCACGGCGAGGTGAATTCCTGTCGAGACCGCGAGCAAGTGCCAGGACATGTCAGCATTGACCTTTGCAGCTTCTGAACCGATCAAAGCCTGCAAGCTCACGAAATGATTCTCTGGGCAGATCCCGAAATGTACCGACTCGTTCTTGAAGAGATCCATTGCGAAGCGAGGATCCACGATCTGGACCTGCTACCTGCTGAGCTGCTGGGCCTGGTCGAAGATCGTGGTGAATCGGGACGATTCGGTCGGACGGGAGGGAATCGCCAGCCTCTCGCAGTCTTTTGAGAGGGAGAGGGAATCAAGATTCCACAACCTGCCTATCGGTATCGAGAGATGAGAGAACGCTGTCCTGAACGTGCGAAGTGCAAGAAGAGATCAATATTTTGACTGCTTCGCCTCAACCTTATCACTCGCTCGCTCGCCCGACGCAGGATCGGCTTCGAGCGATGATGCGAGTGAGCGACTGGCTGACGTAAGCAAGAGACGGAGGCAGTCATCTTACGGCATCCTTGACACAGCCCCGGAGGCAGATACCCCTTAACCTCCCTCCCCTTCTTGTTGACAACACCGTCCAGTCCATCCATTCAAAGGGCGAAAGGATATCATCAAGTATTCAAAGTCACAGACTCTTCTCCCTACACCAATTTCGCTCTATCAGAAATTGTCATTATCATGCAGACTCGGCTCGCTCCACCGACGGACGCTCCGCCGCCCTACACTCATCCGTCGTGTCTACCGAGGTTCTCTGCGTCCAGTGGTCATCGTGATCAGCTTGCTCGGACTCGTATGGGCGGCAGCTGTCGGAGTCAGCAATCTACAAGATGTGGGAGATGAAGGTGGTAAGCCGTTGAAGTCAACGTGTCAATCGACCGGAACCCTATCAAGCTGACCATGGTTACCATCAGCTACGACGAAAATCAACACCTTTTCGATTGTGCTCGGAGTCATGTATCTGGTTGTCGCAGCTCTAGAGCTGTTTGCGCTCGTAGTTGCCGCTCTGGTAAGCTCGGGAAATCATCATCATCGTGATTTCGCTGTAGCTATAACACTGGACTCCATCTCCTGCAGGCGCGTCTGCAACTAGCGAAGCTCTTTGTCTTTTTGGCACCGTTGGGAGCCATCATCGCTACAGCTGCGGAAATCCTGAATACTGCGGTAGGTCTTGATCGTCTGTCGCCTGACTGTGCGCCGAGACGTGATGCTTACAGTCCAGGACCGTTCGTCTTGCTATCAGCTTCATTATGCCCTCAAATCCGACCTGATCAAGCAATGTACCGAGGTTGAGACTGGCACTCGAGTCGCAAATTACAAGGGTGATGTCACCGAATTGACAGAAGCCCAGGCCAAAGATTGTGAGTAGGGGACGTGACGATACGGAAGTGCCGCAGCTGACTAAATGCGACTGCCGTTATAGGGTGCGAGCAATCTTGGTCTCGAGGTAGTTGGAAGTGCTTCATATGGCTGTTCGCGATCCTGTTCGTTTCGGTAAGTGAGAGCAGCAGACACTTCCGACAGAAGCTCTGGCAGCTAATAATCGATCCCGTGACTCTTGTTAGATCCTATGGTGCTCCATCACGTTAGCGTTCTACAGGTCTGTCCGCCCTCAGATGGAACGCGAGCCCTAGCAAATCGCTGACAAAGTTCACACGCGGGACCCGACTGTACAGGCAGCTTTTGGACCCTTCCTCCGTCGTTCAGCGCAGATCCAGGACTCAAGATGGACAGCAGGCATACCCTCTGCAACCACAAGCACCTTACCAAGGCCACCCTGATTATCCCTTGACATCCTATGGCGGTGGCGACTATGCCGGTGTGGGCTCTCAAGGATACGTACCGCCGTACCCCGGGCCACCTCCTGCCGATTCTCCTTATGCACCCAAGAATGGAGATGGCGACGCCAAAGAGTTGGACGGTCGTGACATGACGTACGAAGCTCAAGAACAAGCATGGCAACAAGCTCAGCGCGATGGACCGACAGCACGCAGTGGGGCGGCGAGTGAATACAGCGCGCCTAATGGGCCTCCTTCCCGGGACAGGGGAAGAAACGAAGAGGAAGACGACGCTTGGCGGCTGGCCACGGAACAAGGCCCGACTGCCCATCTGACCGGCGATACCATCAGGCAAGGTGGCGCGAGAGTCTGATTGGATATGGTGCGACGTGGCTATTTTACTTAAGCGATTCATTCCGAACGCTATATTCATTGCGAGAGCGCTGGATCTAGTGCTTGTATATCATACCATCAAACCAGTATTATACCGACGCAGAGATACAGTCATCTTATACATGTTCTCGGACGATCAGACAATGATACCCTGCTCAGTCCCCATGTACCTCGCTCGCAGCGGTCGATCTGCTAATCCTTTCGCGACTACAGTCACGCAGTCGTTCGGGAAGAGATCCAACTGCCGTGCGAAATTCCACGATGACCATGTAAGGACCAAATCGATCGGATTTCCAAAGCCGAACAACAGCAGGGACTTACACCGTTGTCTTCAAACTTGACCTCCGCTTCTCCTTCTTTCCATTCTGCCAAGCTGAGAACCAACCCCTTGAGCGGCTGCTGCACAGTCATAATGAGGCGCTCCCCCTCGCGCCGAACATTAAGCTTCGGATCCGGGAAATTGAGGAAACGATACGGCTGTGGCCAATCGCAGCGCGATGCGAGTGTATTCCCATCCATGGCAACGAGCTGAACTTGCACCACAACTGTACCACTAGGAGCAATGGGATCCGATACATTTTCGGTTGGCTCGGGAATGGGCAGGTTCGTGTGGAAATCCGTCGAGGCGTTCGGCTGCAGAGTCACAGGAACATCAGGCGACCTTTTATGCCAGGTGGGATTCGCAAGGTCGATCGCCGTCACCACGAGCGTCGCCTTAACTGGAGAATCGGAGGCATTGCTGCCCCAGATGTCGAGATGCACATCTCTAGTCTGGAAAGCTCCGAACTCGTAGAACTGCAATGATGTTTCACACAGAAATCACTCTCATAAGTGACAGAAAACACTCTCAGACTCTGAAGGCCACGTACCTGCCGCGGTCGGTCATTTTCTCGATTCTTCTCGACTGTGCGTGCAATGGCCACTGTTACGGTCGAAAGTTCGCGCTTGACCGCGAAGTAAGCCGGCTTGGGTCGCAGGAAATAGTCGATGATGCTCCAGCTCGTGACCGGGAATGAATCGTTGAGCTGTCAGGTTGTAGCCGATCAGCAATCACCTATATATTGTATGGCTTTAAAGTGAAACCGACCTGCCACACCAGCGCCCCGGAGTTCTGACACGACATTAATTGATCAACGAGCAGTCACGATGTGGTCTTTCTCTGAAACAAATGACTCACGAATTCTTTGCCCTTCCCTTTCCACTGTCGACGCCACGATCGATAGGCGAAACCAAGCGCTTCGGATTGCAAGATCTGGGTCTGATATGCCCACCTGTTGAGATCTACTTGAGCGACACTGCAAATATCAAGGCGCAACTCATGAGACTCACGTTTCAAAGTCACCTGTCATGCGGAACAGCTCGAGCATATGTACAGCGAACCGCTTGACGTGACTACCCGCCCGGTTGTGCTGAGTCATCATTTTGGAATCAATATACCTTTCGGATGTACCGCCCTCCAACCACCAATCGATGGTTCTGATGTCGGGGGCGCTCGGCATTCCGAACTCTGAGACTAGGCGACCATTGAGAAGATCGTAATCCTGCCAAGGACGTGTGCCAGCCCAAACCTCCCATCTATGAACATCGCCCTGGGTAGGATCGTCGGTCTTCCAACTACATCGACGACTGTTGAGCGAGTCTTTCTTGGTACGATCCGCTGTCGAAGTGAACTCACCTGTCCCCTGGTACTTTATTCGGGCTTCCCGGCCAATAATCCCTAGAAGTGGATAGGTGCAGGTTAGGCTGTTCTATCAGTCCTCGAGTAAGTGCTGACAGCCACGATGAGAGATAGACCGACACTTGAGTATGCTCGCGAACGATGTCTGGAAGCACTTGCTCGTAGATGACTTGCGCTGGCAAGACCTGAGGCACAATGTTCCATTGCAGTATCTGCTGGTAGTCTACGCAAAGTCAATGAGTCACCTGTAAGTTCAGTAGAGTCGGGCATCGTGCTGCGAAGCGGCGCCTACCTTCATTGTTGCCGCAAAATAGCACGATGCATGCGAAACGGCGTAGTCTCTTGACGTTGGCAATAGCTTCGGCCTGAACGCTGGCAACGAACTCTGCGTGGCAGGGATAGACCGCGCAGCTAAACATGAAGTCCTGCCAGGATCTTGCCTTCAATAGCGGTAAGGCGAAGGTGAACCAGATTTCTCGTACCTGCCAAACCATCAGGCCTAGACGGTCACACGTATCATAGAAAGAGTCTGCCGCGTTTCATGTGAGCGCGCTAGCTTACGTCATTTCTTCGCAACGTGCCCTACCTGGTTCGTAGACCCCGCCTCCCCAACAACGAATCATATTCTGATTGCCTTCGGCCTGCAGTGTCGTGACTTCAGCCGTTGAGCGTGGGTTCATTCGGGCTCGTAGGACTTGCCGCCAATTCGAGCAGTTTGGTGTATCTTTCCGGCTCAATCATTGGAAGGATCTGGTCCGTAGGTATCCAATTGGAACCTGTGTTCTCGGAAGGGCCTGAGTCGTCAATCAGAGTTTAGAGCCGGATGACAGCTCACCTCCAGCATAGATCGGTCGATTATTGATCGAGAACATGAACGTCGAGCCCGGCTGGCCTTCTAGCGGCCGACGGATCAGTTTGGCTCTTCGGAAAGCGATCTTGCTGTTATGGACGTCTAGTACAACACCCTCCTGCAGATGAGATGTATTCAATTTGGTACCGAGTTGAAGTGATTGAGCGACGGACTGACTGTATCAAAGAGTCTGATATCTAGCTGATAACGGTGCGGAGTTCCAGACCCGTTTGGCCACCAGAGTTCGACAAGGTTGTGCAAATCCCAGTCAACAAACATTTCGCCGGTCCCGGTGATCTCCTTCCTCTCGCTCTTGATCTGGCGTTGCTCTGGCGCGAGTGAAGTCAACACGACTTCGGCTTCGACCTTTTGCTCCGGGAGAACCGAGACTGAGAGACCTAGATCAAGCGACAGATGTGGTATCAAGTTTTCATCCACTTCACTCCGTACCCAGGGATTGATGGTCAATGTAGACATGTGCAGGATGATAGCGCGATCGGGTCCCATAGTCAGCAGCTCTGGGCCCCAATCCCATCGCCAGCAGCTTTGCATTTTGCGAACATATACTCGGCAAGGGTCGCCCAGATTACATGACCCTGCACGAACCTATAACGGGACAAGGCAAGTTCAGAATCTGGCGAATGAGTCTCAGAAACTGTCGTTGACGCACCTTGCCGTATTGCTCTTCTCTTTTCTTAGCGATCTCTAACGGAGGGTGAAAGACTAGGACGAGTTCGTTCTTTTCCTTCAGATCTTGTTTGTCAAGAGTAATCTATCCGAAGGGCCCGTCTTAGTGATTCCATGTGGCTCCCGGTGTCCTGTGACTCGGACTTACATGGTGTGGGAGGAAATGATTGTCAGATTCGAGTATCTGATTACCGTTGAGATACACCGTAGCAAACGTGTCCAAGCCTTCGAATTCCAGCTCGAAATGGTTGCGCGATTGAAGATCGGAAGCGCTGACATGGATTTCGCTCCTGAAAAGCCAATGACGCTTCGAGACCCATTGGACTTCATGCTCGTTCCTGCCCTTATAGGGATGCGGTATCTTCTTAGCTTTCATCAACTCGAGGTGAATCTCGGTGGGGAATTGCGAGCAGGCGGACCATCCTGGGCAGACCATTTCCTCTGACAAAGGTCTCTCATCGGTTTCCCGTTGTTTGTATTGCCAACCGACAGGCTCGACCCTGATATGACTTGCCATGATGGTGAGTGCAGGCGGGACGGGGACTGAAGCAGTCCTGTGGTTTACTGATATCGCAAGCGCGCGCAAGAGTTTCAGGTTCGTCGCGTGAGATGAACGAGGGAATTTGCAAGAGTCACGACCGATATTCATAGATCATAACAAGGGAAAGCCCAATAGTCAATCAAAGAGGAAATCTCGAAAGAACGTAGAACCCAATATATAGACGATTCTCGAAGAGATCGACTGTCCCTCGGACCGGCAAAGCCCGATCGCCGAAGCGTCTCTCTCGGACAAACACGCGAACGGTGCACGTGACGACCGCGACAAAGCTGGCGCCATCCAGGTTTCTCCGAACGCGCTTCACTGCACTCAGAGCCCCTTGCTGTCTTGCTTCTCGAAGCTAGTGAAGGGATGGGTAGGAGCGACGATGTGATCCTTGGAGCCGTAAATATCCTTGTCGCCATCATCTTGCCTTTCGACGTCGACCTGCAAGTCGACATCGGATCGTCGGTTGCTAAAGTGTCCGCGGGCAGGCCAGGATTCGAGAACGATATCGATTGGTTCGGTATGAGTATAGGTTTCGGTCGTGACCTTGACCGGTTCAATTCCGCCGTGCGAATTCTGTGCAACGCGATGTCATCAGATATGTTGGAAGTAAGGAGCAAGCGTTTCTCACCTTGGCCTTAAAGGAGCTGTCACCGACGGAGAACCCAGAAGCAGTATTAATCGTGAAATCGTTCTGGTTGTTGGTCAGACCCGATCGGCTGTTCAATGTGTGGAACAAGGCGAAAGCGTAGATCTTAGATTGAAGTCTATAAAGGATCAGCAGTAATCGTGTCAGTATCCAACACGGGTCACCAAGTAACAGGGAACTTACACGACACTTTTGCGTCGGCATGAACGGATCAGATACCACGGCAGACGGATAAGCGTTGAAAACGCGTTGACGGTACCTTCGACGCCGTTTCACTTACAAGGGAATGCTGCTCATCGCACAGGATGGATGGTAAGCGGTCTTTTCTATCTGAAACTTCATGGACGACTTACCTGATGTATGGTGCGGTGTTGACCAGAGTAGCATACTGGCACGCGGTTGAAATGGCGATCACGGTAGGCGGGAGCTGTGATTCTGTAGAGCAGGACGGAAGCGCATCAATTTAGCTGTGGCTGGCTTGAAGGACTCAATGTCGATAGTGACATACCGAAAGTAAGTTTAAGCAGCCGAGTGATAAGGCGGTCGGTTGTCTGATAAGCTGGGAGTGTCAGATCACAGAAGCTTGTAACTAACATCGAACGGAAGCCGTCGCTGCTCACTTTCCAACCGGTCCGACGGCGGATGAGCACGCTCATAATCGTTAGGGTAATCAAGGTATCAGCTATGAGCGTGGCTGTTGTTGAGGCAACAATCACTTTATCAGACAGGGACCGAGGCAAAGGTGCAGAGCTGCGATGTACGAACCTCCTAGCCAGCTGTAGACAAACGCCTTGATATAGACGTCGTCTGGATCAGCGGAGCTGCCGAGTTGCTGGCCTCTATAGACATGTATGGCAGAGTCAGTTTTCAGCCGAGGTGAAAAAATATACTAAGAAGGGATTGGTAAAGCGCGAGGACCTACCGAACTTTCATCAGTATCCCCGTGATAAACGCCGTGACCATAAAGAAGACGATGACGCCGAGGATATAGTAGTTCCTCTTCGTCAACTGTTGACCAAAAATGCTCCATCGTCAGCACAGATAGGTTGGCTAACACCGTACAGAAGGACCGTCGTGGCATACCTGAAACGCTGTGTCATGAAATAAGCATAAACCAGGACATCAGTTGTGATCGTAATACTTCGCCGTGTCTCCTGAGCTCCACTCACCTCGGTGGGCGAAGAAACTCTGGACGATAACCATGGCGCAGCAGTCGAAGACGTAAAACCAAGAGAGCTATAGTCATAAAAGATTATTGTCAACATAGGGTATCGCGTCGCTGGTGGTCATCCCCTAAGGAAACAAGGTCTGACTCACGTATTTGACGCTAAAGAAGTGGGCGTAAGATCCGAAATTGAGGACGAAGAGATTGTACATCCAACTCATAGACAGGGCGGTCACGGCTCTGAGTCGAAGGGTTTCATTCGCTCAGTCGGATGATCGGACCAGAGTCGTTGCAACACTCACGTCGCCAATGCCAGAATAGATCCAGCGACGACTCGGTGGAATAGACTATCCCTACGGGATTCAGTGAAGAACTTGAAGGCTTGCATGCATAGGATGCCGTAGAACATCGCGTCCAGGAACTGTTGGCAAGTCAGGCTGCAGTGTCAGTAGAGGCGTTCGATTTCATGAGATGGGGGAGTATCAGCAGGTGGTACTAACCAACGTAATCAGAAAAGGACCCAAGCTCTGTCCCTTCCGCGGACTGAGTAATGCTAAACCGAATTGCTCGAGTTGAGCCTCGGTGAGAGCTGGCATCGTGCTTCAGTCGAGGTGTCGGATGTGGCGGCGTAAGAGGTCGGTGGTCGGTGAGCGTAGTCAGGAGCGCCGATGAGGATTGTTATTGGTGGCCGGTAACAGGGATGTGCAGAAAGCCGAGAGGTCAAAGCGAGGTAGCAGATAAAGCGGAGGTGTCGAGAGTGTATCTCGGAGAGGAGGGCGCAGGAATATGCAGGATTGATGATGAGGAGGGTGATGGTCGTGAGGGTCGGCAGGATCGATCAAATAGCTATATATACGTGTGGTATCAGGTGGTGAGGTGGTCGATGCGTGCGAGAAGAAGAGGCGTATGACTGTGGCACGATCAGAAGGGGAGAGTGTGCAAAAAGTGAAAAAGTCGACCAAAAAATCCACGCGGGTCAACTAGCTCACTAGCCAGTAGCAAGTTACCAGCGACAGGGACGTGATGTCTGATCAATTCCATCAACCTTCAACGGCTACGAGCGACAGCGCTAGGTGATCGAAGCGAGGACGAGCTAGGACGACGGCGATCACGAGGTAAGCCCCACAGCGACAACACGGATCAAGTCGGATCCAGCCTGTCGCAGGAACTTTGTTCCATTGGATTTATTGTTGCTCCGATGTCGCTGGGCAGATTTCACAGCCACACTCCGCTCAATCGCTTGTCACCCTCCTTTGATGATCCGAGACCCTTGCGCTTGGGCCACAAGGTGGATCGATCAGCGGGGTGAGGCGTCGAGGCGAGGCACAGGACTCGGTTGTCATTCCGGAGATCGTTTCGATGGTCTCGGAATGGCTTGTCGCATTACTTGGGCCATCCACCTTCCTTTCGGGTGGATTCCATGCCGGCGTCCTTTGGAAACGCGCATCATTCCAGCAACAAGCAACGGGGGAAGGGTCTGTGCGCCGATCTGCGTTTCATCGACCGATACGGGAGCAGATTGTATCCGCGGTTGTCGATCGGGGGGTTTTTGACAACCTCAATGAATTCCTGGCATATTCGACATGATCGACATGACAGCAGTCTGGGCTCCGATCTCTAGGATCTCTGGCCTCTGGCCTCTGGAGCAGTGCGAAACCTATGGATTGACAACCTGTCTCTCACATCACGCATGATCATGCATGGATTGGCCTCCTAGCTCCTGTACTACTCGCTCGTTCGCTCACGTTGTAAACAACTACACGGCTTGCCGCGCGAACTCCCCGACGAGTGAGAACTTGTAGCGTGCAGCAAGCAGGATACGTCAGAGCGAATCACTGAACCAGGGAGGGATCAGGTACAGGACAGTTCATTCTCTGCTTTCATGTCTACAGCGCACGATATACATGCGGCTAGCTGCTACCTGTCAGCAGATCCGACCGAAACCTCAGACTCTTTTGCAATCCAGATGTAAATGCTAATAGGTGACTCGGGTTCATCGACATCTAGATCTCCACCAAGTTGTTTTAATTTAGCAGTTCCCTCCGTAAGAAGGGTTCTTCCCAGCGCATTCCATATCTATCGTTGCACGAAGACAGGTTCCTCTCCTAGAAACGTTTCGTCTGTACTCGTGTCCGTGCGAGAGGCAGGGTCCGGGTTAGCGGGGGATTCGTATTCACGTGAGCCCGCTCGAAAAGGGTACTCACGAAACTGACCGCACACTCGTAAACAAGCGGGTCAAGAGGGTCAGAAACGTCGCCAAGCTGATAAAAGCCCTTGCGAGGTGCGAGGTGGTTGAAGGAGAAATGGTTGCAAGAAGAGATTGGTCGTGAGGAGAATGAAATGAACCTTCCAATTTTGAGCAAAGGGGGTGGGTCGCGGCCAGGGTGGGTGAAGCTCGATCAATTCGCTGTTCCCCGGGGGCGACGCGTATCGAAAGGATGATAGCTGGTGGGCGAGTGACCTGCAAAAGAGTACCACCCACCCTGCCCCAGCTTTGCTGACGGAAAGTCGATCTTTAGATTGATTGCCGATCTTGGATCTCGCACATTCATACACAAATCATACCACTGCCACTGCCATCCCACTCGTTCATCCACCAAGATACGCTTTCATACTAGTATTCGACCTCCATCACTCCCTACAGCGGCAATATCCACGCACTTCAGCTCCCGCCGGCCTCACGATGTCGACCAGCTCCAACTTTGCGGCCCTTCTCCGCAAGTCCAAGTTCGCATCCCATGATCCCTTGATCACCAGGATCTACACCGCTCCCACGGCTTCCCGAAGCAAGGGAGATTGGGGTCTTAAGTACACCTTGCCCGCGTCGACTGCGACTCGCCCTCAATCCCGGTACATCCGTCTACGATCTCTCGATGCGGGTCAGGGACTAGGCTGCGATTACGTTTCGGGGGAAAAAGAGGCTCGTCTGATGGAAACCTGGGGTGACGGTCGATACGGGTGGAATCGAGAGGATTCGGATGCATCCAAGTCGGATTCTTCAAGCTTGTACAAGCAGACCAGACGTCAGGTCGGCGGAAGGAATCAGTCGGGTTATGCCACCTCCCGATCTGATTCAGTCGACCTCGATCCCTGGTTCGAGCCCAAGAACACCGGCGACAACGCGTCGGAAGAAGTCAAGCTCTACTTGTCTGATGTCGAAGGCATGAGCGAGGAGCATTTTGAAAAGCACCTGAGCAAGATCAGAGCTTCTCGCGAGAGATTCGCCCAGACCTTGACCGAACGTGGGGACAAGCCTCTCTTCGAATATCGCCAGACCGGCGGCGCGTTGGTCGAAGAAGCGGCTCCCTCGTTCCTCGCCAACGACGCTCGCTCCGAACACGCTCGGGTTACCAGCCCCGATTCGATCGCGCCCCGACCTCACAAGACGTCTGGCATGGCATACTCTGAGGGCTCTCACGCCGACAGCCAGCTTCATCCCCTAATGTCGCTGCCTGGTCGGGTCCTCAACGGAGTCAATCGTAGCCAGTTACACCAGGAGGCAGCATGGCAGAGGTCGAAGAAGGCCCTCAGCACTGCCTTTGTCGGCCAGAGTCGCATTCCGTACGAGGATGATATCACCGATATGAAGGTTGTCGGTCTGGCTGGTCTCACCGCCAAGATGCCTCGGGCCCGGTCGGAAGGCTTGTCGAGCATGGACCCTACCGGAACCGACCCGGAGACCAAATCTACCTCGACTTTCAGGGTCACATCAGCCAGGATTGAGGCGCCTCCTTCGGTAGTTGCGTCCATGCCCGCTTCGAACTTGTCCTCCGTGGCTCTCAACGATCAATCTATCCGTCATGTTACGCCTCACTCCCGCGATCATGCCAGTGCAGCTTCGCAGCATCCCTTGGAGAGCATGCGCTTCGAGCTCCAGGTGGCTGCTAGCGGCCAAGCCGATCAGCTCAACCGGGCTCAGAACGGTGGCGATCGACTCGTCGGCCAGAAGGGTTGGGTCGGTGCCGAGAGGAAGAATGACCTGCTCGAGATGGCCAGACACATGTCTGGCAGCTCTCGTACAGGCGGGCGTCAGTTCGGTGCTGCTGGACGACGTGTAGCTCGAGCCGAGGAGCATGAGCGCCAAAAGGACTCGATGGACGACATTCAGAAGCTACTCAGTGATCTCGGTAACCTCAATAACGCCGACAGGGCTGCCGGCTTCACTGGCAAGCGAGGCTATCACACTAGCGCCGTGCGGAGGTCGTCCGACAAGGATGACTTGCCTACTGCGTCCATCGGCCCTGGCGAAGCGAAGGGATCGGAACCCATTGGCGGTCCAGGTGTAGGCGGTAACACCCAGAAGGAAGCTGGACCTGCCGGTAGCCTAGCCAAGGGCGAATGGCGGCAACTCGAGGAGAATGTTGCGGGAGAGTCTAGATACGGCGAGAATTTAGACGAGAAGAAGGAATAATGATGTGGATAAGCCGTGTTTGAGTGTCATGCAGGTTCCGCTCCAGCATTGTAAAAAAGCGATGGCTTGTGTAAGGAGCAGAATGATATCATTACGTATATACGCATGAATCGAATCTATAATCATCATTGGTATACATAGCGACCACGGTCTTCTGGCAGTATGAGTACGGGGACTGCATTCTCAAAACCACATGGAAACGGACCACGCAAATGTCGTTCCTTCTCCTCGCATGGCATGCCACCAGCCTGGTGGCATGAACAGCATGTCTCCAGGTTCGAGTATCTCCTCCATGCACTCGGCTTCGACTTGCTCGAAAAAATGCGGATATTTCGTCCGATCGCTAGAAGAGAGCTCAAAGACCGGAACTTGAGACGTATTTGTCGCATAGACCTCAGCCTCGTCATTTGGACATCCTCCGTGGGCATACATATATGGACCTATTGATGGGGGCGCGAGCCAAACCCGCTTTCTGCCCAGCACCTGCGCATAACAATTGTAGTACGGATCCTGTCCAGATGGTATGATGTCCCCTTCAGCGCGGCAATTCATGGTTGTCTCGCCGTCTACCCTACTCACCGTGTGTGGAGGACTTGTTACTTTCCCTTGGCCGCTACCCACCCAAACGTTGATGACCAACTCCTCTTCGTTACCCGGTGGCTTGTAGCCTGGGAAACAATCGGGAGCGGGGGGCGCGGAATAGACGTAGTCGGGCATAACAATGTCCCTCTCCAGTTCCGGAAATTGCTTAAGAAGCGAGTATTGGGCGAGATACATGGGAGCATCCGTCCGCTGCGTAGCGGGGTCGTCCGCTTGACAACCAAGTCGTCCGTAACCCACGCTTTCGAGAAAGGCTCGGAAGGGGACTATAGTTTGAGTCCAGGCGGCATCCGTATATGACGATCCAATTTCGACCGGAACTACCCTGTCTTCGCCGACAAGTCCCAGCAGGTAGTCCATAGACTTCCACTGATCAACAGCGGGCCAGCTCAGGCCGTACGGGTTAGATATCTCGTCCGATTCGGCGATGTACCGCCTGAGTATAAAAGGTTTGTTCCGTTCGTGTGCGATGAATTGCGTCATCGTTGGCGGTTTCTCCAAACAAGGTATAGGTTGTCGACCGCTAGCACCCGCATGATCCAACATACATTGACGCTTGCTGGGGCGACCATAAGCAGACGGGCTTCCCTGGCTTGACTTTTCCTGCTGTATTTCCTTCTGTATGTCCTTGGAAGCTTGCCGAAATCTGCCATCCTGCAGGACCCGTATGAGTAGCTGAATTTGATCTTCCCGACCTGTGGCCCCAGCAATGATAATCGCCATATCGAGTGCCTTGATCCTCTGGCTGACGCGATGGTAATCCTCCTTAGGAGTGATCGTCTCCGTTAATACCAATCCAACGGTCGCATCTACATAGAGACGAAGCCATTGCCCTCCGACGGTGTCGAACGGCAACGACTGGATTTTGCGATGGGCAAGCTTGCGCAACGCTCGGAAAGCCAGGGATGCTTCATCATGTTCTGCCGATGATCCCAACGCATTGTCCCGGGGTATCAATGACATGAAAGCATTCCGAAGTGTCTCAGTGATCGCGCTGCCACATTGATCGAGTACTGCAGCGATTGATGATGACTTGTGAGCTGAACAGGCTCCGTCTGACGGGGGATCAATCGCGTACTGTCATTCAGGACAGGATCGGCAAAGTAGCGAGCCAGTGCGGTGAGTTGTAGTGAAGCAGTCGACATTATTGAGAGCCGGCTATATGCATGAAAGATTGATTGGCGATACGAAGCCGGTTTGAGAGTTTCTTACAGCATAGCATCTACAGAGTACATTTTGTGATCTGTTGGACACGAGAGTCGGATCGACCGGTACGCGTCATCGGGGGAATGTATGGCAGAAAGTATATACTACTACTACTGATACGACAGACGTCTTTACGCTCACTTCTTTCGGATGGAGAGCACAATCATGTCGCCATCGTCCAAGTTGACACTTGCCAAAGTGCTGGCGTTACTGAGGACCTTGACACCATAGTCGAACCTCATTCGAGAGATCGGGAGCTGTGCTTCGACGATGCTAGCTATCCGATCCCGCAAGGAGGAGACTAGGAAGTTGAGAGGCAGGTCCGGAATGGTGATGATCGAGCCGTTCAGCTTCCACTCGGGTTTTTCAGGCATGTTGGGTAGTTGCACAGCGATCGAAATGGGGTTTGGATGCAAGGCGATCCATTCAGTTTCCTGTGATAAAGAGGACACGGGTCAGCTCGCGCCGAAAGACTATTCAAGGGAGATCAAGGCTTTGCTCACTGGGTAGAAGGCGCCACCAGCCAGTTTCTCGATACGGGGTCTCTTTGCCTGACCGTCCTCGCCTGCAGAGTCGATGGCGTCAAACGGTCGTACTTGGCCAGTCGTTGGAGGACTTGGAACCGCCGCCTGGTCTGAAGACGGTACACCACCTAGCGCAGCCATGCGGGATGGATGCATGGGTATACCACCTGGTCGTGCAGGGAGGCCACTTGGACCGGAAGGTGATTGAGCACCCAAATCGCCGTTCTGTCCTGGCGTTCCTGATCCTTGCATGTGCGTAGGCATCGGCGACGCATTGAAGACGGATGGGTCGAATGCAGGCTGATCATGGAACGGCCGGAATTCCCCATATGGGTTGATCATCTGAGGGATCGGTGGTGCAGAGGGTGCCGAGGGGCCGGCCGAGATGACAGCGCCAGTGAATGCAGTTCCGCCGCCAGGGGTTCCTGCTCCAGCAGCGTGAGCAGGAGGCATTTCTGCTGCAGTCACACCGATCTGGGGGCCAATCGCGGTACTCGGTGCAGTCCTGTCCGAAGGAATTGTAATGTCAAACTTGTCAGATTGGAACATATCTCGTAGCCCGACGAAAAAGCTTACGGCAGTAGATGATGCTTTTTCTGGATGGCAGCGATCTGGTCGTCCAGGTTGAAGCTCTTTTGAAAAGTTTCCAGAGTGGCGGCTTTACTCGCAGTGTGTCCGTCCCAGATGATCGCCTCTTTAGCCCTCCTTGCCGCCCGTTCCTCATCTTCCTGCTGCTTTCTGCGTTCCTCCTCTTCAGCGGTACCAAATAGATCGGTACGTGCGTTAGCAAGTTGCTTGAGCGATCCGGCAACGTCCGCGTTGACAGTGAGAAGCGCTTGCTGCGTCTTTCTCTGCTCGAGGTGCTGCTGCTGCTCTCGATAACGAGGGTCAAGCAATTCAATACGGATATGCTCGGACATCTCAGCCTCGGGTATCGATTGTTTGCAGTAAGGACAAATGGCTGTAGCCACTTTGGCTCTTCCAGCTTGACGACCAGCCAGACCTGATGATTGATACGACTCCGTCAATAAACCGAAGAGATATACAAAACAACGGATCACTCACCTTTGGGTTGATAGTCTTTTCTGATTTTCATTCCCGCCTGACCCATAGCTTTTGCTTGAATTTCTCGGGCTCTAGCCAGCTCTTCCGCTTCCCTGGTCTTCTGAGCCTTGACCTCGTCATCTTCGCTATCCTCGTCCATCTCGACATCCATTTCCCCATTCGCGTCAGTAGAGTCAGCGGTCTGCTTATCGGTTTGCGATTGACCGATCTGTTCCGCTCCGGTCTCCTCGACGATCATGGCTGCCATGCGCTTTTCGTTCAGCCCCATCATCCTCAACGCATCGATGCTCGTAGGAGGGGGGAGATCGATTGTTTGATCGGCCGAAGTGAATTCGATATTCTGCACGACGGCGAAATCTTGCCAGTCGATCTCCGCAAAAGCCTGAGCCTCCTTCTCCGCCTCCTCTTTTTTCTGCTGTTCCTTGTCTTTTCTGACCTTTTCCCATTCTCCACGTTTCTTGCACTCTTCCAGCAGCTCCCATTTGCTTGAATCCCCTTGCTTCAGTCTCGCAAGCTGTTCTTCAGCTGGATGAAGTATTTTGGAATATTGTTCGACCATGCGGTTGAAGTATCCGTATAGCGAGTGGGATGGACGAAGAAAATCGAATTCGAAATTGCGACCCTCCCGGACAGAGAGACCTTCAAGGAATTTGCGGCCTCGACGGGCCGTGAACAAGGCCGTAAGGCGAAGGGTATCCCTACGTATAGCACGAGTGAGCACGAGTCGCCTAGCTAATTCATACGGTCCATGTAGCAGCAAACTCACAGATCGATAGCTGTGACGTTCGGGAGTTCTACCGTAAACTCGAACGGTCTCGGTGCCTCGATAACCTCTTTTTGCCTCGCCTTCCTTAAGGCGTCTTCCCTACTCCGGCGTTCATCTTCCGTCTCCCTATTGACCGCGGATGTCTCGGCCGAGTCTGCGGCTGTCGGAGCTGTGCTCGCTGACAGAGCGACCTCCTCGCCGTCCTCCTTGACTTTCTCTATCATATACCGGTAGTACCGATTGAAGGGATCGGAATCTCGGAGGAATGAGAATTTGGGATCCGCTCGCTGATGCTCTCGGATGCGGTCTTCCAAGAGTTGTGGAGACGGCGACTTGGCGATATGGACTGCTGTCTTGTCAATGATACCTGTAGTACGCAGTGTCAGAGTCTACGAACATACATCCGGCTGGACACAACCACTAACCTCGAATCTCCCGTGACGGGTAGATGATGCCTTTAAGGAGCTCCTCACTCCGCCGCGGCTGCTCCGGAACGTCGCCATTATGAGAGGATAACGAGGGGGCGGTCGTTGAAACTTCCTGTGCTCCTACACCGTTTTGTGGAGGTGGCAACGTCAATGTAGACATTATGTACTGAACCGATTCCCGAGCCGTGAACGTCTATTGCCAAATCCCGATTGTTCGAGGTGTCGGGATGAAGGTACCTGTGCTTGCGGAATCCTGGAACAGAGCGCAGAATTACTATTTGCTCCGTTTTGTCAACAACAAGGTCGATGTTGGCGATGATGTGATCAGATGATGATACGTTGCTATGGTTCACAGTGATGGTTGCGAATATCGTGAGCGTACCCATGATTACATGGAGGATGGATCGATGGACATATAATGGACGGGCATGGGAGGCGAGCTCGGACCGTAGACTTGACGCGCGCGCACGCTCAGAGGGCAGATCCCCATCCTATCTGACAAAACGGTTTACTAAGAACTTGATGAATCTATGATACAACACGCAACTCGCAAGTTGTGGGCAGACATTTTCATAGTATATAGGTGGACTCTTGTGCTTGAGACATGGTATCGCCTATACGAATCTTACTTGCAAACGCGATCTACACATCACATGCCCGAGCCCAACATGCGCGAAGAGCCCTCTTCCGCCTGAGTTACGCTGCCTAAGAGTAATACCTAGCAAGTCGGTAGAAGTCAGCTCGGCACGTACGAACAAGCGAGGACACGGACCTCTGCGATCGGGACTTACATCCGGTGCGAATTTCCAGTTGGAGAATGCGCGAACGATGTTGGACCAGTCCTGTAGACTAAACTCGCGAACAAGCTTGGTAGGGTCGACCTTTTGCTCAGGCGGCAATTTATCGCTGATTAACTGTGGCAGCAGATTTGTTGCTCCCAGACCAAGGTTCCTTGCCACGACGACTCTGTTAAATTCGGACGCCTGATATGCACACGTCGGGTCTCACTCACTTGATCGCCATCTCCAAAACGCTTCCCTGCATCACGAACATCCGCCTGAGGACGTAATCCCATACGTCCTTAGAGTACTTGTCTATCCAAGGAGTTTTTTTGGGCTGCAGAGTCAGAGCCATCATGCCGGGGCGGGATCCTTCGCGCTTGTTACGTTTGAGCTTTGGATAATAGCAATCGCTGAGAGACTCCTGCTTCCCTCTGTCTAGCAGGGGGTCCTGATTCAAGCTTTTCTTCGCCGGTAAAGGTGCGAAATCTGGGTAGCGGGCCAGAATATCCGTCAAATTCGATTTGCCTATTGACATTCCTTTGACTTTGCTCACGCCAGCTCCCGCTCCGGCGACTAGCGTGAGCGGGCGAGGCACAAGCTTTTCTCGATCTAAGCGTTGCAAACGCGATAGCTGGACTTCGGACATGGTGTCCTGGAGACTGAGATTAAGGTAGCTGTCTGTCGCCGGCCTGTAGTCACACAATGCGGCTCGCATGACCGATAGTTTGCAGTAGGCTTTTGTTCCGGGTAGAGCTGTCAATCGCTGAGAGAGCTTGTATTCAGCTCGCAGAATAAACTAGAAGTCTGTGCGGAGAAGCGAGGTACATCATACAGTGTAGGCCTCACGATAAGACTAAGCTGGACCCTGCCATACTTGAAGAACCAGCTCTGGTTCGCTATGCAGCCTATCCATTGCGCGACCAGTTGTTCACCGAGGTCCGACTCTGGTATCTGTGCCACGAATCGGAGATTTGGGGATGCTGTGAATGATTTATGCGAGCAAGTTTGTTGGAGGTCTAGATCGCCCGAGTGACAGACAGGTTGTCCTGCGAGACTGACCTTCATTCCAAGGCTTGGCTTCGACGTCCTGGAAGATATGCATTTGGTCGAGCTTTGTGAATGTTGCCCAATCATACAGCGTATCGTCGATGACGTCCAGCCGATCATCAAGGGAAGATGGCCAGATCGTCAAGAAGTCTAATTACCAGGTTCAGACATGTCAGTTGAACTGAAGTTTTCCTGATGAGCAACAGGGCGTACCAGGTGGCCGGTCGGGGGACTTTGAGTGCTTCAGGCTAGAGGTATTCAGCGGGTTTGAATCACTTGGTGCAGACCTGCCATGTGGATCGACAGCCTCGTTTCTGAGTTGTTCGAGAAGACCAAACCCTTTTTTGTCGGTCACTACGCCGGCTGGAGAATGACTCGAATCCGACGTATGCTCGAGCATACTGTCAATATCCTCGTCCTCTTCACAATTCGGCAGGTTTCCCGGCTCCAGAGGATTCTCGCGGTCATCGAGCATGCTGCTTTGCAAAGCAGCATGCTCCGATCTGCTGATACGATCCTTGATTGTGAGCTGTTTCCAAGCTTGTCCAACTCGTTCCTCCCTGCTGAGATATTCATCCGGTTCTTGGGTTCCTAGGCCACTCTTCCTGAATGGAGCTGCCGGTTCAACCGCTGTGACTTTGGTGACGATGGAAGGCGGTTGTGACAAGAGAGCCCTTGTCAGACCACCCATGCCTGGAGTGTATCGGCGCAGTATATTAGCATCTGCATCATCGCGGGAGTCCGCAAGCAGATCTCACCAGGATACGCTTCAACCACATGAGTCGCCTTGCCGATATCCAGGCTATGAACGATCTCCTCCGCCAGAGCGGGGTCAACTACATTTGTTCTTTTCCCAGACTTGTTGCCGCCATACGAGCTGAGACGGTTGACGACATTGAAGGCGGTGAGAGGAAAATGTTTTGACCAGTCCGCCTTGGGAGGCAAAGCGGGGAGTTTTCGTAGGATCGCAGAAGATCGCATGATAGTGTCACCTTTAGAATGACCGTTCTTTCGCTAATTCGCTATGTGCACTGATCATTGAGCGATCGATGGAGCCAAATAGTGGCATCGGCAGTCGCCCTTTGAGCCGGTCGAGTTCAGCAAACAGAAGTGATGAATTATCTCAGGGCAATGGTTAAAGTATAGATTTCATATCTCTAGATTACGGCGTCTTGAGCGGAAAGCAACATTTGATGCTGTATTTTGCTAAAGCTGGACGAGCAGCGTGACGTTTCCAAATTACGACTGCCCGCGAAATAGCTCGTGAGCTCTTTCCCGGGATTACGTCGTTGGACCGATGTCGATCTGACTAGCTACTGGAACTGGCACCTCTAATTGTAACCTAACGACTTATGACTCAATGTCTACAAGTATCAAGCGCAAAGGCCGACATCTCCAGTGGGTTTGCCAGTTGACCGTTTCCTGCGTGGCCTCGCTATTAGGTCGCGGTTTGCCCTGCGTCTCGTTCTTGAAGAGTGCTCGGCCTGTCTCATTTTACGAATCATCCGACGCCATTTGGAGAGATTCTTCCTGATATAAGGCAATTTCCACCGGGTCTGACTGGCCGGCATCGCAACGACCTCTGATGCTCGGTGTGTCGCCAGTTCGCTAGAGCTGTTGTGCTGAGTATCGAGCTGATCGTAACGTCGCTGCGACCTGGCTCGCGCTCGGTTCGCTCGATATTCAGCCGACCACTGCCACAGGCCGGCTTTGGCCCTTTTGATAGTATCTGCGCAGCGGCGCTGAATACCATATTTGCCTAGAAGTCGCCAACTGACAATGCCAACCGATGCCTCACCCCAGTTCGAAATGAACATGTCGACCAGTTGCAGCGCTCGAAGATTGCGCGCACGCTGATTTCGCAACGCGTATAGAGCATAGGTCAATGTTCTGGCCGTGGGCTGAAATGGCTGGCCTAGCGCATTCAGCGCAAACTGAAATGCCTCGATAGTCCGATGGGGCGGATACTGGCGAGCAAGGTGGGGATGAAGGTAAAGATCGAGAAGTCTCTGCAGATATCCCTGCAGCTGACTATTCTTGGTGTCCGGTCGCTGAGCGTGAAGCTTCAACAACTCTTCGAGGGCGACAGTAATCGGAGGAATTTCATTGAAGTGCTTGAATCTGTCCAAGCCATTCTCCTTTGTTCCGTCAGACGAATCCATGCTTCGCGGATCGGTCTTGCAGCGTGCCAATGGAAGGGCGCGGCTGCTCAAGGACGAGTTTATGATGTACTTGATGTACGCAAGGAAAAGCTCTGGCGTTGCGCTTACGGAAGCCGACCCGAGTAGAGCGAGTGCGGTTGACCATGGAAGTATCGGGACTGAGCCCGCCGGGCGCTGCCCGCCTGGTGAGGTAATGGCGAGAGAAGATCTCGTCAAATTCGATGTCGCCGCAGAATTTGTATTCTCCCAGGAATCAATTTGCGCCGTTTGATTGTTGGCCGGGCTGGGTGCATAATCCGAGCGAAGAGCCCGGCAAGACACCTTGCTTTCGCCAGTTGGCGCAGCAAGCGTAGCGGTACCTTGATGTCTGCTCGCTTTGCGTCGAACACCCAACTGCGGCTCGACTCTGCTTCCCAGCAAGATACGTTTGAGGGTTTCGTTGCTCTCGCGGGACGGATCCTGCATACGCACTGAGCGATAAACTACGTCCATCATCGATCCACGAGGAAAAGGTCTCTCAGGCGGTGCTGTGGGCTCTGAAGCACTCTGTGTGATGTCAACCGCCTCGGATGAACCGGGATCTGCATCGGCTTGGCCTTCAGCGGAGTCCATGACTGTCTGAGCTCTAGTGCCTTTACGCCGACCTGCACCTCCTCGTGTCCAAATTCCTCGATAAATCACCTCGCGGAACTCTTGCTCCGGATCGACCCCAGATCGGTCTGTGCTGTGGATTTCTGAAGTTGCGGACGGGTTTCCTATCATATTTTCGGAAAACCTCTCATCCCGCATTTCCGCCAGCAATTTGCGTGCGGTCCTGAAATCGCTCACTCGGTAGGCATACGCAAGTACTATATTGTAAGACCTTATGCTCTTGAGATGAGGCCTGGCAGAGTGAAGGTTGACTACTTCGAGCAGCGATGGCGGTAATCGGGAAGACAACACGGTATGCAAATGGATCACCAGGTCCTGGCGGGTTCGAAGTTTCTCGATGTCTGTCGTCTCGCGTCTGGATACTGGGCCCTTGGGGGACGCTGATGGAAGTCCTATAGATGACTCGCTGAGTGGATCGCTTCCCATTGATTGCGGGACTTGAAAGTCATCGCCTTTCGTCCTGTTGAGAGTGCCACTCATTTTGGCATCTCGATTTGGATAAAGTCTACCTTGCAATCGTGATACGGGAGATTTTTTGGATCCTATCAAAAAAGGGGGTTCAAGACTACCTGTGATGTATATGAACTACTGTCAGGAGATATTTGCGGGTACTATCGTCCACATGCGTCACGAACCGTTTTCAACTTGAATCGGCACTTGCGCGCTGCCCATGGCTCGTTCTGGCACTCTGTCTCGAGATGGAGTACCGGAATGCAACGACCTACAGGAGCACCGCTCCCTACGAAGTGCTCGACTTTCCCCATATCGAAATGCCCCTCGCCCTTCGATGACCGAGATTGGCTTGATCCTAGCTCCTGTTGATGCCCATATCGACATGACCAACCGTGGTATTGATCACGCTACGGAAAGCTGCCGGAAGGAGCCCGGACAGTGAGCGACCCAGGCCTCGAAGATATGGAAACGGGAGGACCAGACCGCGCAGATGTAAGCTTCCAATGTGGCTAACAGACGATCGCAGGCTGCGGTATCAGATCAAGACGGGTGGTGGTGGGCAAGACAGTAGTATGCATGCAATCAATCACATGCATCACGCCGTCGTCTGGCGTCGACCGGAACGCCGGAACGTTATGATTATCACGTGACTGTGCTTGATCTCACTTACGGCACATGAGCGCGGAAGCAAAGCTCAAAAGATTCCTCGACCCAGACCATGAGGCCACCAGCCAGCTACTTCCAGATCCCAGATATGCAGTATCATCATCTCCGACCTTGAAGCTTCAGATCGACAGAGTATACGCCACGCTAATCACCCGCTACCCACCTATCTATTCGTAGTACATCAACCGAACCTTATATCGAACTTACGGTCGGACAATCAACGACCCCGAATCATACCTGAAGAGGACAAGGGAATCATCCGACATGGCGCAAGGGCAGGTAGAGACGTCAGCACAGGCATTACGTCGATCGCTCGAGGAGAGAGACCTTGCATTCTCAAGGTTGATGACTTTGATTCCGGCTCGATACTACATTGTCGATACGCCTGAAGAGGTACGTCCAGCGATAGCCGGGGAAAGCTGCAGTTTGCACTAGCGCTAATGCGTTTGCTATCCCACCGATCACGATATTGTATCACAGGCCGACAATAAATGGATGAAGAACAAGAAAAAGCGGTCAGCCGAGGAGATTACACAGACGAGAAAGAAGGCCAAGTTTGAGAAGGTATGTGATGTTGCATCCCTCAGCGCTGCTTTGCTAGAAACTTGGTTATTGATAACATGGGGACCTGGCAGTTCGATCCGGAAAACGACAAGACCATTCTCGAGTTGCAAGCAGAACGAGCTGCATTGAACAACGACGACAGCGCCACTCGCTTAACACCGATGACGCCGACCGCGTCGATCTCCACTTTGCGACAAAAGCTGCAAGACAAGATTGACTCGCTGCGAAAGGGTCGCAAAGGTCCTCTGGATGAGGTGGATGGCAGACCAGACACCCGCGGAATGGGCGGAGAAACGGATGCACAGCCGGACGAGGTAGCCAGCGATGACGGCTCCCTCTCGGACGGCGACAATGATACCCTCGCTTCCCGTGATGAGATGCTCGAGGCAAGACGTAAGAAAAGGGGAGAGGTTCGAGATAACCGACGGAGAAGAAGAAAAGAAGAGAGGCGGGCGGGCAAAGAAGGTTCCCAAAAGCGTGGCTCCGAGATCAAACCTGGCGATAAATCTAAAACGACCGATTTCACTGCGAAACCCGGCAAAGTCAGTGCTCGATTTGACTTGAACAGGACTGCGTATCACGAGACCGCTGACGCTTGCGGTGCAAACGATTCCAGACCAGTCTCTTGGTACCGAACTCCACCGCACAGGCTAGCTCCAGTTCGGCTAGTATGATCCCCGATTCAAATGTGTCCTTCCCATCGATTTCGCTGCCATCCGTAGGGGGAACCAAGTCGCACACTCAACTCAAGTCGATTTCCAACCCGACTCAAGCGTTGGCTCATCTCCATGCTCAGAAGTCGAAACTGGCCGAGATGCCGGATGAGAAGAGGAAGGAGATCGAGGAGAAGGAACGCTGGGGTAAAATGCTGCAACGAGCTGAAGGTGGCAAAGTGCGTGATGATGAGACGAGGCTGAAGAAGGCGGAAAGGAGGATGGAGAAACAAAAGGCCAAAAGTGGCAAAGAATGGTACGTCACAATTGCTGGCGGATAGTGCATGGGTTTGTGGTCCTGATACAACTGACCTCGTAGGAGCGATCGCAAGCGTCAAGCTGAGCAGTCTCAGGCGATCAAGGCAAAGAAGAGGAATGAGCACATTGCAGCACGTTCCGATGCCAAGAAGAACAAGAAGTTGGGCCTGAAGCCGAAAGGCGATAAGGACAAGGGTGCCGGGAAAGCCAAATCCGGGTACAAGGGAAAGAAACCCGATCAAGACAAAGGAAAAGGCAAACCGAGACCCGGGTTCTGATAGAGCTTCTCGTTTCCCTATTCCGAGTCCGCTCTGCTGATAGTATGTCAAAGCATGTAGATATCACGCAGTCATAGGGCGTGAATGTAGTCCCAGCGCGGTATTGGGACTGTTGACGGTTTAGCACACTGAGCTTCTGCTGGTTCCATGCCGTATGCGATGTGATTCGTGATGCGGAATCATATGAGCTTGAATCTGCTTTGCTGTTCGGCGTACGCCCTCGTTCAGTTGTCCTGCTGAGACCGTTGCATGCATCGACTGCCCAGGCTAAATGATCCAATAGCCAATGATGAATATTTGACAAGTGATTCTACCCTACAGGTCCACAGATGTTTCGGACTTGATCATGTCGGGTTGTTGCGGAAAGTTGCTTTTCCGGAAGAATCCTCTTCATGGAAAGCTATGTGGATAAGTAGTTGGTTAGGCATGAGACATGAGACAGTCACTGGAAAAACACTGAAGTATCTGAGAAAGCAACAGTGATCAGCAACTACCCCATGAGCTTAAGCTGAAGTCACAATGGAACCAGACAGACGTCTCAAGGCTTGACAGTAGAAATGTCGAACCAAGAGGATCTGCACCACTGCAGCCTGCAAGCAATGGCAGCAGCACGTTCTTGAGCCTAGTTGTTTCTCCATATACATAACGCTAAAACAAAGGCGATTGCTTACCAAACAGACCTTTGATGGAAGCAGATGATGTTAATGTTTGAGTGGATGATTGCGTACCTGATGTTGGAAGTGTAAGTCCACAGAGCTTATGTTTTCTGAAAGTATTGGTAGCAATGGAGGGATGTAAGAAGGTATCAGTAAAGATACCCTGCAATCCCCTGAGAGCTGTGTGCGATATATCACTCATTTGGCATGACAAATTATAGCTGATTGAGAGTGTATATGAGGTACTATCTGCTTGCACTTCCATAATTCCATAAATCCATACTCATGACTAGTGTTGGCAAAAAATGAACGTGAACGTTTGAACGTGAACGTTTGAACGCGTGTTTTTGAACGTTTGAACGTCGCGTTCACCTGAACGCGTTCATAAGTTCACACTAATACGTTCACGGTCACGTTCACGTTCACGGCTGGCATCGATGGGACGTTCAAACGGTCAAACGTCTGAACGTCATACCAAACACTTCTAGGACTACAGTAGGCTCAAATAGCAACTTAGATCACATGTACCACCCTTGAAATAACAAGTGATCTAGTTCAAACGTTCAAACGTTCAAACGGCAAGCAAAACACCCAAAAACACGCGTGCGAAAGCGATCGTTTGCATCCGCGCGACTTAGACGTCAGCTCGATATCGAGCTATTCGCGAGAAGCATCAACTAACTTCTACGTTTCGACGTTATTATACGTTCAAACGTTCAAACAACATCTAGACATCATGGACACGTTATAATAGCGTCTTATAATCGTCTAGATGGTCAGGAATACGAGGAACTCGCAAACGTCACCGGTACGCGACTTAGAGTCGAACGAGAACGTCGAGTCCGAGAACGTCGAGAACATCGAGTCCGATAACGTCGACCAAGAAGCCCCCCCCTCCTCTCCACCATCATGGGCTACGGTCAACGGACCTAAGGGCAAGAGGAAGGCAGATGACGCCTTCGAAGAAGATGAGGAGGACGACGGTAAGGAATCGTCGGTGTTGACGGAAGAGGAAGACGAGTTGGAGGAGGTCGAGACTAGTGGGTGAACGCGTTCATACGTTCTAACTTGCTTCTTATAACCGGATATACCTTAGACTCGCCAACTCCCGCCTCGAAGAAGCAGAAGACCACTAAGGTCTTAATAAACTTGAAAAATCTGGGTGGTAGTGGTAAGCGTTCAGACGTTCACGTTCAGACGTTCAAACGATCGAACGGGTTAGATGTTCTTCAAGATACTGATTCTACTTTAACAAATACCGCAGCCAATAAGGCTACTAAGGCCACTCCACCTTCTACCGCGGTCAAGGGGACCGCTCCCGATCCGACAGCGTCCAACGAGGAACATCATAAATACCTCGAACGGTGGTGTGCGAAGTTCATCGATGGCGGTAAGGCCAATCCGACGAACGTCCACTTTACCCGACCTCGTTTGGCTACGCAGGAGGAGAAGAAGAAGGCTCGAAAGAGTCTTGATAAAGCGTTTTGGGTGTGGAAGTGCAAGTAAGTAGACTTTGCGTTCAGACGTTCAGACGTTCAAACGTTCAAACGTTCAGAAGGCTGATATCTCAACTCGATTTGCTTGTTACATCAGGAACTGCAACTCCTATACCAAACTGAAGACCGTGAAGGCAGCAGGGTCAGGTAGTTCTCTGGCCCCGCATCTAAAGAAATGCCTTCAGGGCAAATACGGTGGTGCCGCTACCGGTCAAACGACCTTGGGCGAGAACCTCGAAGTGGTGTCTAGCGAACCTCGAAAGGCTGCGACCCGACATGCGATCGTATCCTGGATCGCTCAGAACAACCACTCTTTCAGAGTCGTTGAACAGCCCGGAGTGAGTTCTTATTCTTTGCTTCTGTGCGATGTTCTTGCTATAAGAAGTTTGGTATACTAATACGGTCAAACGTTTGAACGCGTTCATAGTTTCGGGAAATGTTCACCAAGTCCTTCCCAGCTATGAAGGCAATCCTCCCCTCCCGTCGGCAAGTCGCTGAGGACCTCGGCGCCATATTCCAGATCAATCGGAAGCGTGTTGGTGGTCTCTTCCACCTCCACAACGGGGTCTTCCATATCGCTACCGATTGCTGGACCGATCGTTCGGGTGGTTCGTACATGGGAGTTACTGCTCACTGGACGGACGTCTCGGATGCTGAGCCGAGGCATCACTCGTTGTTGATCGACTTCGTCTTGTGAGTTTGAACGTTTAGACGTTTGGTATACAGTAACAGCTAGAATACTTACAAGTTTGAACGTTTGAACGCGTTCAGTCTCACGGGCAAGCATACCGGTTCGGCCCTAGCCGACGCTCTCGCGTCGAGTCTTCAAGGATGGGGAATCCACAACAGGGTTCTCTCGATCATCGCGGACAACGCATCGTCGAACGACGTGATGGTCAAGAAGATCTGCGAGCTCGATTGGGAGCGATTTGGGGAAGCTCAGGGGCAAGTGAGGTGCTTCGCCCACGTATTGAACCTCATCGTCGGTGTAAGTGAACGCGTTCAGACGTTTGACCGTGAACGCATGAACGCTTGCTAACCCATCATCTTACTACTTTACTTAGGCGATCATTGAAGGTACGACCGGGGACAAGTGGTCCGAGGAGACTGTTGTTGGGGACGAAGACACGTTCGATGTCTTTGACGACATCAATACGATCGAGGACGAAGACGATGAAGTCGAGGTGCCGACCGGGGACGATTTCGCCCCTGATCAGGCTATTCTCGACGGTCTCGAGGTCCCTGTCGTCCCTGACACACAGGTCGACATCTCCCAGGACGTTCAGGAGGTCAAGGGGGAGCAGCAGAGGGCTCGATCAGCGTTGTGGAAGGTATGTTCTTCGATTAGTATATCCGATGGGCAAGTGACTGAACATTTGAACGTTTGAACTTTTGAACGTGTAGAGTCGACTTCTCGCCAAACGTTTGAGGTGGCGATCGGAGTACAGGAGGTGTTGGCAATTAGCCATCAAAGATCTTCACGACAAGAAGAAGATCGAATCCACCACGTACGCCATCCCACCGGACGTTCAAACGAGGTGGAACTCGACGCTGGCAACGTTGGACGGGGTGATCAATGCGGCACCTATTCTGTAAGCGTTCAGACGTTCAAACGTTCGAGACTTCAAACTTTGAAACGCTGATCTCCCTGAACTTCATCAAACCTTCATCTTACATAGCAAATCTTTCTACGCTCTACTACCTAGCAAGGAGTGCAAGAAGGAGGAGAAGATTACTGGAGGTGACATTGATCTGTTGAAGCAGTTCAAGCCGGTGTTGTCGGTGAGCCAGTATCTTGAACGCGTTTGAACTTTTGAACGCGTTCAAACTTTTTTTCCTTTTCGATATACAGCTCCTTCAAGCTGCGACCAAATGTTTCTCGATCTCCACCGAGACTCGAATCGACAGCTCGTCGATCGCAGGCGTCATCCCGGTCATGGACGCCCTCACCCGGAAGTTCGACGCCTTCCGAAACGATCCCTCGGTCGGTCAAGCTGTTAAGTACGGCATCAGAAGGGGACAAGCAGTCCTCAACAAGTACTACGGCAAGACTGACGAGAGTGTGATGTATCGGGTCGCCCTGCGTAAGTCTTGTTCCGTTATTACTGGTATTATACATGTTGTACTAATTTTGAACGCGTTCAAACGTTCAAACGTTCAGTCCTACATCCCGGGTACCGAGTCGCCTACCTCCGAGAACAGGGATGGCTGGAGGCCTGGATCACAGAGGCAAAGAAGTTGGGCCGTGATATGTGGAAGACGTTCTACCTTCCTGCGGAGGGTAGCGATAAGGGGAAGGGCGTCAAGCCTCCATCGTCGTCGGTGAGTACCTATAAGATGAGTTCAAACGCTAGACGTTCTGACGTTTGAACGTATGAACGTGCCACATACACATACAGATATACGACGATCTCGACGGAATCCTGGCTCAATCTAGCCAGGTACCTGCTAGCGTAGGGCAGGCGTTCGACACGTTCGTCGACGCACCAAGGACGGACCTCTCGATCGCTCCGTTCTATGGGCAAGCGCTGGCGTGGTGGAACGTTCAGACGTCGATGGATGGGCTGAAGCAGATGGCGTTCGATGTGTTGGGGACTCCCGGTACGTTCTTGAACGTTTGAACGTTTGAACGTCTGAACGCAAGTCTTCTGCTAACATCATGATGTTTTATTATCAGCTACGTCGGTCGAGGTTGAGCGTGCGTTCTCGAAGGCGGGCCTCGTCGTATCTGCTAGGCGTACGAAGCTATCGCCGGACTCTACAGCGGCTCAGATGATCGTTGGCGACTGGGCCGGGCGAGGTATCTTGAGCGAGAAGGCGTTCGTGAACGCGTTCGGGAACGTGAACGCGAATCAGGTAGCTTCTACGTCGGCATCATCCTCGCGACAGGTGATCGAGATCGAGGACGACGAGGACGACGAGGACGATAGCGATACTGAGGTGTACGGCTAGGACGTTTTACTGTACCAATATATGCTTGTATCTAGTATCTATGTTGTCATATACCATTGGTGTTTACGGTCACGTTCTGAACGTTTGAACGTGATTTTGAACGCGTTCAGGTGAACGCGTTCAAACGTTCAGGCAAATACGTTCACGTTCACGTTCAAGTTCAGCACCGCGGGTGACAAACTGAACGCGTTCACCACGCGTTCAGTGAACGCGTTCACTTCTTGCCAACACTACTCATGACCATCCATCTATCCACAGCAAGATTGGCAATAAGTGTAAATAATAATTGCAAATGCAGAACTGCTGATATCACCAAAATGTTTGGTACAGCATGTTGTGATATCAGTCTAAGCTGATGGTGTAGCTGGTCCCATGATGTATTTATCAATGCTATCTCTTGTTTAGAGACTGTTATATCTGGTTGCTTGCATAAAACAAGAGTAGCATGAGAGGGGAAAGAGAAATTAGATCCAGATAGCCTGCTATATATACTTTTCTGGGCAGGAACATATTGTGGCAAATGTCAAACGAGATTGGTTTCCGAAAGTGGATAGTCTCTGAAATTTGGTACAACAGTCCTGCAATTTGACAATGATGTCATGTGACTAGATGTCGACGCGACTCGCCACTACTCGCCTCTACTCCCCCCTTCCCTAGATAATCACCTCTCTATCATCTATACTCCCATAGACTACTTTACACCTGTGTTCTCTAGCTAATTACTAGGGATCACAGGTGAGCCATAACTTGTAGTAGTTCTGATGATATACAGCTAATTACTAGGGATCACAAATGAGTGGATTTGTAATTGCAAATCAAGAAGTGGCAGACTGTTCTAGCCATCTGTGGTATATCAAGCGGATATTCTGCCAGCGACTCTGCCAGAGCAAGTATTTATATGGTATGATAGGCAATGTTTAAATATCACCATCACCCATGTATCACGTAGTTCATCTGCTATCACACTCATTTATCTACCTATTACTCCAAACAATGTTGTGATATCAGCTTAAGCTGATGGTGTAGCTGTTCCTTTGATGATGTTGACTGTTGCTATCTCTTGTGTGAGTGACTATGTATCTGGTTGCTTGGTTGCTTGCATAAAAGTAAAGTAGTACAACAGAGGGAAAGGGAAATCAGACCCAAATGGCCTGCTATATATACTTCTCTGGGAATGCGGTTTGCGGTTTGCGGTCTTGCGATTTGCGATTTGCGGTATTGCGGTCTTGCGGTCTGGCGGTCTTGCGGTTTGCAGTTTGCAGTTTGCAGTTGACAATTGCAAATTGCCCTTTTTGCTTCCTGCTGTTTGTGGTTGAGATTGCTTCCACATGTTGATGACTAATCATCACATGCTGATTTGCAACAAACAAGTGCTTGAAAAACCTCACATTGCTGATAGCCTAGCACAGGCAGACAAGCCAAGAGGATCCCAGCTCTCATGAAGTGGTCAGGTACTGCTTTCTTACAGCAAGAATGTTACAGGAGACCAAATGAGTTGCTGTTGTGACAAGGTCCTCAGAGCTTATCAATTGCCACAAGTCTGCAGATTCAAGGCAGAGTTGCCCAAAAAGTGAGACTTTGCAGGCAGATCCCAACTCATCTAATAATCAAGACACGACTAACAATATTCAATGAAGCAAGTCTGATACAGAATACCAATACAGGAATAAGTGTACAGATCAGTAAGTGAAGGCGGCCAGATCTTAAGGGCAGAGTGGGTCAGCTTCCGTGGTGTGACACAAGTTATCAAGCAGTGTCCTATTTGTGACTGTTACAAAGTAGAACTCTGGTTTCAGGTCTGCTTGATCGGATGCATTTTCCAGTTAGAGCTCTTAGGACAAGAATCATGCTTAATGTGGTGCTTGTCAATCCTTAGCCTTTGCCCTGGGTGTTGAAGATTGGCATGCTATGACATCATAGATCATGCTCAAAGGTGCAATCTCAAGCACAAAGGGTCAACATGTGACCAGGATCACATGTTGTAACTGAAGACGCTCTTATTTGACTGGAGTCACACTTATGTGACCAGAGACGTGTTGAAGATTGGGATGATTTGATATCACAGGTGATGACATCATCAGAGGTGCATTCTCAATCACAAAGCCTCATTTCGTAGAATGTACATTGTACTTTGTACAATTCACAGGGAATCCTGTAGAATGTACAGGTTTCAAGGGGTTGTGGAGCCATGGAGGCTAGCATCAGAAAAGTATATATAGCAGGCCATTTGGGTCTATTTCCCTTTCCCCTCTCATGTACTACTTTACTTTTATGCAAGCAACATTGATTCATCTTCACAACAAGACAAGATCAGCATTAGTAACACACCATTACTATTGTCTAGGTACATCAAGTAACCAACCTTGGTGGATCTAGTTGTTACCTCACAACACTGTGATCCTTGCATAATGACTTGTCGATCGTAATTCGTTCAAGTTGTTGCGCTACTGCTACAAATTGATAATTGTCTTCTGTATTACGACTTTGCACGGCAGCTTGTTGCAATAGTCGATCCGTCCTATGTCTTGACTAAATAACTGATACCACTTCATTGCATGCAGTGTCAAGGGGGTGAGGGATTGTATTTAACAAGCAGCCATGCACTATGTACTTGATAAGGGGTAAGGTAATTGGTGTTGTGTTCTGTAGTCTTTGTTCGTAACCTCGTTGTCTGACTTGTGCTAAGAACCAAATGTAATAATGAGCTTGAACTTGTAGTCAAGAGGATACAACCACAATTGATCTGCTATCCTATTGATTTACAAGTACTGCGCTTGTTTCTCCTTCTGTACCCTCCAAACCTTTGTCCAATGAATTGTCTGTTGGAAATAGGCATGTGATGATTAGTCATCAGCACATGGAAGCAATCTCAACCACAAAGCCAACACACAAGTCTGTGCGCGTCAACTCATTGTGCTGACACAATGAGTATCCTCATTGTGTCCACACGTTGAGGATACACAACGTAAATCCTCGTTGTAACGCCACATTGTGGATACCCAGGGTATGGTGGCAACTCATCAGCACATACCTGGAAGAGTTGGGTTTCACCAGGCTATCAGCAGACTGGGGACTCTACTATCACAAGAAGAAACAGGCATATCTACTACTCTATGTGGATGATGTCCTGATTGCTGCTCAAGAGATGAGCACCATCAATGGCATCAGGGATGCATTGAAGGACAAGTGGAAATGGTCAGATATAGGAACAGCTACCTATATCCTTGGACTCAAGCTGGAGAGACATAGACCCAGCAGGACCATCTCACTCAGCCAGGAAGGCTACATACAGAGGGTGCTGGACAGGTTTGGCATGGAGGATGCCAAGACAGTCACCACACCACTCTATGATGCCATGATGAAGAGGCAAGAAGACACCATCAAGGAGGACAAGCAGAGGAAGACACTCTACCAACAGATAGTTGGATCCTTGATGTGGAGTGCCATGTCAGCAAGACCAGACATTGTCTTTGCTGTTGGCTACCTCAGCAGGTTCAGCAGCAACTCATCTGAACAACACCTCAAGGCAGCCAAAGGGACTTTGGCATACTTGAAAGGCACCATTGACAAGGTCCTTACTCTTGGTCAACTAGACAAGAACACAGGAGGCAATCAACACAGCCTCATTGGATACTGTGATGCAGACTATGCAGGAGACATGGAGACAAGGAGAAGCACTACAGGATACTGCTTCAAGCTACTAGGATCAGCAGTCTCATGGACCTCTATCAGGCAAAGCACAGTAGCCACATCTACCTGTGAAGCAGAGTATATGGCTCTGGCAGAGGCTGCCAAGGAAGCCATCTGGCTCAACAGGATGCTACAGGAGTTGGACTTCATCAACAAGGACAAGCCAACTCAGCTCTACTGTGACAATCAAGGAGCTCTGGCATTGGCAGGCAATCCAGCTCATCACAAGAGGTCAAAGCATATTGATATCAGGTATCACTACATCAGAGAGATGGTGGACAATGGACACATCACCATTCACCATGTTGGAACCCAGGATCAGGCAGCAGACATGCTTACCAAACCACTGAAGGATGTCAAACACAAGCACAACTGCCAGCTCATTCATCTAGAGTGATGGAATGAGAGGATCCACTATCAGCACGCAATTTTAGGAGGAAAGGATCACCCTCAGCAAGGATTGGTGCAAACCATCTTGAAAGTTGAAAGGTTACTCCATCCTTTTCAGGATGCGGCTCACTCCAGGATGAGGACTTGGTCTCTAGGACTTGGACATGGTTTCAACAAGAAAATGAAGTTACACAAAAACAGCCAAGTCAGAGTGCCTTTACACTAGGAGGACTTTGAGCTTGAGCTTGAGAGGGAGTGTTGGAAATAGGCATGTGATGATTGGACATCAGCACATGGGAGCAATCTCAACCACAAAGTAAACAGCAGGAAGCAAAAGGGCAATTTGCAATTTGCAAACCGCAAACCGCAAACCGCAAACCGCAAACCGCAGCCTTTTGCCTCCATTTGCCCCTTTCCCAGAAAAGTATATATAGCAGGCCATTTGGGTCTAATTTCTCTTTCCCCTCTCATGTACTACTTTACTTTTATGCAAGCAACATTGATTCATCTTCACAACAAGACAAGATCAGCATTAGTAACACACCATTACTATTGCCTAGGTACATCAAGTAACCAACCTTGGTGGATCTAGTTGTTACCTCACAACAATCTAGACGTCTAGATCGCTATTAGAAGGTAGCTATAGCAATCTAGTCATTAGATAACCTCACCTGAACATGTCAAGATACCTGAAACAAGCCACCAGCCACTTTACGTGAATTTAGCACAATGTCAAACGCAGAAGCCGGACTGAGTTGTCTATTGCAGTACTGGTGCTTTGCATTGATTTGTACTGGCTTGTACTGACTCTAAAACATCCTGTTTAGTCCTCTCAAGCTGCTGCCCATCCTCGAAAGCTGATTCTACAACTGGGAACGGGTGGGAAGAAGCCAACGGCCCCCAAAGGCTCTTTGAGCTCGAGCTCGAGCAGCAGCAGGCGTTTGAGTGGAGAGGAGGACAAGCTCAAGGACAAGAATGACGACGAGATCCCTGCCGAGTAAGTCATGCTCCTTGATGCAATCTTACCGCTCCGTACTTAACACTTCCTCATCTGTTCTTGCCTACTGAACACACAAACAGACACCTTACTGGGATTTCATCGTCGATGATGACCATGAAGACAAGTGGGCCCAGTTGTGGGAGTATACGTTCGAGAAAACGGTCGGAGACAGGGTGATTGGGTACAGGAACCCAAGGCTTTTGCCAGGCTGAAGAAGCTGTGGCAGGCTAGGGAGTACTAGACCGACCAGAGGTTGTACAAGCTCTGTTTGAAGAAGAGAGGGAGTGTCAACGGTAAGGGACCGGATCACTTCGAGGTATGTTCTTCTTCTGCTTCAGTGCAATGAGATAGATCTGCACCCAAAACTGTGACAATCAAGGAGCTCATTGCAAGAGATCAAACCATATTGACATCTGGTATTACATCAGGGAGATGTTGGACAATGGACATGCCTCCATCCACCATGTTGGAACCTGAGATCAGGCAGCAGATATACTTGTTAGAAATAGGCATGTGACGATTGGACATCAGCACATGAAGGCATCCTCAACCACAAAGTATACAGCAGGAAGCCCAAGGGCAATTTGCAATTTGCAATTGTCAACTTGCAACTTGCAACTCACAACTCGCAAACTGCAAACACGAACCGCAGCCTTTTGCCACTATTTGCCCCTTCCTGAAAAGTATATACACATCAGGCCATTTGAGTCTGGTTTCTGTTTCCCCATGTACTACTTTACTTTTGTACAAGCAACATCGATTCATCTTCAATGTAAGACAAGATTAGCACTAGTATCACACCATCATTACTGCCTAGGTACGTCGAGTAATCAATCTTGGTGAATCTAGCTGCTACTTCACAACACTGCTTGCTATGATCTGTTATATGTATATACTTTGTCTGTTACGGACCGATCCCAGATACCAGGACCGGGATCGGGATCTCCACCATGATCTTGACCTTGATCATAATCTTGATCTTGACCATGATCTTGATCATGATCTTGACCTTGATCATGATCTTGACCTTGATCATGATCTTGACCTTGACCATAATCTAGACCTTGACCATAATCTCGATCTTGATCGGGATCATTATCGGGAATGCCCAAAACATCAATATATATAGGCAACCAATTTACCCTCATTGTACATTCCCTCCTTTGTAATTTCCATTCTTCTCTTCAAGAAGAATTATCATATGTTACACTCTTAACATATTGCCACCTACCAACACTACACTATCCACCAACCCTCAGCAACGGTGCTCTCGTCAAGCACTTCACGGTTAGACATAAGGATTAGTCAACCAAGACTTCTAGCTGAGTTCTATCTGCCTTAGCACAATTTCTACTGACGCTTTGGTCCGCATAACAACAGTTCCTGTTACTGTCGGACACCTCCGTAACATTGTCCGTTATTACACTATTACCCTTGAACCTAGCTATTAGGGAGGACAACTGACAGTCTATGCGGGGCTAGGTCTAAGGGTAATGGTTCAATAACGGATGAAGTATATACATATAATGAGCCTACTATAATAAGCACCTATGGGAGATGTAAAAGTAGACCCCTGTTGTTACGGGATCATCACGTGAGTTGACTACCGACACATGGACTCGATCCACGGACATCAGCATACACCTAAGTCCGGCTTGACGAGGCGAATCCGATTCCCTCGGAACAGATTCGGTCGCCCCTACCATTCACCGAAACAACAATACATCCCCGGTACATGTCACACACAGGTACAAGGACCTCGAGGTACACGACAACCTTACTCAGGACCTTGACAACCTTACTCGACGTACCTAGGGACAAATGAGAACTCAAACTCGCCTCCTCTACCGAATCCGGTTGCTCTCGACAGGATTCGTCTGTTCGCCATCTCGTTCTTCCAGTTTCGCCATCTCTTGCCATTCTTTTCTCTTGGGTCTTTCCAGTGTTCGCCAGCCTCGTCTCCGTACTCGTCTCCGTATAAATAGCTAGGGGAACTTGACCGAATTCGATAGAGGACGCTCTGTAATAGTAATAGGTCAAGTTCCAATATCACATTCAATACACGCCTATCTGACTTGTTACAACATCTTCAAGACGTGTTGCGGAGAGGTTACAACCCAAGGACGTCGCTAAGTATCTACGCTTCATCGTTTTACCTTAGACCGAATCCGGTACCTCACACCGAGTGATCACCTTCCTTATCCATATATCTCTGGATTCGTATCCCGTATCCGAACCCGCTTCATCTAAGCGGACTCGCGACATTCTCCTGACTACCTGCAATTTACCTATAAGCACCCTACGCCTTACGACCTAGGACCTATCTCGATTAGCGACTTCCGCCGTAACAGCATATCGGAACTTCTTTTATCGCACCTGGTTAGGACAATGTCAGTCTATTCCGAAAACCACGACCTACCCCAAGAGGAAGAACAGCGGTTCTCTCTAGCCAGGACCGGCTCAATCGAAACGAACCCGGCTCTAGGGAAACGGAATCTGAACGTATTGGTCGTCTCGAAGAACAAATCCTGGAACTCATGCAGACGATCAGGAAACAAAGAGACGAACTCGCTACACGAGAAGAGATTCCGGCTCCCCTTCCTCGAAGGCAGTTCAACATTTACCCATCCAGCCCTTCATCTCTAGCGGGAACTACTATCGACCCTAGAGAACTTCACCAACCTTCGGTGGCTCGGTCCAGGGATCCCTATACTCCTATGAGGGACGTTCCCCTTCGGGAGAACGAAGCGGATCTGCTTGCCAAACGGACCAAGGAACCGAAGCCGGCTGATCCACCCACGTTCAAGGGAGACACCAAGGAGTTAGACGAATTCATCGTCAAACTCAACATGGTCTTCCGACAATTACCTGGACGCTACCCCACTGGAGGATCCAAGATCGATTTCGCTATCGGATTTCTTGGAGGACGAGTCTTTAAAACGGTTTCATCTTATCTCCAGTTGGATGAAGCGGACCAACCCCTTTTCCTACACAACTATGATGCCTTCAAGAGATTCTTGAAGCATAACTTTGGGGGCTCCAACGAGAAAGCTGCAGCCCAAGCCGCTTTAGACAAGTTGGTTCAAACCGGATCCGCTTCGTCTTACTTCTCCGAATTCACCCAGTACAGTCCCTTGTGTGGCTTTAACGATGAAGCTCTTATCGCCGCAGCCAAGAAAGGACTGAAGGCCAAGGTGGTGGAACGTCTCGGGATCCTGAACAAAAGGATGGAGTTCGCAGACTTCAACGAGTTCAGGAACGAAGCTGTCGACACGGACAATAGGCTGCACTGTTGTGAAGTAACAACTAGATCCACCAAGGTTGGTTACTTGATGTACCTAGGCAATAGTAATGATGTTTTACTAGTGCTGATCTTGTCTTGTTGTGAAGATGAATCAATGTTGCTTGCATAAAAGTAAAAGAAGTACATGAGGGGGAAAGTGTGAAGTAAGCCGACTCTCATGTGGGAGAGGAGCAAATCTCACGACTGAATTTATAACCGGATACGTCGCAGTTGTCTCAACACTGTCCTATTTGGTGATCCTTGATATCCTTTGCTTGTTATGCAACAAGGGTAGCTAGTCCTTGTTGATGTTGAAAAGGTGAAGGTGGAAAGGGAAAGGGTGAAAGGGATGAAGTGAAAGGTAAAGGTAATGTGAATGAATCTAGTGATAAGGGGTCTGAGTCCTCATGAAAGAGAAAGGGGATGACCCATTCCTCCCTCTGGGGACTCCTATATATATGTACAATCTGAGGAAATAGCATGTACCAGAACATGTGACTGTAGTCGCAAATGTGTGACTGTAGTCGCAAATGTGTGACTGTAGACGCGAATATGTGACTGTAGTCGCAAAGATGCGTCTCAGGTCGCACAAATGTGACTGCAGACGCAGATGCGTGACTGTGGTCGCAGACTTGTGTTTCTGGTCACAAGTCGTGATTGCAGTCGCACCTTTACATCACCCCCGTCCTATTTCGAGCTCTGTCCCAGAGGTCAAGCAGAAAACGAATGGGAATAACATATTACAACTCAATCCAAAGATAAGCAGGAGTAGAGCGACGCATTTGAACCGGCTGTTGCGCGCGAACCGCTTGTGGTGCCGCGTTATCAAAGGTGTCGTTCGGAGTTTCTTTCATTGCCCGTCTTTCTCCATGTTGAATTTCTGAGTTATCATCATTGATGAAGGAGTACCAGTCGAAATGAGAAATGTTGGATTGCTCGGGACTGGGAGGTGCTAGCGAGGTAATTCTTTTGCGAGGTGATGGGGGGATTTGAATCAGGCTGTCCGACACCGGTTTCGTATGGCTCGGACCAGCGGTTGCGTTGTGATGGCTGTTTTGAAAGAATCCTGGGTGTCGAATTTGCAGTTGACCAAGTTCAAATAGCCGGTGTGAAAATGGCGATAGAGCCGTGATTCTTTTGCGGGTCAGAGTTTCTCTTGAAGAAACTCGTGTAGAGTCTTGTTTTACGACGTTAGCTCCAGCGGTTGTCAAGCTACGCCTGTTCCGAAGTGGCATATAGATCCTGCTGTATTCCTGACTGTAGGGAGATAAAGGGGGAGTTGGTGAATGGGAAGAAAGATTTGTTGATATCTGGTGAACCAGAGGTGCTAGCGGGTCGATTCTTGCGTCCTTCCGAGCTTTTTCAACAGATTGACCTGTCTGCGAAAGAGATCTCCGGTTTCCGTCGTCCTGAGCCGTAGTAATCACCGCTTCCAGTCCCTGCATCCCAGGGACCCATTCATCCGCCATCTGCTTCGATTCCAGCAGCTCCAAAGCAGCTCCCTGATCCCCTGGCAACTGATTCCACACCCCCTTGTTCGATTCTGGACCCCTGGCAGCCAGGAGAGACAGCAAAAAGGGGGCAGAAATCGAATGCCCTGCCCAATACTCCTCTAATTTCTCCTTCTTGTTGCTCAAGAACTTCATTTCTCCTTCTGTAAGCCTCATAGCCTTGTCTATTTCGTCTCCTGCACCCTTTACAAGCACCCTGTATCGAAGTTGGGGCCTGGGATCCTTCTTAGACCTTCCCCTCTTCTCTGAATCATGTTTGGAGATGGTTGTGATAGTGGGAAGGGGACTCTGGAGAGGTTTGAGTGTATACCGCTGCCACGGGTGCTGTAGGGACGGTATCGAGTTGATTCGACAGCGGGAGAGGTGGTGCGGATGTACTGCATCGTGTCGCAAAGGTATTTCTGGGATTGCTTGTGAATTGAGCGAGTAGTGAAGGGATGTAGATGTAGTCTGAATAGGTAAAATGATCCAGGATAGTTCGGAATTTGGGTGTTTGAGGTAGGGCTTATATCTCTAGAACCGTCCGTGCGATCCGTACGAAACAAAAGCGAGCACAACGATGTACGATTTTAAGCCAGGATTGTCTTTTTGTTTGGGACAAAAGACCCAGGGAAGGCCGAGTAAACCCCTGTTTGAGATCGATTCACTAACCCCTAGATGTGGCTATGGTGTTTCGAATTTGAGTGGCAGCGTCGAATTCTTTGTGTGTACCAGACGTTCTATTGTTCCTCGTTCATATGTGGCCAGTTTCGCGCGGATCCGGCCAGTGGTTGTAGAGAAAATGCGTAATTGAAAATTCAGAGATTTTGGGAATTCCACTGATGAAGTGCTATGGTCCCCCTCAGATTTTGAGCGGTCTCACAGGTAGCATCATGGAGCTCAAAACCTTTCCATTTGACAAGGTATTGTATCTTGTTTCTTGATTTGCGTTGTGCAAGAATATGCTCAATTTCCCATTCAGGTTGGTTGTTGACCAAGATAGGGGAAGGTATATCTGCCTTGTCTTCCGGTGTGATAGGTGGATAGTACGCTTTCAAGTACTCCAGGTTGATGGTAGGATGAGCTTTCATATGTTCAGGAAGATCCAGCTGGTACGTTGTGTGGGTGACCTTGGCCATGATGGTAACTGGACCAACCCAGCGGTTCCTCAGCTTCTTCGATCCGGGGGTTTGTAAGAAGGGAGGGTGTATGTACTTGGTATTAAGCAGTACTTTGTCACCTTCCTTGAACGGTTGAGGGCTTTTCCGTCCCTTGTTATAGTTCAAAGCCTGAGTCTGTTGGGCCACCTGAAACTGCCCCTGAGCAATAGCCATGGTTGTTGCCTGCTGCTCAATAAACTCCTCGACTCCCTGCACCTGCATCGCATTGGTATCAGTGATCTGATGAGGTTGTCGTGGGTGATAGCCAAGGTCCAATTCGAACGGAGTGTATCCAGTGGCCGGGTGCACTGAGCTGTTATAAGCAAATTCCAGTGCAGGTAATTGCATGGCCCAGTTGTCTTGTTTCTGGTTTATGGAGTGTCGAAGCATGTCCTTCACGGTGCGGACCATGACTTCAGACTGTCCGTCTGTTTGTGGGTGGTATGCTGAGGACATGGCAAGCTTGGTGCCAATCCGGCTGAACAAGGTTGTCCAGAATAGAGAGGTGAATTTGGCATCTCTGTCCAAGATTATGGTTGATGGAAGTCCATGAAGTCGGACTATGTTGTCCCAGAATCTATTTGCTGTGTCCGTGGCCTTGTCGGTAGTATGGCTAGCAATGAAGTGGGTTCGTTTAGATAGTTTATCAACCACAACGGTGATTTGATTGAAGTGGCTGGACTCCTGGAATGGTCCAGCAAAATCCATTGTGACAGTGTGCCATCGTTGAAGTGGTGTGTCCAGTGGTTGTAGGAGACCTTGTGGTCCTGCAGAAGGGTTCTTGTTCTGTTGACAAGAAGAGCAGGATCGAATGTAGCTCTTGATATCTTGGCCCATACGAGGCCAGTAGTATGTCCTAGAGATGGAGCTGTATGTTTTGTTGTATCCAAGATGTCCTGCAGACACTGCATTGTGGAAGTCATGCAAGATGTCTAGCCTGACTCTTTCATGATCCGGGATACAGGTTCTCCAGTGGTCATTGGAGGGATCCTGGTAATAGAGGATACCATCCTTCACGTTGAAGCGTTTGACGTGAGGAGGAGGGACCTCGAGCTGGACTGAAGCCTAAATCTGCCCAAAGTCTTTATCTTGCAGGTATCCGGATCTGATGCTGTCGTATAAGGTGTTGTCCACCTTCGCAACCGATATATGATTGCAGATAGCTAGGTGGTTTGTCTCTGCAAGGGGTGCATGAGACAGAGGGTCGGCATTCTCATGGACTCGTCCCGCTCGGTAACGAATAGTCATGTGAGGGCGGTAGGGTTGAAGTTCCATGGACCACCGCACAAGTCTCTTGTTCGATCCATTGAAGTCCAATAGCCATTGCAAGGCAGAGTGATCGGTGATGATGGTGAATGTGCATCCATCCAAATAGGCATGTAGCTTCTTCACAGCCCAAATGATTGCGAGACACTCCATCTCTGTGGATGTGTAGCTCTTCTCTGCAGGGTTGAGAGTCCTTGAGAGGTAGATGATTGGATGTTCGTGGTTGTGTTCATCCAGTTGGGCCAAGACGGCTACAGTTGACGCGTCTGTGTAGAGTAGGAATGGTTTGTTGTAATTGGGATGAGCAAGAGTTGGGCTTGTTGTGAGAGCCTCCTGGAGCTGTTGCACCGCTTGCTGTGCCGCCTCGTCCCACTCCCAAGCTTGTTCCTTCTTGAGCAGTTTGTAAAGTGGAGCTGCCTTCTGTGCAAAGTCTTTGACAAACTTCCGATAGTATACTGCAAGGCCAAGGAAGCGTTGAAGGGCCTTGGTATTGGTGGGTGTTGGAAACTCCTTGACTGCCTTGATCTTCTCGGAGGTTGTTCCAATTCCTAGGTTGCTAATGGAATGACCAAGGGCATGGACGGTCTGGTATCCCACATGGCACTTCTTGGGAGATAGGGTGATTCCAGATTTGGTGACCAGTTGGAGGACCTTGTTGACGTCTTGCAAGTGCTTCTCAAAGTCATCTGAATAGACAATGATGTCGTCAATGTAGACTAGAGCGATTTGCCATTTGTATCGTCCAAGCATCCGGTTGGTGAGTCGTTGAAATACTGATGGTCCAGTCTTGAGTCCAAAAGGCATCCTCTTGAATTGATGAAGACCCCTATGAGTACGAAAGGCGGTCTTAGGTTGATCCTCCTTGACAATATCCACCTGATGGAATCCTTTGTTTGCGTCAAAGGTAGTGAAATATTGTTTTCCTGCAAACTGGCTGAGAATATCATCGATCCTGGGAATCGGATATTGATCCGCTCTGAGGACTTCGTTGATTTTTCGATAGTCGATACAGAACCGATCTTTCCCTTTTTGGCGGACCAGAACAACTGGGGATGCCCAAGGAGAGTCAGACTCCTCGATAACATCGTCAGCTATGAGTTCTGCCAGGGTGTCGTCGATGATTTTCCTTCCAGCAGGAGAAGCGTGGTAAGGGGGAGATGAGATGGGTTTGGAGTCACCAGTCTCTAAGGTCATTGTAACCATGTCGGTTTGTCCAAGCTTCTTTGAGCCAAAGGCGAAGGCAAGAAGGTTGTCTTGAATGACCTGTCTCATCCTTTCTTGCTCATCTCTTGGTAACTCTGGGTTGATGTCCATGGCTTCAAGATGAGGCTGAAATTCAGAAAGGAGCTCAGAGGTGATGACATTGTTGACATGGGCAAAGGTAACTTCCTTGCTGGCTTTTGGGTCCTTCTTGAGAGGAATGAGTTTCCCAATAAGAGATCCGGCAGGGATGCTCATGGGTCGTTGTCCAGTGTTTAAAGCTTGCGTTTGGTAAACCTTATTTGAATGGTTCCCAACGGTTCTGGCAATGACAAGATTTGTCGAGGCAAAGGTTGGATCCAAGCAATACTCTCCTGAGACCGATTGAGATGGGCTATCCAGTTCCAGAATGATAGTCTGTTGATGCCCAGGCAAGATATGGTAGGCCTCTTTGGCTCGCAATACTGCAAACTTGGCAGGAGAGGCTGAAGTACGTAAGGGTACCTTGCCAGATTGTCCTCGTAAGACCAAGGAGTTGTCTTCAAGATTGACAATTGCTCCATGGTGGTCCAAGAAATCTGTCCCAATGATGACTTTGGAAGCCATGTTGGGGGCAAGGAAGAAAGCGATAGGTAGACTGATAAAGTTGCCATTGGTATCCTTGAAGTGTAGATCCGTCTGGATGTATCCCAATGCGGTGGATTCACCGAGTCCTTTGATTTGGAATGCAGACCCATAGTTGACCTTGATATTGGGGAATCTGGCCTTGACATAGGCAGTATCCATAAGCGAGATGGATGCACCTGTATCAATGCAAACCTGGTGTAGAGGACCATCAGGCTTGTTGATAGCACAATCGGCAAAGGTTGGAGTTTTGCTTTCATGTAACTGGTGTAATCCAGGAGGAGAAGGTTTCTTTTGAGGGATAGGCTCAGAAGGATGGAAGTCTTCCGCAAAGGCATCATCTTCATCAAGCTCCTGGTCCTCTAGTTGGAATCTGACTTGTTTGAGAACATTGTTGGCCTCCCTGGTCTGCCACTTCCTGTTGTCAGAGTATGTGTTGTTGGGATAAGACGAAGTACGATTGGTGTTGGTAGGCCTGCGAGAGACTAATTGAGGGCAGTCTCGCTTCCAATGGTTGCCTTTGCAGATTGGACAGGGACTGGGAGGTTTGGTCTCTGAGGTGTTGACCTGAGGCAAACGAGGGGGATAAGTGACTCGTTGAGGGGCAACATAGTTGTTGGTAGTCCTGGTCGTCTTCTGTATTCCGGGTCGTAGGCCAGGTTCAAGGTCGATCAAGATCCTTCTGAATTCCTCCAAGGTAGTAAGTGGCTTGATGTTGGCCTTGATGATAGGCTTCAAGGTCTGGGGGATGCCTTCCAGCATGTCTTCAATCAAATCAATTTCAGAGGTGCCAACGGGGTAGACATAGTGTTGCAACTTCTGTTTATCTTGGAAGTAGTCACCGAGAGACTCGTTGAGACGTAGAGTCCTGTAAAGACATTGTCGTCTAAGAGCACTCCTGTGATTGGGTAAGTAGAAAGCATTCCTGAGAGCTTCCTTCCAGTCCTTCCAGAAGTTTAAAGTGGCTCTCTTTTCGGTACCAAGCTGGGTAAACCAAGTCAAAGCCTTGTCTTGAAGGATCATAGGAAGAAGCCTGAGTAGATCGATGTCGGAGGTGCCAGAGTATTCATGGATGGCATCAACCTTTTCAATCCATTGGTCAATGTCCTCGTTGTCCTTGCCATAGAACTTGAGCAAGTCTGAAGCCTTGATCTTGGGTCGTCTTTCAGAGGCTGAATGATCGGAAGGCCTAGTGTCTTCAGTTTGTTGAGGTGAGACAGTGCTAAGCCTAGCCAAGTCTCTCTTGAGTTCTGCATTCTCAGATCTGACTGAGTTGATAGTAGTACGTAGAGCAGAGAGTTGGTCAAGGATAGCTTCCATAGTGTTGGGCTCCATTGTCTGTCGAGCTGGTTGGAATGGAGGTTCTGGGAGCTGGTTTGTATCGAAAGTGGTTGTATCAAATCCTCCTCGGATTGGGCTGGAATGAGGACTGTTCTCAAGTCCTAGAGCAAGAGGGTCTGGCGAGTCTGACATAGACTGGACCTGTTCTTGGTTGTTGATGATGGGGGCTGAGACCTATAGTCTAACTGTTCTCTGTAATAGTAATAGGTCAAGTTCCGATATCACATTCAATACACGCCTATCTGACTTGTTACAACATCTTCAAGACGTGTTGCGGAGAGGTTACAACCCAAGGACGTCGCTAAGTATCTACGCTTCATCGTTTTACCTTAGACCGAATCCGGTACCTCACTCTGAGTGATCACTTCCTTATCCATATATCTCTGGATTCGTATCCCGTATCCGAACCCGCTTCATCTAAGCGGACTCGCGACATTCTCCCGACTACCTGCGATTTACCTATAAGCACCCTACGCCTTACGACCTAGGACCTATCTGGATTAGCGACTTCCGCCGTAACACCTGTGGGGATGTCGAGAGGTGTCTCTGAGGGGACCTCTGAGGGGGTCTCTTGCGGGAGTAGTGTTGTGTTATAGCGATCACGTGACGCGTCGGACGCGCCGTACGCGACTCCCGTATGCGACTCCCGTCGGGGGCACTTTTCGGTGTTGTTGTTTTGATGTAGAACTAGTACCTCTGTAATAGCTCTACATCCGTTATTACATTTAGATGTCTACCCGTACCTTGCCTCATTCCTGCGTCCCGTCAGCCTGTCCAGGGGGACCCCCGCCGGGGGCCACTCCCGGGCCTTACAGAATAACGGATCATCAAAGGACCCCGAATGGGGGAGCACAGGGAGGTAGCCGGATCCCCTTGCAGTTGGGTGCAAGCGGAGTACCCAATGGTCCAGATAGCCATCTGACGTTGGTAGGAGTGTTCTACCCGGAAGGAGTGCCGGTCCAAGCACTCATGTTGTTGGATTCGGGAGCGACCGGGATGTTCATGGATCGGACATTCGCGTCGCTACATGGATTCGACGTAACGGACCTCGAGACGCCGCGGGTAGTAACGGTGATCGATGGTTGGGAGATCCAGGGAGGAAGGATCACCCAGAAGGCTCGTACGCTGGTACGTACGGGAGTACACCTGGAGCTGACCGAGTTCCACCTCACCGATTTGAGTGGGTACCCGGTCGTACTAGGCATCCCTTGGCTGCGGAGACACAATCCGCATATCCAATGGGACTCCAACGCGGTGACGTTCGGGGATGTCTGCATCAGCACGGGATGCCTCAAGAGGCCCGAGACGGTGTACGCTCCGGACGAAGTAGAGGTGGAGACACGAGGGATCGACCCGTTCAAGAAGATGAAGGGGTCTATCACGGAGGATTTGGTCGTCGCACAAATGCAGATGACCCGGGAGGACGACGAGCGGGCGAGGCGCCCGGACCTGTGGGATTGGGACGTCAAACCTACGGACTCGTTCCAGGATGACCTGGACCCTCCCGAGTATATGGAGAAGCTGAGGGACATGGTACCGGAGAAGTATCATGAACATCTTGTAGCGTTCTCCAAGACGAAGGCAGATACACTGCCCCCGAAGCGATCGATCGACCATGCGATCGAACTCAAACCCGGTACGTCGCCGACGTATCAGAAGCTCTATAACCACTCCCAGCGGGAGAGTGAGGAGCTAAAGAAGTGGTTGAAGGAGAATCTGGAGAAGGGGTTCATCAGGCCGTCGAAGTCGCCCTGCTCGAGCCCGGTACTGTTTGTACCGATGAAAGGCGGCGAGATGCGTATGTGCATCGACTACCGTCGCCTTAATGACATTACGGTGAAGGATAGGACGCCCCTACCCCTCATCTCAGAGACGCTAGACAGGTTGAAGGGCGCGAAGGTCTACACGAAGATGGACCTCCGAGGCGCGTACAACCTGCTACGTGTAAAAGAAGAAGACATTTGGAAGACCGCGTTTACTACACGTTTCGGTCTGTTCGAATGTTTGGTCATGCCGTTCGGCTTGACCAACGCCCCCGCTACCTTTCAGCGGTGGATGAACGAGGTCTTCCAAGACCTTTTGGATGTGTGCGTCGTCGTTTACCTCGACGACATACTTATTTACTCCTCCGACCAGGAGACCCACGATGGTCAGGTCAAGGAGGTTATGAAGAGGCTGCAGGCAAATGGCCTGTATGCGAAAGCGGAGAAGTGTGAGTTCGATACGGTGGCTACCGAATTCTTGGGGTACGATATTGCCCCGACGGGGGTTAGTATGAACCCCTCTAAGGTCAAGTCCGTTTTGGACTGGGCCCCCCTGAAGAACATTCGGGGACTGCAGTCCTTCTTAGGATTTGCAAACTATTATTGGAGGTTCATTCAGAACTACTCCAAGAAGATTCAGGGAATGACGGCCCTGACGAAGAAAGGGGTGAAGTACTCCTGGACGGCAGCCGCTGACGCTGCGTTCCGGGAGTTAAAGGAGTCCTTCACCCAGGCGCCTATACTGGCGCACTACAACGAGGAGCGCCAAGTGGTGCTCGAGACCGACGCTTCCTCTGGAGCGATCGGCGCGGTAATGTCCCAGGTAGGGGACGATGGGAAGCTCCACCCGGTAGCGTTCATGTCGAAGAGTCTGACGCCCGCCGAGAGGAACTACGATGTGCACGACAGGGAACTGTTGGCCATCGTTTATTGCAGTCGGATATGGCGACATTATCTCGACAACAAGTACCCCGTTCGGATCCTCATGGATCACAAGAACCTGGAGTACTTCAAGAGGGACAAGGTATTGTCTCAACGGCAGGCGCGATGGTCGCAGCTGTTGAACCAGATCTCCTACACCCTGGAGTACAAACCGGGAACGGAGAACGGGAAGGCCGACGCGTTGAGTCGGCGGGAAGAGTTGATGGAGGAGACAGAACCGAAGCGAGCGGAGACTCTGCTCCGGCCTGTCGAAGACGCACCCTCTGAGGGGTGTAGTCCGGTTGAGCGACCGCCTTTGCGGTTGAATGGCACCATCCCCGCATTGGGCGATTGGATGGTGAAAGCGCTGATACCGGCGGCGCAGGACGACCCGGTGGCGAAAGAGCTCGTAGCGCAGCTCAAGGCGGGAACCTTGGCGAACGAGCGATACAGCTTGAGCCCCACTGGGGTTCTCCTGTACAACGGGTTGGTGTATGTCCCCAACGCAGGGAATATCAAGGTAGAGCTGATGAAGCGTCTACACGACGGGAAGGCCGCCGGCCACTGGGGGCGGGACAAGACCGTGGAGCTGACCAGTAGGGACTTCTACTGGCCTGGGATGGCGAAGTGGATCGGGGAGTACGTTGCTAGCTGCAGCATATGCCAGCGCAACCGGCGACCCCGAATGAAGCCTGTCGGCGAGCTAGCGCCGCTACTGGTACCGGCAGGGCCCTACGAGTCGATCACTTGGGATCACATCACGGATCTGCCCGAGTCGATGGGGTCCAAGTCGATCCTGGTGATCGTCGACCGATTCAGCAAGCGGGCGCACTTTATCGCTTGTCGAAAGGATAACGACGCCCCATTCTTGGCGCGGTTGTTCCTCGACCGATGGGTGTGTTTGCATGGGTTCCCAAAGCAGATCATTTCAGATCGAGGTACGTTGTTTACCTCGCGCTTCTGGAAAGATCTGTGCCGCATGGCGAACGTGGAGAACAGCTACTCCACGGCGTTCCACCCGGAGACGGACGGTCAGACCGAGCGAAGTAACTCCACCTTGGAGCAATACTTACGGTCGTACGTCAACTTCCTCCAGGACGACTGGGCGGAGTTACTCTCCATGGCGGAGTTTGCGTACAACAACGCGAAGCACTCTGCCATTGGGATGTCGCCATTCATGGCGTCCGAAGGAAGGGAACATACCTTCTCCCTACCGGTGCCCGGCACTAGGGAGGAGGCGGTGGAATCGGCGGGGGAGTATCGAGACCGACTCGATGGGATCTACAAGTCGGTGAAGGAGGCGCTGGAGCAAGCGCGACAAGACATGGCGAAGTACGCAAATAGGAAGCGTACCGCCGTCCCTGCCGAGGGTTACAACGTAGGGGACTTGGTGATGTTATCCACCAAGAACTTGACATCGGTGCGTCCCAGCCAGAAGCTCTCGATGAAGACGCTGGGGCCCTTCCCGATCACGGAGATCGTCGGCCAGAGCAAGATGGCAAGGAGGCTGGAACTCCCCGCGCAATTACGCCGGGTACATCCCGTTTTCCACGTGTCGTTGCTTATCCCCTATCGGGCCAACGAGCTGGAAGGAAGAGAGGTGGTTGAGCCACCTACCCCCGAAGTCCTCGACAACGGCGACTTGGGGTATGTTGTGTCCGAGATCGTACACTCGAAGGCGTTACGATCCGGAAGGTCCGGGAAGAAGACCCAATACCTGGTGCGATTCGAAGGGTACGGGGACGAGTCGAACGAGTGGGTCAGCCCCGCCGAGTTCGATCACGACGACAAGGTCGTCGCGGCGTTCCACAAGCGCTACCCCCATCTACTGCAGCCCGGTCGACAGGAGTACGCCGACGCTTGATGCGTTCGGAGTCCGCATCTAGGGGGGGGATCCTGTTATAGCGATCACGTGACGCGTCGGACGCGCCGTACGCGACTCCCGTATGCGACTCCCGTCGGGGGCACTTTTTGGTGTTGTTGTTTTGATGTAGAACTAGTACCTCTGTAATAGCTCTACATCCGTTATTACATTTAGATGTCTACCCGTACCTTGCCTCATTCCTGCGTCCCGTCAGCCTGTCCAGGGGGACCCCCGCCGGGGGCCACTCCCGGGCCTTACATGTTGCGTCACGTGACGGCTATAACACTAGCCCTGCACAGACTGTTAGTCCTCCTCCATGATACCACCCCCCTATGTGTTTTCTGTACTGTATTGCCTGTTGCACCATATCTATTGTTACATTTGTTTCCTTACTCCCACCTTCTAGTTAGGTGTGATACTATCTCAGGCTGGTTGGCAAGCTTAATACAATCAGGGATCGATGAGCATACTATGTCATATTACCAGTGTTGGCGGGTCGTTCAAGCTGAATGGCTGAACACATGAAAACAAACGGCACAAAAACAGGAGCCATTGCCCCTGACATGAAAGGCAGATCTTAGCTTCTGACATTGTGGTAGCATGTTAATGTTCAAACATCAGACATTGCCGCCAGTTGAGCAGCCACAGTTTGATCCTTGTAGCAAGCTCGTTCTTAGCTTTTTGCCCCAATTGCACCGCCTGCTTGTTTGAGCCGATCATTGGTACCTGTTGAGTCGCTTACATCAGTATTCCTGTTGAGTCGCTTACATCAGTATTACGGCAGCGCGTTCAGCCATTCAGCTGTTCAAACGGCAAATGCGTGCAAATCAGCCCTGATCGCCGTTCACTTTCACGTTCACGTTATCCGCTTACGGCAGATATTACGTTCACTGTTACGGCGGCGAGTCCGCCGGGCTGCTGCCCCGGGCTGGTCCGCCAGACAAGTGAGCGGGAGAGAGGCGAGGGTAGGAGTATACATCTATATAGTAATAACGGATGCCCAGCATCCGGTCTTTAGTGATAATACAATGTTCGAATGTAAACAACAAATACGGCGGAGCCCGCCCTCGGGGTGGCCCGTCGAAACGCGCCTCGGCGCGCCCTGCGTCTCGACCGTGTCGATGTCTAACATTCACATTCAATAACGGAAGCAAACCAATGGTGTTTTCATGCGCACCATTCACGTTCTCAACGGCACGCCGACTCTACATATTACATTTCATCTGTCTGTAGTATATACTTCTTCATCTGATGTTACATCTATGTACCCTAACCCTACGTTCTACATTCCTCCTAGATATGCCCCCCCAGGCATCCATAGAGCCGGTCTTTGGACTTCCCTGGAGCCTTCTCAACACCTAACAGATTTCGATTGTATTCCATACCTGGGTTTTGGAACAGACTCCCATCTTAGAGTATATCTGAGGCAAGACAACTAGTTATACAGTGCCAAATGATAGCCCAGAGAACGAAATATGAAATATGTGTAGATGTAAGATCTCCTTGTGGCCTATAAAAGAGGAGTGACCGCCACGAGTCCAGTTGTAATTATTATCGAACACCCCGCGAAACAGGTCTTTAGTACTCCTCAAGAATGACGCGCTGCCTTAGGATTTGCAGAATGACTTTCCTTGCTGTAACGTAACAAAGATCACTTTGGAGACGGTCGAGCCGCGAGCCATCTTTGGCAGGCGATTTAAGTCTCAGCACATTCCCGGTCCTGGCTTTCCTACCGAGTGCAATGCCAGCCAAGACCTTGATCAAGGAATACTGCGATGTTTGCGCTTTTCGTCAGTTGCTGAATGCTTCTGTTGGAACCTTGTTGGATTAGTAGGAACAGCCAATGGAATATGGGTACTTGAAAAGAACTGTTAGGGACGCGGTATTTTCCTGGGAGACGCGGGATTTCCTGTGGCACAGGAGCACAAGGAAGCAAAATTCCGGATGTAATTTATCGAAGGGAACTTTCCTGTACAAGTCTTCCTGTTGCGAGCATGATGTGAGAGGTAAACTTTGGGCAAATTGTGTTTTGCAAGCAGTTTGAGAGACTTCAGACCTTGAGGTATCTAGCCATGAAAAAAATCCGCTCCTCAGAAGCCATCTTTGCCAGTGAAAGCTGTACCCGAACATGGGTAAAAATGCGAACTTGGTAGAGAAGATTTGTGGGGAAATTGCGTAAGAAATATTCCCCTCCCTCTCACGCCTGCTACCCCGCAATACCGCGTCTCTAAGGAAAATACCGCGTCCCTAACAGCTCTCTACTTGAACGTAACATGACCCATATTGTCCCGACGCCATGGCCTCTTTCTCGGATAGAAGGCCAGTGCGATGTTGCTCTCGCAAGATCTTGTCTAGACAGATCTAGACGAATACCGACACAAGTACATCTCTGCGGCCAGAACCGGGAGGAAGAACATCCGAATATTGCTGATAGAAGCCGCACGCCTTCTGCCAGCTTGGGAATCGGCATCGACGTCAGCGTTGTCTGATAGCAATGTCTGACATTCGCGAACAGAATCGTACGACAGCAGTGGAAACAAGAACCTGTTTCGACGCCATTGGTCGCCAAGGCGAGATTGCGTTTTGGGGTAACTCCGGATGGAATAAAGCGCATACTGATATGACGTTTACAAGGAATGCCAATCAGAATTGCTTCGAGAGCGAAGAGCGCAAGTCTACTCGGAAGACTTCTTGGTCTTCTTGGTAGCAACAGTTCCCTCACTAGTATAGACAGGGGTGGAAATTGTTTAGGTTGGCGAGCAAACACATGTGATCAAAGACGACTTACCGGAAGCCGTTCTTGAATCGCTGATGAACGGACTTCAAGTGAGAAGCACGCTTGGAGCCGGCACCCATTCGTCGGATAGCCCTGCGGAATGACAAGATCGGTTAGCGATCACATGCTCCACCGCCATGAAGCTGCAAAGAGGATACTTGCTTCATGCCCCACTGGTACTTTCGGACAGAGGCAGCGGGGTATCCACACTGAGCACAGGTGCTGTTCGCGAGTAGAATTGCAAAAAGAAAAACCGGCGGAAAGAGATTATAGCCGATGTCAGCCCACAAGCCCGACATTCACGTCATGGCATTAACGCACTGCTTCTGCTTGTGGAAGCTCCTTCGTCCACACCTCCTGCACAAAGTGTGCGACTTGGAGTGGGCCTTTCCGAAAGAGGGTGTTCCCTACGCGGTCGAAGTTCCGTACGAGTTGCAAAGCGAAGTGTGTCGGATGACCAGATCAATCAGTGATAAACATCAAAGGACCTTCCGTCAGCACATCCATAGCCATGGAGTGTAGGCACGATAGCCAAGAGGGAGGGTAAACGTACTTTGGTCTGCGAGAAGCGAACGATATCAGCTTGCTACTCAGTACGGCTTCCTGGACCAGTATCCGGGCGGTACTTACCATCTTGCTGAGAACTCGACGTTGACGATGGAGGGCGGAGTCGGCGAAGGTGAAACAAGAGACGAACAGGTCGTGTTCAAACGTTGCGATGTTTTCGAGGGTAATTTGTCGATATGGGGATCGACCCCGGAGCCGCGCTCGGTCGCGAACGGGTGGGTCTCAAGGGAAAAACTTGAACGATGACGGGGTAGAAGCGCGTCCCCCGGTGCGTGTCTCTCATCATAAGCGCATCGACACCCTGGCTCACAATCACGTGACTTTGTGAAGAGATTCTGTTCACCTCCACGCGCCAGCCAGCTCACGTCGCAAAATTTGCTAGACCTACTCGCCTTACCTCCTCGTATATAATCCGGTCTTCACCACAGCCGACCTCATCGTCCTTATGATGTACACTTTCCTTGATCTAAACACACCGACGAGGTAGGGACCGTCACAAGCCAAGTCCCTACGGAACATGGAATAGTAAGTTTTCTTTCTTTATCGCGAGTTTTGGACGACTCGAACCTTCGTCCCCTCTTGCCTACATTGCAATTTCCATTTCCATCGCCCCCTCCCTTTCTTCTTATGATGACCCAACTATTTATTCTCTCCCCGTCTCATCGACCATGCCGAAACAGAGCAAGCGCCTCCGTCGCTGGAGTGTCGCGAAAGGCTCGAGTGGGATCCGTCCCGTTCGAGTTTACATAAATGCTTTTGCCAGCTATTTTGTCTGAATCATAATCCACCTTCTTTCGATATTGATACTCGCTTCCGCAGTGCTGGGCTCTGTCGAGTCGACAACGGAGAACATTGATCGCTTACCGTGACCGTTTTCTTCCTTGTCGCTCGCAGGATCATCACGGGCAGGCCACGGACAGCAGTGTTAATCGGATGTCGTTTGGATCCCTCTTGCAAGAAGTCTGGATTGTCCCGCGAAGAGGTAAGCGGTCACCTCTTTGCCCTACCGTCTGCAATTCCCAATTCTCCTACTCTTCACGGATGAAAACGTCTTTGTACAAACCATACGCAGTTTCCACTGAACAACGCCAGTCCTTTCTTTCGCCGGAAAGTCGGATCCCTCCTTGGGAACCGGTCTATGCTTCTCCCCTACTTCGCATCATCCTTCCCCCGAGTAGATTGATTAGAACCCATTCGAAAGGGGTCGAGGGCCGCTCGCTTCCGCCTGTGCCGGGTCGATTCTCCCTCGTCGTTCGCGATGGGGTTTGACGGATCGGTTCGGTGTGGGTGCAAGCTGAGCGCGGCAGGCCGGGTTGATGGAGCATAGGTGACGCCAGTTTTGAGGTTTTATCTTCCTTGGATGTCTGATCTCGCCCCATTCCTCTATTTCGTGTGACATGGTTTCAGAGAGCGACACGCTGACCTACCGTTCTCGATATGATGACCGGTCTATCTAGGATGTTATTCGTCTCGAGGTATGTTCTCGCGAGATCATCATATCATGATCAGGCCTCAGTCAAACAGCCGCTTTGTAATAAACCCTACAACGGGTGGCATGGGGCAACGATTAATAATATACATGCTTCGTTCGATCACATCGCCTCGTCTCCTCCGTGCATGACTGCTTATCATGACCGATTACCGTGCAAATTATCGTGACTTGGCTAGATGGCACTGTCACATACTGTCGAGACGATCCTTTGTATTATGCTGGCGGTACATCGTTTGTACACCCCGTTGTACACCTTCAACGTTACTGGTGTAAATGTTGAGAGAGTGGACGACTCAAACGGATCGACGAGGCTCGGCATTGCCGCCATCGTCGTAATTCCGCCGCCTTGTCATCCGCTAAGTGAGACTGAGCCTTGGTGATACCATCGCGGGCTCCAAAGATCTTCAGTATACCCTATTGCGAATTTCTTTGTCGGCCAAGTAATCAAACAGCGCGTCGACTGCGATCCTGCAGCCTATCCTCGTCACCTCATCGGTCGAGCCGCCGAAGTGAGGCATGGCTACGACGTTGGGCAAATCCCACAACTTGGCGTATCGCTCTTTTGGTGGGGGCTCCTGCTCCCATACGTCGATTCCGGCACCTCCTATGGTCTTGTCGACGAGCGCTCGGTACAACGCGTCCTCGTCGATGATCCCGCCCCGAGCCGCATTGATGATCACCGCCGATGGCCGGAAGAGCGCCAATTCACGCTCACCGATCATATGTCGGGTCGCAGGAGTGTAAGGGCAATGAAGCGACAACACATCCACTTGAGGCAGCAACTCTTCTAGACTTGATGTCCGCTCATGGGGAATGACGGAATCGCCCGCCACAGTCGACCTTGAAGTCCAGCGGTTCTTGGGCGTTGTAGGGGAGAAGACGATGATCTTGCAATTGAACCCGTAGTGAAACATCTTGGCCGTCTCGCGGGCGATATCACCCATACCGACCAGGCCAATCGTTCTGCGATAAAGTCCCGGAGCCAAGGCTGTGATCGAGGGAATAGTCTCCCCGGCTCTGAGACGGGTATTGATTTCGCCTATCCGTCGAAGTAGGGTCAAAGCAAACCCGACCACCAACTGCGGAGACGAAAATGAAAGTGTGTCAGCATTAAGCTGTACCAGTCGGACAGGCGAGCATACCTCAGCCACCGGCACCGCATTTCCCCCGGGATTGTTGAGAACTGCCGTCTTCTTTTCTAAACAGGTAGCCTTGTCGATCGAGTCGACGCCAGTACCATTCCGCGCGATACACCGCAGCTTTGGGGCGGATAGCAGCTGTTCTCGTGTCAGACCTCCCTGTCTCAGTACTGCAACGATGTGAGCTCGTCGCCCTTTTGCGACAAAGCAAAGTGATCTCGGATAGGGACTTACAGATGCCATCTACCTGTGCTAAGATCTGCTCCTCTGGTAGGTCTCCCGGCTGATACAGATGGAATTTCTCCTGTGCGTACTTGATCGCCTGAGAGTGTGTTACTATCACGGGTGAGTATGAGCTGACTCGGTAGTTTCGTGCTCTTGGATGCTCACCTCTTCATGGAAAGCCGAGGGCATGTAAACTTTGGGCTTGTCAGAGATCGTCATTGCTACGGCGATGAGTAGATGGAGATGACCAGCTACGAGGCAAAGGGAACATCGCCATCGATCACATGTCACGAGCAGCTAGAAGTTGAAAGCTAGAAGAAGCTTGAAGACATGTCCCTTCGGCGAGTGTTTACTCGAATTTGCTTCCGAGTCCGTCCGGCCGATAGCCCGGGAAGCGCTTCGTTTCATCCTTGTTACGTTGGCCATGACCGACGATCGAACCTGCACCGCATGTATAATGTATGGAAGGCTATAGGACCTAAAGATACAAGTCAGGCTACAACTAGATTCTGGAATGCGCTACAGTGTATTTTCAGACCTCGTTCAGTCGCGTCATACGCTTGCTCTACAAACTATCGTGCATCTATCCCAATGTTAGCACTGCCACTGCCGAATCCGGTTCACGGGAGATCGGGTTCACCTAAGCGGTTGACACTCGAGATCCCATCTCGAAGGTTGTACCGGATCGGCTTTTGTCCTCGAGGAGCAAAGACACGAATGCGGAGATGATCGAAATCACCGCCATGAAGATCCACCAGAGGTTCCCATTCAAGACCTTTTGATCGATTGATAGTGCAAAAACCTGGAAGCGCGATGATCTTGGCCGTCGTACTCTCCTCGTGAAACGTATGCCCGGTGGGACTTACCGAACTGACCAACCAGGGGCCGATGACCCGGGAAAGACATTGGACACACGTGCTGACCCCATTCAAACCCGCGATCGCCCTTTTGTCGGGACACGCCAACTGAACCACAACCATGCTGACGGAATGGCTCATGCCTGTGCAGGACCAACACATTGTCTGAGCGTTTCGTCCTCAAGGGCCTTGAACAAGGATTCTCACCAATAAATGTTGACAATGCCAACCAAGCCATCAAAGCGATCCACATGAGCCAGCTTCGAGATTCGCCGTTCTCTCCGGCATGTTGACCCTCCGAAAAGACGGCGACGACCCGGACCAACGGTAATGTCAGGAAAACCAAGACCTAGAAGATAATCTTGGTCAGAACAACGACCCGCACCCAATGACGCCATCGAACGCTCACCCAGCCAGCATTCAACCGCTGGAATGCGAGCACCGTGCCATATTTACGTTGCATCTTGCTCAAGAAAGTGAGCTGACAGACAACAGACCATAACCCTTGAATGCTCAAGGCCGTGCCGATGGCACTGGGAGTCATCCCAAGACCGCTGCGAAGGTTCAGATTAGGGTTGAAGTCGAGAACTCTTATGTGACCAGACTCTAAACTCACCCAGAGCGAGTAGGCGTGTAAGCGTACAGCAAGATCAAAGCTGCCCATCCACCCCCAATAAAACTGCGGATTCCGGAGTGTGAGCAAAAGCACTGGTTCACGCATCGGGCACGTTGATGAACTCACGATAATAGGAATAGGGACAACAGCATCCTTTGGATTGATTTGACGCTCAATAGCTCCTTCAATCCCCAATGCACCTGATCGTCTGGATCCCAGTCGTCCACCTCTTCACCTGGCTTGTCGAAACCGTCTAATATATCCGAGAACGACCGGGGGGATTTGAGGGTCGGCGAGTCGGGGTCCCCGACAAGGGTTCGTGTGTCATCGTCGTCGTCCTGAGCGTCCCCGTTCATGGAGTCCAACTTGGTCTCATCCGATTCTACCGGTTTATAAGTCGCCGCGGAAGGTCGATTGTCGGATTTGCTTTGACGGTACAATAACCCTGCGTGAGTTTCTGAACAGAAAAGGGATTTCTTCAGTTCTACCTTGCCATCGTACGACGATGGTCCTACTTTGGATCTGACCTCTCATGAAAAGCGCCGTGAATAGCAATCCAGCCAACGTGATACCGGTCGTGACGAGACAAGGCAAGAGATAGGGATGTTCTTCCAGCTTTCCGCCGACTGCGAACAGGTGGGGATACCGTTCTACCGGATGGGACAGGTAACCTCCTGAACGGCGAAAGTTCACGCATACAAGGACGTTGAAATCAGTAAGGGATTTGCCGCGTTCGCTTCCAATCTAGGGGAAACATACCGATGGCGTTACCGAAGACGGATCCCAATATCCATACGAGACCGTAGAGCGCGAAAGCTGGCCAGACCGTTGATGAGTAGAGTAAGAAGGATGACGTCGATGCTACTCACCATCGGGAGCATTCGACTCGTCGGTAATTTCTGATACGGCAGCCCGAACGACCTGGATCAACGACCCGATCCGTTGACAGCCATCAGCCATCCACCATCTCTCACTGATGTCCGTTCGAAAGCTTTTACGCACGGCCACATTACCATTCAAGGCTCCGGAAAGACTCCGAGTGACGATCAGCTGCCAGTACTTTGTCGAGAATCCATACAATGCGCTCGAGATGGCCACGCCCATCAAGCCAAGCATGATGACGGGTTTCCGGCCGATCTTGTCGGACAGCGTGGCCCAGTTATATACCGTAAAAACCTGTACGCCCGCAAAGACGGCCTCGACTACTCCGCTGTAGTATCCCACACGGTCTTCGTTTTCGGCAATTCCAAGTTCGCCGACTTGCTGGTTGATGTAGGGAAAGAGGGAGGTGTACGAGACTAGTGCGGCACACAGGGTGAAACGCGTGGATTTAGCGTGTTTCCCATCCATGTTTCGGGTCACAGTCATTGTGTGTGAAACAGCCGGAGCGCGAAGGCAGGATGGGCGCAAGACGTACTCGGTTCAGCCAACCTACAAGTCCGACATGCCCCCGGAGGAATAATCGTCCACACCGGTCAGCTTGTGCGTTGCCCTCTAAAGCTTACGATCATACAAGATCCAAAAAGCGGGGTTGCGCGACTTGCCTGACGATCATGAGGACGGCCAGCTGAGCTACAGGCAAGGGCGTCCTGCCAGAGGACGACAGAGGTGCACTTGAAGCGGACTGCATGGTCGACAACGGATTCCTGTCTTTTTCGGATGGCCTTTTCTGGCTTTCGGATTGGCGAGTTGTATGCGCTTCCTAGTATTCGTGATCGGTTCAATTAGGTGATACGACTGGGTTTCCATCCGCTCTGAGCGCTCTGACAAACAGGGAGAAAGTCTGACGGAGTTTCGTGATTGAGGCCTGTAGGTGGTAATGCTATCGGGACGACCAAGCTGGATATCAGGCTGGACGATGGTGAACGTGACGAAGCCCGATTTTACCGAGACTTTCGGTCGATCTGTCCTTCTCCGTATAGGCAGAGTGTGGGAGGCGGACGTGGTCAACTATGACCGTGCGCTGTTATGGTGCGTCTGGCCTATAGTACCTCTCTGTCTGAGCTACTTTGTTTCTATATGAATCCCATGCCGTATTCATCATCATCGTCGTTGTGTGCATGCGGGGCAAACGATGCTAGCGTTCGGACGAGACCGAAGCCGAAGAAGAGCATTGAGGATCGAGTCAGCAAAGCAGCAGCAAGCAGCAAGCTAGCCAGCAAAAAGTAGATCCAGAAAAGTGGAGGAGGGGGATGCCGATCGAGACGTCGAGAGAGAAGAGATCTCATGGATCATGGATCGATAAGTGCATCGAGAGGAGGAAACGCCACCGACGATTGCGCAACGCCGAAGGGAGAGAGCTAGAGAGAGAGAGAGAGAGGGGGGATTCCCCGGACCGAAACCCGGGGATCGGGAAACACACCCACCTGTGATTATGTAATCAATCAGCCTGGCATCCGGCGGATCCGAAAACCCTGTACGAGTACACCTCCCCTCCACTCCACTCCTCGCACTCGCACTCCCCCCTTCTTCTTCTTCTTCGTCCTCGACCATCACAACAGCAGCAGCAGCCTTGAAAAACAAGCCTCGCCGTCACGATCACCCACTCTACACACAATCAAAAGATCACACCACCCATGTCCACCCAAGTCAAATACGAAGACGATGACCTAGAGTTGTACGGTGGTCAGTCGAACCATCTCGGCGTCTTCTAGCGACCCCTCTCTTGGTCTACCCGCTTGTCCGCACGCCCAGACTGACCAGAATTCGTCGTACCTCGCCCCCTTGACAGATATCGATCACGAGGATGGCACGGGCGAGCTCTTGGATCCGGACTTTCAAAAGGACGCTAACGATGAACGGGACGAAGGTGCCGTGGCTAACGCGCTCGGTGACGAGGACGAGTCGATGACGGGCACGGGTGCGGCCACATCAGCCACGCAGGCCCAGGGTCAAGGTCAAGGTCAAGGTCAAGTGAGTCTAGTGTACCTACTGGTAACGAATCCGAGTCAAGACAATCTGACCCCACCTCCGATCATTCTTTTCGCTCGCTCTGTCTTGCCTCTTTGCCTTTGGTCCTTGATGGTCTGTGCTTCTCATCGACCTAATCCGAACCACCGCACACAGCAACAGCAACAACCCGCTCCCATCCCGACTTTTCAATCCAATAACAGTCAGTTCCAAAACCAAAGTCAGAATCAACCCCAGGCCTATCAACAGGGCCAACAAGGGGCCGGAGGTGGAGCTCCTTATGCCCGAGCGTACAATGGGGATGACGGGAGGGGGAGAGGGGGAGGATCCACCAGCGATGGAAATGAAGAAGGGTGAGTCTTGCTCCTTATCGATCGTTTACTATTCCACAGTCCCGGTTCCTGCCCCCCTTGTCCTGCGGTCTATCGGGATCGACATCGGTCAGGTCCGTTCTTTTCGCTACCCGTCGGGGTCGATGGACGGCCGGTCGTGGGAGGGACGGGGAGGAGGTGGATCGCTCGCAGGCCCGGCTGCGTTACGAGTCGACCGGCGCCGTCGTGTCAAATGCAGGAGTGCGTGGGCGCCGCGAAAGAGGTGGTTCACCGCAGATGATTCGAGCGGACGCTTTCTTCCTTTCGGATGGACCGCTATATCTAGACTGGACGCTATCAGACGTAGATCTTGATTAGGAAGACTGATATAGTTCTCGTATTACTCTTTCGGATACTCTACTTCGGTATCTGCATTTACGGAAATAAACAACTACTGCCCGTAATATATCTCACTTTACGCTACGGTTCGCCTTATACCTGCAATATCTACCGATAACTACTACTGCTACTACTTCTACATCTAATATTCTACGGCGAACGATCCTATACTGCCCATCTGCTATCAATACTATCACTTCTACCTATACTGCGGATGAATATGGCCCCGGATGGGAATCGATGAATCTGATGACCTTGAAACCGATTCATCCACTGGATGATATTCCGGTGTGATATATTCACGTCGGCCGTATCCCCACACGTCCTCCACAATCGTACTGGCATGGTACAATGGAAACGCCGGTGGTTATATCTTTGCCAATTGCATCACACTCGTTCGCCCTGGCCCATGTTATTCCTTTGGGTTGCAGCAAAATGTTCATCGGAGGACTCAACTGGGAGACGGACGACAGTGAGCGCAGATCGATCTATCTCTTCTCCTCACAAGACGCTCACTTGTTACCTTTCCCGGCTTCTTCAGACAGCCTACAGGGCTACTTTTCCCAGTTTGGCAGGGTGGCATCTTCTTCCATTATGCGGGACCCTTCGGGAAGGTCGAGAGGATTCGCGTTCTTGACCTTCGAGGATCCGGCCTCGGTCAATGCCGTCATGGCCAAGGAGCACGTCTTGGATGGCAAGATTGTGAGTGACAGCAATGACGGGGTCGTAGGCAAGCTTGGCAACGATATACTGACGAGACGAGTTGTTGTGCTTTCGCACATTACAGATTGATCCGAAACGAGCGATCCCTCGAGCGGAACACATCAAGTCCCAAAAGATCTTTGTCGGCGGCCTGGCTCCTACCGTCACAAATGCTAGTTTGAAAGCCTTCTTTACCGATTATGGCACCGTCATGGACGCCCACGTCATGTTTGATCGCGAGACGAACCGGAACAAGGGGTTCGGCTTCGTCACTTTCGAAGATGACGAGGGAGTCGAGAGGGCCATGGGCGCTACGGGACAGGAACTCGACGGCAAGCCGGTCAGTTCATCACCGCGACGGGTAAAGCCTTCAAAGCGTGGTGATCGGTACTAATCACCCGGCTCAATCTGCAGATCGAAGTCAAAAAGGCTCAGCCCAAACACCAGCGAGAACAAGGCGATACCAACCGTCGTCATATCGGCTCGTACATGGGCGAGGGCGCCCAGTCTGGCAAATACAATCACAACATGAACGCTGGGGGAGCGATGGGTCAGAACCCCATGATGAGCGGTATGGGCATGAGCGGGATGGGCATGCCGGGCATGATGGGCGCAGGTGGATTTGACCCCCAAGCGATGGCCATGATGTATCAGCGAATGATGATGAGTGAGTGACAACTGACGTGATCGAGCGACATTCAGCCTAGAAAGGGCTAAAGCGCTTGCTCATGCAGATATGATGGGAGGTATGAACGGTATGAATCCTATGATGAACATGGGCATGATGAACCAGGGTGAGTCGGGGCATATCATACCTGGTCAAAACCGCCGTCCCGTGCTGAACTTCAACCCTTCGCTCTATAGGCCAAGCGGGCGCAATGGGCGGTATGGGAGGGGCCAGTCCGGGTCAGACCGCTGGTGCCATGCCCAACATGATGGGTGAGGACACTTCGAAGCATGCGGTAGCGCCTAACCCTTACTGACTGTGGGCTCGGTCAAGCCACAGGTATGAACATGCCCGGCGGCGCGTACAATCCGATGATGATGATGAACAGGATGGCAAGTCAAAGGAAGTCTACTGATCAAAGCCTTCGAGCTGACCTGGTCTTGCTCCTCCTTCAGACTTCGCCCAATGCTGCCCTCCCAGGGGCAATCCCTCCTCAGAACCCTTCGGCAACCCCAGCCAATGCGCCCAGAGGTCCTGCAGCGATGCGACCGGCGGGATTGCCTTCAGCGCCTTCTGGCGGGGGTCAACCAGCCCGATATTCTACGCAGGGCCAGGCTAGAAGCAAGCCATACTAGAGCTTCGCCTCGATACCACTAGCCGTTTCTTGTATGAGAACCATTCATAACGAACGATCATTATCGAGTAGACTCGAAGCGAATATTCATGCATTTGGTCAGCATTCTTGCCGCACTACCTGGCTTCTCGCGAAGGCGATCGAATGAACTGTCTATTATTTATTGTTTGCCTTCTGATGCCAGGTGGACGGATCACGCAACAGGAAGAACTCGGGTGTTCCTCCTCTTTAGTTTGGCACATGCTGACATTCGATACATCGGGATGTAGGAAGTAGGTCTTGTGCTATACGCAGCGAGAGGTCTTGGTTCTTGAGTCGGTTCCTCATGCCAATATGTGGCTCTGCTCAGCAGCGAGATAATCAACCAGAGCCATTCTCTCTTACTGCACGAGCTGCCTAGCGTATTGTAAAACGTCGCTAGTGCTTCATGGCGATAGCCGAAACAATGTTTTCATGTGCGCGCAGTTGACAGGCCACCGATCGACCCGACACCCCCTTGAGATTCACGCTGATGTCGGGAAAGATAGACAAGAGGCAGAAAATAATTCAATTGGGCGTAAAAAAAATGTGCTTTTTACAAAAACGGCGACACGACTTTTATGAGACGACAGTTGTTGCTACAGACAAGAACTAACGAGCGATGTACTTGTTACACCAAAATACAGTACTAAAGTCATGAAACCCGGATAGAGCGTCCCAAAATGGTTGTGGTCGGGTTTGCGATTGTGAAACCCGTTGGTCATGGTCGAGTCGTTAGAGAATTTTGTTTGGCATGGTCTGCAAGGCGGCCCTTATCGTACGATGGCGACGCCGACCCTGAAACCGGCCTCGCCAGATTTGGGTGGAATGTCCAGCACCTCATTAGAAGCCACGTGACCGAGAATGGAGTTGTTTTCCGGCTCGTCCGAGTCGATCGTAGCGGTCGAGATGATCCTGTAATTGCTCAGGTCCATCGTTTCCAAACTAGGACGTCGGTTCTTGAGCCTGTCCATAGTAGTAGGGTCGGTACTGGACGGGATACTGATCGACCCTGCGCTCGATCGTCTTCGTCCGAGTATAGCAGGAATGGGGTCCACGTCGTTTTCGGTACCAGCGGGCGACGACGGTACAAGTGCCGGGACGGCGGGCATGCTGGAGAAGAGGCTCGACACGTCGATAGGCGAGATGGGTCGGACCTTGATGTGAGGGGAAAAGACGTCGTCGTCATCGGACGACATGGCCTCTTCTTCTTCGTCGGATGATGATGTGTCCTGGTCGACGTCCATCATGATCGAATGCAGGACCGATTGGTGGTCCTCGTGCTCGTCCCTTTCCACGTGAGATTGCCAGAGGGGACTCGAGCGGGTAGGCCTGGCCAACAGCTCGCTTCCCGAACAACCCCTGAGGGATTGTCGGTTGCTCCATGATCTCCTCATCGCCTTGTCGACCTGACGGCTAGCCTCCAAGCTTTCCAACCATTTCCTCCTGCCTTGCTCCTTCTCGATCATGCTGACGAGCTTCTGGATCGAGCTCATACGGGAGGCGAGAGCCGCCAACCGGGAGACGAGATCAGCATAGGCAGTCCGCTGAGAGAAGGGCAAGCTGGCGCAAGCGGGCAAGGTAGATAGATGGGCGAGCGGAGACATGCTCCAACTCGGTCGGGAGCCGTCGTGGTTCCAAACCGAAGTGGCTGGGGTGGTAGGCGGTGTAGAATCACAGTCCGAGGCAGACGAGCTCGCATACGAGTCGATCGAGACGGTGGAAGCGAAACCTCGAGCGAGCGTACCGTGGCATTCAGAGGAGGACGACGAGGCGTCCGAAGGGGATCGGTTGATTGAAATCGGTCCAAGGCAGCTTTGGCCGGTCCGCTGCAAGATGGCGTCGACTTCGCGCTTGATCTCTTCCCATTCCTGCCTCTTGGCGTTCAGCTCGCCCTGCAGGCTCCACATCATGAAGCTCGAGGGCAAGGTCTCCTTGAGCGCGGCGAGGACGTATCTTCGAAAAGCGTCGACCAACAGGGATCGAGCTTGACGACGATGGACGCGAGCCGGGTTGGGTGGAGGCGGGGCGGGCTTTGAAGAAGAAGAGACATTGGACATGATGGGTGAGAGCAGGGCAGAGAGAAGTGCCGATGGACTCCTCAATCCGCTGCTACTGCTGCTCGTGCTGCTCGAAGATCCAGACCTGGAAGAAGCTCGAGAATGTCCCGTAGGGGTGGTAGCCTGCTGTTGAGCGGCGAACGAGAGCTGGACCTGGGCTACGACACCGTCCAGCACAGATCGGCATCCACTGCTGATCGACAAGGCCATGGTCGTTCCATCGATTAGGACGACGGTGATCCTCTGCTCCTTGACGTCAAAGGTGACCTCGTCGACGATTCCGGGGATCCAGGAGGCCTTGTCACCCAGCAAGGCGTTGGGGCAGTCGACGCCTTCCTTGACGCAAGCGTTGCGATGCGTGAGGAGGAACGGAGGAAGAGGCAAACTCTTGGAACTGATCGTTGGAGCGAGGTCATCGGTGAGCGGGCGTGTTCTTCGTCTCCCAAGAATGCTCTGAGTAACTCACGTATAAGGAGCCGTGGTTAACGGCAGGGTGAAGAGGATGGTTGGAGGAGCTGACTGCCTGGCAGTGGGAGCTGGGAGTAGTCGGAGCAGCATGATGGAGTTGTTGAAGATGATTCGAGACGTTGATGATTGTGAGGACTAGGACTAGGACTAGGACTAGGAGAGGAGAATAGAATCGAGGGAGAGAGAGGGAGAATGGATGTCGTTTCAGGATGCCATCAAGTATACGTGTCGTTGGGTAGTTGAGAGATGGGAGTGAACGGAAGTAGGCCGAGTGAGATGATTCCGGGTTGCAGGTGGGAGGTATATATATATCCAACGAGGTCCGGAGGTTAAAGAGCGGGCCGGGTAGTGAATCGAAAAGAAGGGAGGGAAGGAGAAAAAAACGTCCGATGCGCGAAAGGAGAAAGGGATTGATTGATTGATGTCAGAATGTGGTGGTGATGGTGATGGTTGGGAGGATGTGTATATATCATTCGACCGACCGGTTGACTCACCCAAGGGGGGGACTGATCGTCGCGACTTCTCTCTCTCTCGAGACAGATCTCGCTATCTCTCTCTCTCTTGTGCGCGGGCCAGGCGAGACAAACAGAGCGATGACCGAGGGACGATCAGGTCGGCACACGCGCGCGCGCGCCAAGTGGATCCCGAGCTAAAATATGAAACCTTGTTTCAGAAGAAGAGAACCGAGCGGGCCCGGCGGGAGGGGAAGCACAAGACGCGAGGGACGGCTTCGGATGCAAAAAAAAAGATAACCGGGAGTGCCGTAAAATCCAATTTCCGAACCGAAAGTAAGAACCAGGGGCGTTCCGGATGCAAGGGCAGTCGCGGCAGTCGGTTCCTTTCTTTGTCTTCGTGCGAGGAGACAAAGGTTGCACAGGACAAAAGTTGGGTGTAGGGGGCGAAGGGCTTGAGCTTCAAATCTAAAGCGGTCGGAGGGAGAACGACTGATGAAGAGGTAACAGTCCATTCCGGTTTTGTACAAGAAAGCCAAGACGGACCGGCCCGAGTAGAGTTTTTTCGCATGTCGACGTCGTCGTCGTTGTCGTTTCGAGCGAGAGGTCGGGGAATGAACAAGGGAGCGATCGGTAGGGTCAGCAATCGTTGTCACGGTACCCATGATCGAGATCTCAACGTCATCCGTCCCGTAGGATCATCGTTCCATTCTTCCCGGAGAGAAGCTGACCCACGAGGACGGACCGGGTGTGTCGGTACGAGGAAGGAGAGGAAGACTCACGGCTCTAGGGCTGGGAGGTGAGACAAAAGGTATGGCACAGCGCGCGCAAGGGAGAGGACGCGGGAGCTTCGGAGCCTTTCATTCCCCGGAACCAATCGATCGGGAGCCAACGACCGAGGCGCGCGATGACGGATGATGACGGGTGGGAAGTGATAGGATGATCGGGAGTGGTTTGTGCGATGGAGGATGCAAGGATGGGTGTGACGGCGACGGTGAGAAGGAAGTTCGGTTCGTTTCAGCTCTCGAGTCCCGTCGGCAGCGGTCTTTCGTGATGACGAGCATGGTGTTTCACCATGCACCAGGACGAAAGGTCCAAGTGTGTGGTGCCGCGATGACTCACGATTCCTTGAATCCCGTGACGTTTGGCGATGAGGTTCAGCTGACTGATGAGACAAGACTTGACCGGCAATTTGCGGAGATGAAGTGGATGCCGCTGGAGCGAACGAGCAGGAGATGATGATGGCACCGGCAATGATGAAACGCACGTCACGCTCTGTCGGACCGACTCTGGTGTTGTCCAGCGAAGATTAATGAGTGTTTGTCGAATGTGCTCGGGTCTGGCTCGGCGACGCAGATGAAACGGATTCGTGCTCAAATGAAGTGAAAGAGGGGTTTGGGTGTCACGGGAAAAGGGGCCAGACCGGATTGTCACTCTTGGCTACACGGTAATATATGCCACCTCCGAAAAGAACATTCTCTGCCATCGATCGGGAAGGATACGACCGAAGCTGATAGTCCTTTCCGGGTTCGTTCGATCCTTGTCCACACCACGAGTTCCCAGACTTTTGGTTGTGTCCAGTTCACCACACCAAACTGTGATCGTGAACAGGCGGAGGAAACGCCTTGTTCGACATTGCGCCATGAACATCGTCGGAACAACGTCTTCCCCTATTCCTTCCTGACCTCTTCACATCGACCGAGACCGGGTCACTGTTACGATCCGGCTCCTCCACGTCCACTGCATCACCTTCCACGAACCTCGGATGTTGTCCTATGTTCCAGAGGGAAAAGCCAACGACGTTTTTCTACCTGTGAATTAACCCAATGACCGAGCTCAGCTGTCAAACCTTTCTGGCCAAACCTTTCTGGCCCGGCCGCAATCGTCTTGCATTCCAGCGTTGAAAAGTCAGTGACGTCGAGATCCAAGCTCGAAGTCGATTTTGTCCTGGATCCGGGTCAATCGAAGACACGCGCGCCGTACGAGATGGCTCACCGGACGCCCTCGGAACGCCAAAACCCTCTTTCAGCCCCCCGGACTCCCTCCGCGTCCGCACCCAGCGGCAGTGGAAATCATGTGGAATTACTGTTTCGCACGGAAGTAGAGCTCGAACGTTTGGCGAAAGGCACGAGATCGGGACTCGAACCTAAAACTCCAAAAGAATCGGGCCTGTCATCGAGTTTGATCTTCAGGACCAGGCGCGTAGATCAGGGATCAGGGACCAGATCTTATAGACGCCAGCGTATGAAAGGTTCAGACGCAAGCATCTCGCATGCTAAGGTCAGGGAAGGTGTAGATGCACACGATGAACCACTCGGCTCTTTTGCTTCCATTTCGAGGTCGGTTCCGTATAAAGGTTTGTGTTCCGAAGCAAACACATGGTACGTCGTGACAAGGGGTTCGTTACTGGGGCGTTAATGTTAAGACGTACGCGAACAGGGTCAGGGACACTGGTCGCGATGGGGAAAACGTGACTATACGGAAACGGAGTCGTCCGTGCTCCAGACGATTGTCTATCTACGCTCGGGTCGTTGCGGATGTCCTAGATTCCTGGTCGCCCGCTTAGCAGGTGCTCGAGCAGTCACAGTCCGAGCTTCAGGTCGGTTGAGCCGAGGCTCGGGGACGGATGGAGTCGGAACGTCCTCGCCCTCTACCGGTTGTTTTCTCCTGGCGGACCGCAACGTTCGGCCCTCGGGTACTGAGGATTGAACAGCCGGGATAGCAGTCGTGGTTACTGTGGTCTTGCGTTCACGGGTTGTACCCACAGGTCCCTTCAAAGCGTTCACCGTCGGTGTCGACGTCGACTGCGTGGAGTCAACCCTCTTCTTTCTCAGAGGCGCGGCACGCGCCTGTCTCGTATCATTCATAGACTCCGCAGGCCGTTCGATCCTTCTGACTTTCGGTACACGAGCCTCGATCCCCGTGTCCACCTGTTTCCTCTTTCGTGGGGTCGTTTTCCTCCCCATCATAATGATGTCTCCGGTAGGGTCCGTGTTGTCCTCAGTGCTTTCATCTCTGCCTCCGACCACCGAAACACTTCGGATGGCCTGATTCGACGAACCCGTATTTTCGAGACCTTCCATTTCTTCGGCCAATTCATTGACAGTCTCGATGGGGTCAGACGGCCCGCCAGATCGATTGAGACTCGGACCTAAACGTGCCCAAAAGGCTTCTGCCGATGTTTTCCCCGCCGTCGATCGTGTTGGCGGAGCGCTGCCAGTCCGCATTCTTGTGTTCTTGCTCACAAGCGGGTCGACGGGTCGAGAGGGACCTGCTGCTTTCAGACTAGATTTGCTCAGCAAGGTAGGAATGCCCGCCGCCAGTGGATCGAGGGTAGCCGAACGGACTGCCCGGGTAGGTGGTACTGCTGGGTTCTGCCTGGTCACGCTGGCGGCATGGACACCAGCCACATTCGAGTCGACCCTTATGGACCTGGACATCGTCTGCGTTTTCTTGTTGAGCGGCACGCCACCCGAGACCGCTCTTGCCGTGGTAATTGGTGGAGGATCCGTCGGTCGATTGTCCGCCTCGTTCGGTCCATCCTTACTGCACTTTTTGCTCTTCAACGATTTCGACTGATCTTTCGATCTGCACCCCGCCTGCTCGGTCCTCGTCGTTGGCGTTACTTCAGGGACACCATAGAGCGCTCTGGCCTGATACATCGTCTGACGCAACGTCCTCGGTGTCCCGAGGGAGAATTCGAGGACATTGTCGAGTACCGATTTGCGAGGTTTTTTCCGGGGTTGAGCCGACGTGACGGCGGTGTCGGGCAACATAATTTTGAATCCGCCAGGTGGTGGACCAGGAGAAGGTTGTCCTACTCGAGCGATCCGACCGTTTGATTGTCGAATTGACTCGTCCGGTCTGGCCTGACCCCAATACGACCGAACTCTCTCGATCAAGGTCAAAACCGGTACCACCGTCGTACAAAGTACGAGCTGCAGCAAGTACTGCCCGACGAGGCCAAAGAGGGAGAAAGAGAGGTCGATTGTACGAGAATATCTCTTGAGTCTAGGGAACAAGACTCGGTCGTAGATATAAGGGAGAGTCTGTTCGCGATCATAGGGTAAGTTGGAATATCCATTTGACGAACGTGTCTTTCAAACGAATTAAGAACTCACAGAGGAGCGAGGGATGCTGAGTGCGAGCAAAAAGACGATCTTGACGTGGTTGTAGAACGGCATGATAAGCCCGATCGTATGGTCCGCAACACCCTCCGAGTAGCTGAACAGCATCTAAAGAGGAACAAATGGCTGTAAATGATGATCACACATGTTCAGTTTTCTTTTGCCACCCGGACTCACCCATACAATCCATGATTGCAGAACCTTTCTCAATTTATCTCGCTTGAGCGTGCTCATCCTGGTTCTTGGTGGTGTCGCCTGCAAGACTGTAGCATCCTTCTCCTCTTGATCGACGATTCTGATCTTGCTCTTCCGGGATGCAGGTTTCTTGATAATCTTGAGAGTATCGATCAGCTGTAATGACAGCCTATATGATTCCAGTACCAAGGGGTGAGCTCACAACGCCAAAGATAGTTAGTCCTGGTCCGACTCACCAAGTCAGCTTCAAGAGCGAGACAATCAACGGCATCACGACACGGGTTCCCGGTACATGTTCCTTTCAAGTCAAAACCTGGGACTCGGCAAGATGTCGTATTCTAACGGTAGATAAAGGGTACGCTTATTGTTGTGATTGATTACCATTGCAACGAAGTTCGAAGTAGTCGATGAAGTTGAGAGAGAGCTCTAATTCTCTGCTTTTGCCTTCTTAAAGACCCGCCCGACAGCGAAATCGTAAACAAAGCGCGACAATTGATCGTTCAAGCTAGTAAACACAGTCCGTACAGTCCTCAAAGGAAAAGGGTCGATGCAACAGCCATACAGCCTTGATTCCGCACGGCGACTCGTAAATCCCCACATAAACTCGATATATCATCTCTTGTCTACAAGTGGGGTTCACCGTTCTCAGGTGTCTGTGGGAGGGGGCGAAGGAGAGAGAGAGAGAGAGAAGATAGAGGATGGGGCGTTTTCGGGATCGACTAGCTGGGAAAGGCTAATCTACTCCTCGTCGGCCTCGATGACGGTGGTCTCGAGTCCCTACAAGAGTAGCAAGAAAAGTATGATCAGCTACCAGTCTACTTTGACCTCGAAGGACCGTGCCGACCCTTTCGCTCACCTTGAAGCTGGTAACACCCTCGACGTGGTGAGCCAAGACGTAAAGCTTCTCCTTGGCACCCTCGTCGTCGTTTCGCTTCCTCTCCAACCTGACCCTGATCCTGTGAGGGGGGGATCGGACACCTCGGGCCCAGACGGCCTGGTTGAGACCGGGGGTGATTCGAACGTCCTGAACACCCATCGACTTTTGAGCAAACTCGACGATCGACTTGATGGCCTTGGGAGCCCCTGCAGAACAGAGCGAAAGAGCCTGATGTCAGCAATCTTGCCCGACTGCAGGTAACACTGATTTTCCGATGCCCAGACGTACTCTTCTTGAACGAAGAACCGTGGACCCGCTTGTGCAAGTGAACGGTGTATTCACGGGTAACCACGTCGTTCAGGGCCGACCTGGTCTTCTGGGTCTGAAAAGTGGCAAGGAGTAGAGAGGCGTACAGGTTTAGCGACTCGAAGACGAAATGACGGGTCTCTAAGCGAAGCGTCTGGGTAAAGGTCTGGTTCTAGGTCTCGGCTGGGCGTGCAAGCGAGCCTGAGGTAATGCAAGCTCCGGCAGACTTGCTTGCGATTGTTCGACTCGGTCAAGTCCATGACCGCCAGTCATCGCCCGGTCGATTGGACGGATCCAACCTCGCTTTCTTCTTTGACATCATCCTCCTGTATTCTTTCCCTTTGGGCTTGTGCGACCTAGTCTCCTCCAGCCCCGTTCCCGGATCTCTGATACGATGCCATAATGGGATTCTTAATCCAACGTCCACCATGATTCCAATCGCCTGCGTGTGACAGATATCACAGAGCCGTTCTCCTCAATGTTGCGCCGGAAACACCGTCTTTCCGTGTCCTTCACTTTCGCAAATCATCGACGGCGGACAAATGACGAGCGTCTTTAGGAAGATGTGTCGATGGTGGATCGAAGGGGAGTCCTTAGGATATCGCTTGAGAGTTCAGGTGACCGCAACTATCGCTAGATTTTGACTAATGTCTATCGTGTCTCCCTCCGTTATTATCCGATGTCCGGTGCTTTGTGTCCTAATGAGCTCCTGCTTCTTGCTAGCTTCAGCTAAAGTCTATGGCCGGCCCATGCTGTTCAAGCGTATGCTCGCCCGGTAGACCATCGTCTTGCCCGTCCCAACAGGTGCAGCCTGAATTCCGCCCAGCTCTTTCCGAGACCTTTCCCAGACCCAGACCCAGCGCAGACGCATTTCCCCATCGCCCATTCGAATTCGCAGGAAAACTAACCTTCTTGTCAGTACGAGCCTAACAGAGCAAACCATACATCGTCAGCCTTTCCCTCCGAGTGTTTCTTGCGGTACGGCGAATGACTGACCATCTTTATCCAAAAGTCGTCTGGGCGAGAGTCTTGAAGGTGGGGTGATCTAGAGGGGAAGTAGGAAAGACGGGAGGTCGCTACAAGGGGTTGCCTTCTCTAACGCTGAACGAGGTGATCTCAGTGACCGATACGGGCGCGACGCAAGGGGGAGTGTGAGGGCGGTAAGCGCGGGGAAAGCACCACAGACAGAGGGTGGTTGGTCGCGCTTCTAGTTGGGTACACAGAGGGAGGTCGAAGGTGGAGGTCAGACGCGAAAGCAATGGCAAAGACAAAGAGAGCTGAGACTCGAGGTGGAGGGTCTCCTTCCTTCCTTCCTTAAGATGGGAAGGGGGAACGCGTCGGGGATATCACCGAAGAGGTGAGAGTACAGGCGGACATATAAGAGTTTCGATATCAATTCAACCGGGAGTAAGAGACCATGTCCGCTCTACGGGACCCCCCGTTGCTCTTCCTCTGCTCAAGTCGTCGTCAACCTCGAATCAACATTTCTGATCACCTACCTCGCACCCTTCGTCTCCCTTCCCTCCCTTCTCGTATCGACGTATTCATCTCTCTTCGGACCCTTACCCTCTTTACGGCTGCCCCTCACAAAAGTAAGGAGCACACCCGCATCGAGCATTCCTACGGAATAAAAAGAACTCGCGAAAGAAAAACGGATCTCTCGAACTCGTCTCGTTGAACACAACCCCATCCCTGCTTTTCTTCATTGATCTTTCAGGTTTCTTAGGTAAGCGCGCAAGGTATCGTGGACCGAATCGACCTTGAGGCTTACCTGGTTCTGTCATCTTTTACCGCCATTCTGCCCTCACTTCACTTGGTCCGATCCAATCATCTGGCACCGCAATCAGCAAACAACAATCCTCCAAGATGACCCGAGTCTCCGTTCTTAACGACTGCTTGAACAACATCGTCAACGCCGAGCGACGAGGAAAGAGGCAGGTGCTCATTAGGCCCGCCAGCAAGGTCGTTGTCAAGGTCTTGTCGGTCATGCAGAAGCACGGTGAGTTGAACCTCTACGTGTTCTGTTTCTTGACTCGTTTCCTCCTCGCCTGCTCTTTCCTTGTCACGATCGTTATTATCACTTCTTTCGCCATCACCTACATCATGAATCCTTACATCGACCCGGGATATAACTGTTTGATCTCGACGACCCTTGGGTCAACATCTAAAACGCTACCGAGATCATCCTTTAAATTTCCGGGACATCAACCCTTCCCCTCATACATCGTGTGCAGAGGAGGGTGGACTGGAAGCGTACTCTATATCAACTCCACGCGTCCTTGCTCCAGGTCTCCCTTGGTTCAACCGAGATCTCGACCTGCCCTGCTTGGTGTTTCGCGCAGGTTCATCCGCCGAGAGCCAAGAAAGATGGGAAGACGTCTCTGTTGACGATACAAGGGAGAAGCCACCTGAAAGGAAAGGGTGTGGGGAAACGCTTCTCGTCCGACATGTCACTATCGGCTGTGGATGCTTAGCTCGAGGACTTTTCGTCTCGATTGTTCGACTTATGGTGTGATCAAGAACGACGCGGCTGACGCTATTCCTCGAAATCGACTTAGGCTACATCGGCGAGTTCGAGCTTATCGACGACCACCGAGGTGGAAAGATCGTTATCCAGCTCAACGGACGATTGAACAAGACCGGTGTTATCTCTCCCCGATTCAACGTCACCCTTGACGCCATCGAGAACTGGGTCAACGTCTTGTTGCCCGCCCGTTCGTTCGGAAAGATCATCCTTACCACCTCTGCCGGTATTATGGACCACGAGGAGGCCAGGAGGAAGCACGTAAGTGATATCACGGACCGTAGCGTTTTCCTTGCTCGCCGATGCTAACGCGAGGTGACGTGATAGACCGGAGGAAAGATCTTGGCTTTCGTCTACTAGACGCAGAGTTCGGTTTCTTTTTGGGTTTACCTCTATCGAGAGCGAAGAGAGATTTGGAGGGTTCGGTTGAGGAAGAGTGGTCGGCGTACGCAAATGCCTCGACCGGTCGGTGGAAGGATTGTAGTCTAGTAGTACCTCCTTTGCCTATCTGCGCGGGTGTCTGTGATGATACCAATCGGGACTCTCCCCCTTCAGTCTTTTCGCATCAATCGTTTGATAGGCTCTGTTTTGAGACCCTTCCGCGCCTTTTCCTCCTCGTCATGACCAGTCTCGTGTTTCACAGCAGAAACAGGAGGGTATTGTTACGGTTTTGGCTTACGACCAGTGTCTAGCCGTAAAGACTCCTGCGCAAGATTGTCTTGAGGGGCTCATTCCAGACTCGTATGATATCGGTGGTTATCAGGAGCTTCTGCCAGAAATGCAACGCTTCACAACGGTGATTGCTGCATGAAGCCGGCTGGAGAACCGAAACGGTTATCGCTCAAGCCATACGAAGAGAATTTGGGGTTTCTGTACATCATCTAGTTGTTTGAGACATCCAGGGGGGATTATTTGGTGTTTGCCGTCGCTGCGATCTCTTTGTTTATACTTGCGAGCGTATCTCCAAAACATAGAAAGATCCACTGGAGAAAGTTGCATTTGTAGCCTGTGAGCATATCTAGAAATGGTAATTGCGAATGTCCTTTTTCAGAAGCGAAATCGCTGGGCGCAATTGGGCTGATGAACGCCCGAATCCAAAGCAAGACATACAGTACCAAACTGCCTGAAACGCGAAATCGCCTTGCCCAACATGACGTTAAGGAGTCCACCTCGACCACATCATGAAGTCGACGTCATGCAAGGCATATTATCAAAAAAGTGGTCGCTACAACCTCTGTCGCGCTATCGCCTAACCCCTTATACTTTTCACATTGGCCTCATAAATTGGCCTGTTTTTCCATTCCCCTCCTCGTAATGATGTAAGATTGTCCGTGAATAAGTTCTCTAGGGTGTTTCCGACGGATCTTTCGACCATTTCCTCGAATTTCCTTGCTCAAGAATTGAAATGAGAATAAAATAAAAAATCAGTCTCGACGACCGCTAAGGACTCACCAAAGTGACGCATCTCGGGGAATTGTCTCCCTTGCCCTAACTTCGATAGATCCTGACTTTGTCATATCTATGTTCTGCACATGCTGCCGACATTCACCAAGTTGTGGCCTAAAGCCAGAGCTTGAAACGCACGTTCCTATGCATTCTGGGCCATGTCTGGCAAGGGCGGGTCAAGATCCTTTACGCTGGAGGGGGGGAGCATCTTCAGCTGTGAATACGTGATCACGCTAAATGCACGGATACTATAGAACCCGAATGCGAGCGCAGATTCTGTGCAAACCTGAATTATCTGAAGCTTCGTCTCTCAAATATCATCCTCTACTACGAAGCGAATTGTTCCCATGCACTGAAATCATGATGCGCCTGGATCACAGACTACCGCGCTGCATCTTCGTAAATGAGCGCCTTTCAAGGAATATCATCCTTGCATGACCGATAACGGTATATGTTGATGCTAGCAATATTCTATTCGTGCGTAAGGGTATACATCCGGAGGATACATATTTCTACAAATTAAATCTCAATCTCCGCCATCTCATGCGGCGCCAACTGCATGACTCCATACTTGCAAAGCTTGCGCCCCGAGCATCTCGGTCAACTTCTGATCCACGAGCGCGTCCACGGCATCGACGTGTTCAACCGCCGAGGGAGATAAAGACGGGACTGCGTCTTCAAAGTCGCTCCGCCGAAGGCAGGTGGTACACTTGTTGAACAACGGCAAAGTCAGTAGACATGACAGGATCCGCACGTTGACATCGCGTCCAATGCTTACGAGTTTCAAATCCCACCAGACTCGCGATTTCCAACCTGCCAACTGTAAGACGCCCGGTAGATCTGACATTGATTCAGACGTCTGCTCGACCATGTTTTCCGGGATCAAGGCGTCGCCCGGATCGGTAGCCATCTCGACCGCTCTCAAAATAGTCTTGTACGCCATCGTCACGTCCCTGCGAATCATACCAGGCGTCAGACATAGGATCCATCAGAGATGTTCGAACACGGGACCGTATCAAGCTTACCCAAACATCAGCGCCGTCTCTCCGTACCGCGTCATGGTCATCCAATCCCATGGCTCTAGCGTCATCCGGTGGGCGAGACACGTCATGGCTTGTTGCAAGTATTGATCACCTCGTCCTTTTGCTGGCACCGGTTCCCGCATCTCCGCCTGAGGGAAATACTTCTGTACGATCTGTCCCTTCGCGTAGGCCCCATCGAGCTGATCCCAACCGGAGAGCAGCAGGTAAAGGTCGGCCAGCAAAGACCAGCCATCTGCGTCGGTGTGAAACGTGTCGAGGTATTTCACCAACAAGGGAACGGTTCGTGCGATGTGTTGAGGTGTGGGATTTGAAAACGCATTGATTGTGACATTGCTCGATTCCAGAGGTTGATAGAGGGCCAGAGTGATGAGCCGCTGATGAGCGGTCTGTTACGATTGCCATAACAGAATGAGCTTCTCATCCAGGCGTTTTGGCAGAGTGACTGCCAGCTCACGATGAATGTCTCGTCTGTGTCGCCTTTCCAGATCGAATTAGCCGCCTTGCCCTTTCCCTTTTCCGGCCCGTCCAGACCAAGCAGGGCTACGTAGAGGTTCTTGGCCGCATCATAGTCCCCCTGTGCCTCGAGCTTCAGTCCTTGCAGAACGGCGATTCGGGGAGATTTAGGGAACTTCTTCTGTAAGGTGGAGATCTGGGTCTGTCGTTATTGGCCACATGAGGCGAGAAGTCAGTGGTCGGCGCCAAGCTTCGAATTGTAAGAAAGGGAGATGCCCACCTCGGCCAGATCTAATCGTTGTAGATCTAGAGCGGCAATGGCTACCTGTTCCCTTACGGCCCATTCTGGATCGGTACCATAACATCTTCGTTAACCTCGCCGGGACTCTACTGTTTCAGACCGGGTCGACGCAATCTGCACTCACCCTGATCACCGAGACTACCACCTCTTAATGCACGGTCACCGAGCTCGAGCACCTGATCCGAGTTCCGAGCGCCTACCGTCCGGTATCTCGCTAGCTTGTCCAGGATCGCTTTTTGAGACATGATCGTTCGAGGGTGTTGGGTCGTTGCGGTCTATCGGTGAGATGATCGTTAACGAGATGAAAGCGACAACCATCCAAGGACTTTGACATAAGTCGCAAGACGCACAGTACCAACTGCTGCACCGGCGGGGTCATCCATCGATCTTCGGAAGCAAAACATGTCACTCGTATCACATCCATGGCCTGTGAAGAGAGGACCCGGCCGACATATTTCACTCTCAAGCACAACCTCAAAAGCAAGACAACAATCGGAAAGCGAATAGTGTGGGACATCAGGCAAAACAAGTCCGAGTCGTTCACCGACGGGAAAGAAAAGGGCTGAAAAATAGGTGTTGGCGGGTCGCGTACAATCCCCTCAAATCTCCCCCCATTTCCCATATGCTTCCCTCGTCCCACTCTCGGATCCCAAGACCATCGCATATTACATGTATGCGACACGTTTAGAACCTGAGCTTGGTGAAGACTACAGAAAACACGCATGCACAAAGGTCAGCCGGATTGTCCGTTGTCACACTTGGCAAACCGCGAGAGCGTCGACTCACACCACCTGTTGGCTCCTCGGGCGTATCGCTCCTCGAAGTGCTTCTTGATGGCCTTCTTGGCGTCCTCCCTCTGAGTGGGCTCCTTGAAAGTCTCCGACGAGACGGATCCCTTCAAGCTCTCGAGCTCGAGAGCGTATCGGGTAGGGAGCAGGTGGGCGTAGTTGACAGTCTGCGCAAAGTCCAGCGACAAGTTCAGAGGTAAGCAGTCAGCAAAGGCCAAGAAGGCAACGTGAAGGGTTGCGCATGGAACTGACCTTGATGAAGGGCTTGATCTTCGATCGCCTGGCAATTCGCTTAGCACCCATCGACTTGGTCACCTTCAGGGGGTACCTGCATCACCCGCAAAAAGGCTTCATCAACACCTTGTCCGATCCGACCGACTCGTCAAGCACAACCTTCACCGACTCACTTCTCGATTCCGGCAACAATGGCGTGAGGGTAAGGCCTGTCCTTGGTACCCTCGTCGACCTGCTTGATGACGACGACCTTCTTTCCAGCTTGTCGTCCAGAGAGGACGACGGCGACCTTGCCGGGCTTGTAGACTGTAGGTGAAGAGGTAAGGCGTGCGTTAATACGAGTGGTTGGCGAGGTTGTGTGATTCTCGGCGCGAGCAATTGCAAGGACGTGTGCGTGTGCGTGTGCGTGTGCATGCGTGTGATGATGTAGCGAGATTTTCTGAACTCTTGACGTCCGTGATTCCTGAGTGCACGTCTATGAACCGAGGAAATTCGCCATGCCGTGCGAGACCCGGTACCTAGTCGAGCGGATTATTTCCTTCTTCTACAGTCTTGATCAGACCAAAGTCTCCGCTCGACTTCTATTTCGTATATCTCCTTTATCCTTTCAATCTCGGATTATCGCGAATTGAATGCTATCTCAATCGACGGTACTAGGTGCCTTCCTATCGAGTTGATGAAATCGAGTGTAGGAGTATGTTGGAGATCCTCGATCGACTCAGGGTTGGTGGTCTTGCTGCAACGACGAAACCCGTATCCTTGGGAGATCAAATGTGTCGCTTCCGTCGTGAAATCAAGCTGTATTGCCTTCCCTCCGACAACTATGATCCTTCTCGTCTGGTCCTGCCCCAAACTGGCCTCGACTCGTCGAGCGTCCTTCTGGCTCTGGATGCTCCCCCGTTGTTCATAAACCCATTCCTCCAGAGATCCTTCCCGCAAGCATGGCCACACCAGTGATCGTCACACACACACACACACACGCCCTGTACACCGCTCATCGACCCGGCAGGAAGTCTTCAAACTCACCTGTAAAGCGAGAAAGAGGATAATCAGCTCAATGATCGCCAAGCCGGCGTACTTGACGCATCTCTACTCACTCTTGACCATCTGATCTCGTTCAAAGATTGATTGACAGGTTGATTTGTGTGAAGGATCCGTGACAGACGACAAATGCGGATGAACGAGAGATGAATTGTCGAGCGAATCAGCTTGCTATATCCGACAGACTGGCGAGAGCATGACGAGTGGACAGACCTTGATCTTTTGTTGTAGGTGTTGTCGGAAGGAGAGGGTGGGGGTGGGAGAGAGGATGGGGCGGGGTGGTGCACGAAGGATCAAGCTGAACCTTGCGAGGTCGTGATTTCGAGAATTGCCAGTGTGCTCGGCCTGGATCTGGGCCTGGGCTGGGGGCTCGTTGGCGTGTGTGCCCGCTGGGGGTTGCTCGCTCGCTAGGGACTCTGCCGTCACCACCCGCACACCCACACAACCAGAGAGAGAGAGGAAGAGAGAGCTGAGACTCGTCGTCTCCCACCCTCCCTCTTCTCTCTCGATTGCTATCTCCGACGCGCGCGCGACCTCCACCTTTGCCACACGAGAGAGAGTAATGCCTGGATACGCGTCGCTCGCTCTCGCCAGCATGACTTCGCGTTTCAGATGGTCACGGTTTTCTCGATTATTCAACAGGCGGTATTTTATAGCACATCTTCGGTGCTGCGATCATCCTGTCGATGCGAAAAGCGCTGTATCATGATGGCAGCGATCGTGATTGTGAAGAAAATATAGTGTCAGGATCATGCCGACGTCGTCTCGATGAACAGGGAGCAAAGCATGTCTTTGCTGGAAAATCAGACTCGCATGGGTGATGAACAGCATCTATAAATGTAATATCTATGACATGTGCAATTGTTGATTCTCCGCCGTGTAAAGCGTGTGTAACAAACGTCAAGTAAGGTTCCGCGTCGAATCTCATGCCTATGCCACAGTGGGCAGCTCGGTAAATCTCGTCGGTACGCCCTTGGTCACCAGATACTTCTTGACGTCCTCCAGCGGCACCTCTTTTCGGTGAAAGATTCCCGCTGCCAACCCGGCCTCGACGTCGGTCTGATCAAAGACCTCTTCGAAGTCTTCCGCTCGACCGGCTCCCGACGAGGCGACGACGGGGATCGAGACGCTTCGCTTGACCAGCCTGACGAGGTCCGTGTCGAATCCCTTGCCGGACCCGTCCCGGTCGACCGAGTTCAAGAGGATCTCTCCCGCACCCAGGCGTTCGACACCTCGGGCGAGCTGGACAACGTCGACGTCGCGGACTTCCCGACCGCCACGGATGGTACACTGGTACCACCACGCCTTGCCACGTTCTTCTTCCCGGGTCGTCGAGATGGCCTCGTCGCCGACGATCAGGCAATCGAGGTGGGCCGCAGGGAACTTGGACTTCCACTCCGGGTCGGTCGTGTCGACGTAAACCCGCTTAGGATCGATCGAGACGACGACGGCTTGGCTCCCGTAGCCCTCGGCGATGGTCTCGATCCCCGTCTTGCCCGTCATCGCCTGCTCGCCCGCGCGCTCCCTCTGCATCATCTCCTCGACGGCGATGACGGCTTCGCTACCGATGGACACCTTGTCCGCCCCGCTCCTGAAATATGCCCCGGCGACCTCGAGCGCGGACCTGGACGTCCCGTCCGGATCCACCGTATCCTTGATCCCTCCTCCGACAGTCAGGGGCACAAACACGGTCTCGGCGGCAGCTCGAACAACCTCGAGCATGGGCTGATCCCGCAGGGCCGAGTTTCGGAAAGAGGTAATGTTGAGGAAACAGATCTCATCGGCCATCTCGTGGTAGTACCTCTGAGCGAGCTCGACCGGCTTGCCCAGATTTCTCACGTCGCCCGCCCCGCCGACTTGGGCGTCCACCTTTTCGCGCACGTCGTACTGATCCCCCTTGGTGACGACGAGGTCGCCGTTGTCGTTGGACCGCACGTCGAGACAAGCGACGATCCGCTTGGTCAACCTCCTCGGCTGTTTGGCCTGCTTGACCTGCTCGTCCACCCACTTGGTCCTCGACCTGACCGCTTCTGGGTCGATCTTGCCGGACAATGCCTCGGGTGACGAATCGAGCCAACGTCGCAAGAGGTCTAATCCGGCCGGACCTGATTTCTCCGGGTGGAACTGCGTCCCAAAGACGTTGCCCAACCGGACAGACGACACGAAATCCTCGTCCCCGTACCTCGACAGCGTGTGCACGTACGGTGCCAAGTCCGAGTCCCGTGACGGGTCAAACGCCACCCGGTAAGAATGAACAAAGTAGTACTGCTCGTCGTCCAGCACCAATTCGGCCTTGTCCGCTTGCTCCTCCCAACATCTCCACACGCCGTTCCAACCCATGTGAGGCACGCTCTTGCTACCCCCCTTGACGACCGTGTCGGATTTCGAAAACTTGGTGACCGGGTGAGGGATCGCGCCGAGACCTTGAACGTCTGGGGATTCGAGCGACGAGGCAAAGAGGGCCTGCATCCCGATGCAGATTCCGAAATACGGGCGACCGGATCGAATGTATTGAATCAGGGGCTCGTACAGTCCCTTGGCGTGGAGAGACCTCATGGCGTGTCCGAAAGAGCCTACACCGGGAAAGATGAGTTTCTTGCAGAGGCGAGCACAGATCGCATCAGCTTGCTCGTCTGCTTGCCACCACGTTCGCCGCCAAAGACTAGACGCTCACCTCGGCCTTATCAAAGTCCCCCACGGTCTGTATCCATTCGAAATCGTAACCGAGCTTATGAATCGAGTTGGCGAGCGACCTGACGTTTCCGGCGCCATAGTCGAGGAGGTAGAGTCGAGGTCGGTCGGTCCTGGTCGAACCCGACGGGTTGGGGATGGGAGGGAGTGGAAGGTCCATCGCAGGCTAGATCACTTGGTAGAGCAGATGAGGTATGACAAGTTGAACGCTGTTCTCACGCCTCGATGGTCCGGCTTTTATGGCTATTCAGACCGACCATTCAAACGAAATGTGTTGACTCGACTCGCGACCACTTCGATGACTCTGTTCACCGAGGGGGATGGTTGATTAAAGGGCGGAAGCAGAAAAAGGTCGAAATGACGTAAAGGTAGGTTGAGCGTGACGCGAAAGATTGGCGCTGCCCCCCCCCGGGCCGGTCGATAGTCGGGAGAAACCCCCCGTTTCATCATCGATCATCGACAACGTGTGCAACGTGTGCTGTCGTCGAGTTTCGTCTCTCTCTTACTCGATCGATCGGTACAGGCGCGGCGAGAAGAACAGGGAGGGAGGGGAGGACGGGGAAACTCTGCTTCCGTTTTGTGTGTTTGTGTGTCTCGGTCTCGGGGCTGGAAGACTAGGTTAAGGGTTCAAGGGTAGCCAAGGTGAATCCCTCGTGATGACTGATCATGACTGATGATGAATGATGAAACGCGACGACCATCAAGGGGGTGAAGCGACAACGCTGTCGTTACGTCGGCCAACAACTAACATCATCATCACCAATCGTCTTGAAACGCTCGTGGAGGCGTGGGGGATGAGAATCGGAATCTTACTTTTTGATGGAAAAGAGAGATCGCTCCGGCGCTCCAGATGGACCGCGTTCGAATGGCGACTGGCTCTTCCTGACCATCCATCGCAGAATCGACGATCAATCTCGTCCCAGTCCCGAAAATCGACACGCCCATCGATGTAGATGATATACACAAGAAGGATAAGAACGGGAGGCCCTAGATGAATAGCAGCAGGCGAACGGGATATAAAAGAGACATATAACGACGTTTGAACTGAGGAGCTCTGAGTGTGGTGTCTGGCGATCCCCCGCATTTCACGATCACTCCTCTAGCAAAGATATCGGTGGACGCACTTGGAAAACCCACCTTTTCGACGACAACGTCACAGACGACGCTCCGCATGACACGTTGTCACTCTTCCACGCTTTCACCTCGTTGCCACATCGACACCGGGAGATCAATCGAATATCGTTGACGCAAATCTCCCAAGCGATACGGACGGACGACTTTGCAGAGATCTCGCCCACGGGAAAACAAATACCCCTGTGAGCTTGCAGACCGCCGGAGCTGAGCTCTTGCTGTATCTGAAGGCATGAAACGCGCTGTTCAGGTTCAGAAAACAGCATCTTCTCATAGACGGTTCGAGTCTTTTCTCATCCCGCCCGGCATCGACAGATACCCTCCTCTGAAGATGAAGGCGTTCGCTCACTCGCTACACATCTTGATAAGCCCGACCAAGTCTCGATCAGACCGGCTCGATCGATCCCCTTCTACACCCAGTCGGAGTCCCAAACACAAGGCGGGAGAGAGTAGCAAGACGGAAGGAGATGCGTTTGGGCTGGGTGGGACTGGTTCTGCTGTGGAGATGGGACTGGGCGGGGGAAGTGGAAGTGGAAACGAGAGTGCCGAGGAGCTACATGTGCACCGAAGAGAAGGAGGAAGCAACGGATTGCTGACAGCCACGACTGCGGGCACGGGGAGCAGGTTCGGAGGAGGATCAGAGAAGGAGAACCAGCCGACGTTCGGGCATACCGCCGGTCCGATCAAAGGGTCGTCAGATCACTACAACACTCCATCGACCCCTCGAGACTCCTCTCCCAGAAGACCTTTGGTTGATCTACCGTTGCCATCGCCCATACCAGAAGACCTGCATCCCAGATCGAACAAGGACAAACCTCTGCCATCCTTCTTGGGGCTACCCCCATTCGATCGGGAAGACCCATCCACAGTCAGCTCCAATTCCCGCTCGGCGAGAATCATGGACGCTTGGGACCCACCCGAGATCTTACCTCCAGCCCAGGCGATTGGAGTCCGGTTTGACGATGCGCAAGACATGGTCGAGATTGTGCAAGAAAAAGGCTCGAAAGGAAACCGACCGGGACCTGGCACGGTAGCCGGCGGTGGGGGAAAGAGAGGCTTTCGACCCAGGATCAAATTGAGTTTGAGCCGGAACAAACCCGTCTTTCATCCTCGTCCACGGCCTCGATCCCAAGATCAGCTCAAAGACCCTGCAGAAAGTGGGATACAGGGACCCCAAGAGCGGCCTTCGAAGACGGACGCCCGCACCAGTTCACGTTCGAGAAAGAACGTTCGGCTACCTCCCCGGTTGACCATCCCCACTACCACCACGGAACTGACCTCGAGCTCGGATCCGCTTTCCCGGTTAGAATCAAATCTGCCCGCCCTTTCGCCCTTGATGGGAACGGTCCCCACGCCCTTTCAAGCGTACCCAACCCCGAGATCGGGGTCGAAAGAGTCGGTTCCCGGATCCAGGTCGAGAGAATCGGGAGACACCATTCGCGGTCACCACGAAGGAGAGAGTTCTTTGGAGATACATAGGCAGCGATGCGTAAGCGATCAAGCGGCCGAGAGGATCTCGTCCGTTCCGAGCTGATGTGCAATGTTACCCATCATGCAGGAACAGGCATCGACGAAAGCAGCCACAGTTGAAACCGCTAGTCGACCGCGTACCCCCGTCAAGCCCCACCTCGTATCGCTCACTTCGACCTATGATGACGCAATGCATGAATCGCCTTCGAAAGCAGTAGTTCGTTCAGCGAGCCGGGTGGAGATCCGCAGGGTGCCTAGCAAGAGGGTCAAACTGCAAGATATCCAAATATCCGGTGAAGACGGACAGCGATCGAGGGTAGTCAGCTCGACAGCCATCTACGACGTCGGAGACATACAAGCAACGCCGACCAAACCGATCGAGTGGACGGATGTCGTAGAAAATTCTCCCCAACTATTGTCACCCCTGAAGATCAGGACCACGCAGCCGAGCCCAGGCAACAGTCCCGCCTCAATGGACACGACACGAGCTTTTGATTCTCACCAGCGGGTGAGCGAGATATTCTTCACCCCGCCTAGCAGTACGGTCGAGACGGAACCATCGCCTCGAAAGAGTCGGGAGGAAGAAGCGTTGAGGAGCGCTCCGCCCTTACGCCAGCCCGAGGAGATTTACGCTGCTTGGAAACAACGACGGCGAAGTACGAGTCTGCCCAGTGATCTCGTTCGCGAGCTAGAGGATCAAGGCGACACGTTACATCGATCGAACTCAGGATTCGGGTCGCCCGCTCGGACAGACCATCCGACGCCACCAGTTATTAAGGTGCATTTCCCAAAAACCAGATCCGAAGTCAGCCCTCATGATGGGAATGAACTCCTCTCGCCGCCTCCGCGGAATTCCTCGCGGTTCGCCCAAGGGGATTCACCTACGACGATGCCTAGACATATGTCATTTTCGTCTCAACCACGGCCCGACCTCAGTGATATCTTGCCCGAACCATACGATAGCTGGCCGCTGCTCGAAACCGTACCTATCTCGATCGCGCCTTCACAAGAGGTTGAACGTATGTCCGATGAGGCGCTAAAAGCCATGGTGGCGGGAATGGGCACGTTGCCAACCATGATTCTGTCGCAATTCGAGTTCCAGGTTCTCGTCGAGGCCGCACATCGACTCAAGGTGGTCATCGATGAGCTTGCCAAGAAGCACGGTAGCGACATCCGACGACGACGGCGCGCGCTGTTGTATCTGCAACAGACCGCAATGCGGGGTGATGTGAAACAGTGTCAACGCGTCGTCAAGGTTCTTTCTCGCATGACCGAGGGCGTCGACCTGGATCAGCAGCGGTTGTTTATCGCGCAAGACCAGCTGAGACAGGTAGAAGACCTGATAGGAAATCACCGACAGCGGGTCCTGTTTGCTGCTTTGGGCCGGTGTACCACCGCACGGCTGGAGCTAATCGCCATGCTTGAAGCCCAGAAGACAGAGGCAATCCGGCCTCGATCCACAGCATCTACCGTGATGGCAACCATACCCATCAACGTCCCTAGTCCTGATCTTCCCTTGTCGTCGACCTCAAATGGGTCTAAGAGGAAGACTAGTGTACGATTCGACGCCAGCATCAAAGCTCCATACAGGTCTGGATACAGTCGAAACAGCAAGCGAGCTAGTGTCCGGTCGCAAGCAACTGGACACAGGAAATCGGCACAGTCCGCCTTGAGTGTCGACGACTGGTCCGTTTACAAATTCCCCTTACCACCGTCCGACAGGCCGGCCATCGAAGAACCTCTCCGAGACCAGCATAACGATCCTGGGGAACGGGCTTTAACTGACCCCACTGTCAATGGCCGAGATCAAGAAGAGTCGAGGCGCCATAGCGCCCGAGTCTCTTCTGTCGATATCCTATTCTTCCGTCCTGGCTCTGATTGGGGTAACGAGCCGCATCGTGATTTCCCGGAGTCACCGGTAATATCCGACCCTCCGTGCAGGCTGCGACGGACGCACTCCGAGGAAACGCTCAGTCATCATCGGCGTTCGATAGGATTAAGAAGGCCATCGAGTTTAAAGCGATTGAGGCCCGAGGTGACCCAGACTGGTCCGCGAAGACACTCGAGCTCAACGGAACCCCGGGAGGTGAGTTGATGATCGGGTCTCTTTAAGGCTTGTCTCACTGCAGCTGACTAGTCTTGCACATCATAAAGACCGAATCGTCGATGATGGCTTTGTGCAGTGTCCGTCCCCTTTCGACTCATATGTAGAGATAGATGCTGCTCTCTCCCACCGAACACGACTATAACGACAACGATGTATCTTATATGACAAAACGGCTTGCGTGCAGACAACGAGATTTGAGAGAAAAACGAAAGTATGGAGATCGAGAAAGATTGGTCTTTTCGAGAAGGAACAGCTCGAGATGACCGCGAACGGTATTTGCGCGAGGCTGGCACGCCAGTTGTCGAAGAGAGAAGGTTGGGCAACGAGATCAAAGTGTATTATCTCCCTCTTGTCACTCAAGCCGAGTGGTGCTTCTCGATGAACTTGAGGCAGTGCTTGGCGCTATACGAAGGAGATGGACGTGTCAGTGCCGATAAATACGTGCAAGTCGACCGACAGGTCCACAAAGACACTCACTCCTCAGCGGGTTTGACCTTGAGCTTGCCCTGCAAGAGCTTTCCGGTACCCTTTTCGAAGATGAAGTGGGCTCGGACGGTGCTATGGAGGAAGGGACGCGGTACATTCTCGTTAACGTCTACGCAGTCTACCGAAACCTCTGTAGAAACTCACTTCTTAGGAGAGGCGAATGCTCCAAGCTTCTTGATCAACTCGCTTTGAGGGTCTGACAGCAAGGGGTAACCGAACTTCTTCTCCTTGTTCCATGACTCTTGATCCGCAGGGCTGTCGGTGCTCAGCTGTGTTTGGTGTTGGTATCAGCCAGGATTCGTGTCGCAAGCAAGACTGTCTCTTTCGATCGAAGCAACTCACTCCATAAACCTTGTATCCATGCTTGCCAAACTCGGCGTAAGAGTCCCTAAAGTTGCAGGCTTGCGAAGTGCTGAAACAATGCAAGCGATGTCAGGGGAGATCAAGCGAACGGTGTATACAGGAGAGACTGACCAGCCGGGGGTGTTGGCCTGTGATGTTCCACACAACGCGACTGTCAGCTTGTAGCCATCGAATCACTAGTAAGAATGGGACCGGTTCGTGACCTACCTTGGGATATGTGAAAAAGATGACGCCCTGATCGGCAGTGATCAAAGAGCTGACATCGACATCCTGGTCCTGGTTATCCCTGGGAAACGGAAAGCAAATTCCGCACAAAGAGAGAAAAATGATGAAACCGCGCAAATGAGGTTAGCGAAAACTTTCGTTGTTATCACTTTTGATCGGGAAAAAACGAGCCACGCACTTGAGCGTGATCTGGGGAAGGGTCTCGCCCTCCTTCATCGCTCCATTCGTTTCGGGCTCGCTACCCTCTGCAGCGGCCTCGATCTCCTTCTTCTCCTCCTCGCTCTTTCCCTTGGGGTCCATGTCGACATCCTCGTTCTCCTCGGCGATGGTGTCGACCTTCTTGCTCTTGGGTTTAGCGGTCGACTTGGGCTTATCAGCAGCGGCCTTGGAAGCAGGCTTCTTGCTGGCAGGCTTAGCAGAGGCAGCAGCCTTGGAAGCGGGCTTGTCGGCCTTGGTTGAAGTGGGCTTCTTACTGGCGGGCTTGTCGGCGGCAGCCTTGGTAGAAGCGGGTTTAGTAGCAGCCTTGGTCGACTTAGGCTTGTCGGCCTTTTCGGCGTTGTCCTCCTTGGCCTTCTTGCTGGCAGGTGCCTTGGCCGGAGCGTCCTCGGCAGGTCGCTTCTAAACACGTTCAAGGAGAGATTAATGCAGCGGATCAGCACAAACTTGGAGATTTAGATACCTTTCTTTACGCGACGTGATCGACGAGACGCGAAGGGATCATCGTTTCAGACTGACCTTTGAAGCAGGTGCCTTTGCAGGAGCCTTGGTCGACTCGGGCTTGTCAGCGGCCTTTGAAGCGGGCTTCTTAGCCTTGGTACTAGCAGGCTTCTTGGCCGGAGCGACGGGCTCTTCCTTCTTGGATGGAGGAGGCTTTGAAGCGACTCGAGTGGATCGCCTAGGGCCCTCAGCAGGCTCGGTGGATTCGGTGGTCTTCTTGGGGGACATATTGGATGTTACGGTGTGCGTGTTTGGTGTAGAAGAGGGAGGTATCGACGTTTGGTAGGTGTGTAGGTTGAAAGAGAGAGGGAGTTAGGAAGTGAGTCAGTGACTGAGTAGATCGAGGTGATATGGACCAAGACGTGATGATGACCTGCTACCTGCTGCTAGCTCGACGATGATGCGACGCGAGCGCGTGGCGCCCCACAACACGCAACACGCTGGCTCAAGCACTTTCCACTTTAGGCAATATTCCATGCAACGTCCTCATCAACTCGGTTCAAACGTCTCATACCACTCCAAACATGACAGGAAGCAGACACGCAATCGATGTACGCACCAAAATACATTGCATCCCTGAGAAATCGCCGCGGCAACAGGTCGATCCTGAACCAATCGCATTCGCCGAAGGGTGCGGCATATTTACCTTCTCCATCCCCGATCGTCACCAAGCGCGCGCTCGCCATCGGAAGGAATGGCCAATGATTGCATCGTCTTGTCGTCGATTGAAGAGGCTGCTTGTGTGCGACTGCAGAAACGAGATCCTGACTCGTGGGAGGGAAACCTCAGTGAAAGCGTTTGACGACATGCGCTTTGACTCTACAAGCCTCAAGACATACCGGCGGTCTTCGCGGGAGACGTCCATCTTGTCTCCGGGGAAGAGGCGCACATCCACCTACCTCAAGACACCTATAGCACCGACTATCATGCCTAATCCACGCAAGGACTGCGCTTGAACGCTGTTCGAGGACTTTGGTTCCCTTTCGGCTTGTAAGGTTTCGCAATCCGACGCGATCCTGCTCAGCTGTCGGCTCGAGTTATGGGTGCTAATGGGATTTCCATGATGTGGATCTGGATACTTATAACTATTTGGCAGCCTGAGTAACGCACTATATGAACAGGATATCGACAGTGAGAACTTCCATAGTCAGTCTTAGAATACACTACGAACTGAAATGCACTGCGACCTGGTAGGAGATCTAAGTTGATTTCCAAGTCTCAGTGTGGGTCGGCCTGGCACATCACACCTGACCCTCTAGTCAGCATTGCGAGACGAGATCCCTTGTCGCAGATATACTATATATCTTGCTCAGGGGTGTGTCGTATTTCGTGAAGCATATATGTGGCGTTGATGATATAGGTGACTGATCAATACAACCTGCACTTCAGCAGAAATACTATCGTGACGTAGCGAGCAGTCTGACAAAGGGTTCCATCAAGGTCTCAATGATAGAGGAGGTCCAGAATTCATGCTGAGAGTCGTGAAGGGGCGTCATGTTATGGGCGCACTCGTGCGCGATCGTCAAAAACCAAGAGGTCCAGGCTGCCTGCTTGACCCCGTTGGCGACGCTGATGTGGTGCCAAGCGAGGTAATATCGTCTATGTCGGGACCGAATCACTCAGCCCGAGTCCGGTCACTTGATTATAACAATGTGTACTCACAAGTTCATGTATAGGCTGCCATTGCGATTGAAGGCTATGAGGGGACCGGCCCCGTCGTAGAATACGTTCAGGGTTGAAGGCTCGAGCTGTGACGTTAGGGATAAAGAAAAGAAGAACGTCAACACTGCTTGTGTTGTGACCGCTCGACCAGGCTCACCTGGAAGACAGTCGCCAAGGGTAACAGTATTTCGGTCGCGAATGCTCGCGACTCGCTCGCAAGCGCTCGAATGGTCGCCTCGGGATTAGGAACATCTGCAGAGCGGATGTTAGAACATGGAGCGCCAACAATAGATAAGATTCTGGCTTACCTCGGCTGACAAAGAGGCCTAGACCTCCCGGAGCTTGTCCCGCTGGAATAAGGTTGGTCTTGACCCCAGTATTGTCACAGTAAGTGTCGCCGCTTTCTTTGACCATCCTCTCGCTGGGCTCGCTGATGATGTCCGATTTCGACCGGTTCGGTCGCGATGCGGCCACCGCCTTCAATGCGCCATCTTTGATGGTCGACATAGGTGTTACCTAGACAAAGATAATTGGGTAAATGGAGACTGGTAGGCTGATGGCCCAACATGACTGACCTCGTTGCTCGCTGGCGCTGGCCGAGACACAGTGGGGGTAGAGCTCAATCCCGTTTGCGGCTTGAAACGAGCTTTTAAGTGGTTCATGATCCCCGAGCTGCGTATCGATGTCTCATCTGATGGTCTAGATGCAACGGACAGATTGTCCGAAGACTGGCGGGGGCCTTTGACCGATCCAACGTCGGCTGAGTCTGCGACGTCATTGATTTGCAGCACCTCTTGCTCTGCTTGCAGCTTCTTCTCCGCTTCCGCCTGCCTTTCCATATCAGCAATTCTCGCAAGCCTTTCGATTTTCTGCTGATTCAGGATGCGGTCGACATTGTAGCCCCTTCGCCTCAGTACCGGCAGTGGCGCTTCAAGGATGCTATGGAGAATCAAGACGTCTTCGTTCCGACATCGCTTTAGCAAGATGTTGCATAGAGTGAGAGCGACCCTATAAGTGAAGAAGCTGAGTATCGGTTGTACCGTGTAACCTCTGTAGCTGTAGCCTCGGACTCACTCATACATGTCAAGCTGCATACGAACCGAGATGTAGATTCTGATCCTATTGCCGGTGCTTTTGATCGAGGCTGCAGAAGTTTCCTCGATCGAGAGCCGTTCTGCTTGGGTTGTTTTGATCGTCCGCTTGATCTGAATAGAGTCCGCCTGTAGGATTTGCAGGTTCTCAACGTCTCCGGCTGATCCTTTAAGCCAGTCGATGTCGTATTTGCTTGCAGAACGTCGATCAGACAAGAACAAAGCCAATCTCTCCAATATGTGCTTTCTCAGCTTGACCGCTGTATCTGTCGCACCATGAGTCTGACCGAGTGCCCGGTGCTCCTCTTTGATGTATGTGCTCAGAGCCTTGACGCCCAATTGAGCGTAGAAATCCTCAAGAAGGGTTTCCTGCCGATCGATCAAGACTTAGCACTATATGTTAATCTACAATGTGACAAAAGCTTACCTCGGGCGCGCCCACGAACGCGTCAGCGAAAAGTTTGGCGAGATAAGAATCGTCAACGATGGCTAAATCTGATGCTCTGGTTAGCACGAATTCGACTTGGCCGTCCTCGTCGCTGATAGGGGTCTTCTCCGAGATCGTCTGATCCGATGTTTTCCCTGGAACCTTCTTCAGTCCAAGGAGGAATGACGCTCTCGACATGTCCCGCTTCAAATCTAGTGGGAAGGAGGGGTAGCCAGTGGCGAGTAACCGCAATTGCGACAGATATCTGTCAAACATGAACAACCCCGCCGATCAGCACGATCAGCCGCATCAAGTCTGTCGTGTGGACTCACTTCTCCGCTGAGGCCAATTTTCGCATAGCACCAAAAGGATCTCCCACCAACATACGGGCGATCTGCTCCTGGGTCGGTTGAGCTTTTACACCGACTTGTTCGAGGAATAAGTTCCCCTCATCGAAATCGACGAAGGTGTATAAATCCTTATAAAGCTGATAGACCTCAGATTGGCGATCTCTTGGCGTGAAGAATGTTTGTAGAGGGGGTACGTGAGTTCCCCTGTCCGTCGGGATGAAAGCAGTGGTGGATAACCGAGGGATCTCTCGATGCAAATCTTGTAGACGAGTACCTAGATACCTGAACGCCAATTTTCCCTGATCCACTGTCGCAGGAGGTGTGCGTGTCAGGTACTGTACGAGTACAGATATGGGAGGATCCTTCAGAAGTTGTAGCTTCGTGGCGATATCGGTCGAGAGGTTATTGATCACTAGACAGCCTATGGACCCGGCCGCTTCGTTTGTGTAAACGTCTGACGGCCTAGCCAATTGAAACGCGCCACTAGGAGTTTTGGCGGGTATAAATGCTACGTCGCCTGCTTGAAGTGTAGCGTTAAATCCGGGATAGTGCCTCAAATTCTTCACAAGGTAGTCCAAGCCCCTTTGGTGAACATCTCGATCCACGCTCGATGCTATGCGCAGGACATCCGCCAGATTTGCGTGCTTGCGTAAACCCAGATCATACATGAAAGTCGCTTCGATTGAGAACGGCTTCCATGCAGAACCGCCATAATCGAGAACAGGCACGCCAAGATCTTTGTTCTCTTGTGTAGGTTCACACAGAGCATCGGGTGTCGTCCTTTTGATAGGTTGGGATTTGTCTGATTCCGCTCGATTGGGGTCCCAGATCGGGAACGCTGCCGTTCTTTTCAACCGGGCAAATTCGTTATCAGACAACGATTTACGAACCGAACTCAAGTACTTGACAAGCTCGGCGCAGGACCAAACCGATTTCCCGACAAGCCTCGTGAAAATCAGCTGCAAGTCCACGACAGACCGCACGCCGAGGTGATCCAACATCGATCGCAACGCTCCCTTGATCGCGGCGTGAGGCAAGGAAATGACTGGCAGGTCCTCAAAGAGAGACACCTCCGGATGGTAGGAATCACCTGGCTTCCTGAAACCTAGGCTGGTCGGTATGCATTTGACGTCTTGAAGGGTCCTCTTGATCTCGTCGCGGTTGACATTGGAAAGCCGTGGCCACGCACGAGCCAGTATCCCTAGGAGGCGCTCCGCGGTTTCGGGCGATTCCTGGAACTCTTGCTCACTCAAAGTCCTAGCCCATTCTGCAAGGCCGAGTTCATGCCACCCGAAGATATTGACCATGTCTGACGTCTGGAGGCGCTTCGATATCGAATACGGGACCGTGTCAGAGGGCAAGGAAGGGATGTCGGCAGGTATCATGTTCGGGTTCAGAAACGTCTTCATGGCGCCCAACGGCACAATCTTGTCCAGCTGTGTGTCGGGGTCTTTAATCGCCACCACAGTCGCCGCGACAAGACGGTTTTGTATAGAAGAGTCATACTGAGGCAGATTTACGATCTGCTTCCACCACGCGACACAGGCGAGGAATTGGTCTTCGTCCAAAGGTCCAGCGTTCAATTCCGCAATCACGTCCGCGAGGGCGACATCGGCAAGCATGCCTCTCTCCCGTAGTCGTGCGACGAACAGTTCAGCCTCTGTATCAAGCGTCCGAGCCAAGACAGCCAGATTCGGCAAGAACTTGTCCAGCATCTGGTTTGGTAATCGAACCTTGTCGGCCCCACGTACTCCTGCAGTGGAGAGGACTGGTAAAGTGGCGTCGCCTAGACTGGCAAAGAACGATGACTCCATGAGCTGTGACACCTGGGCTGAAGGTGTCGAACGTTGGAATGTAAAGTATCGCATCGTATGTGCTGCTTGAGCGAGTAGGGCACTCGCAGCGGCTGCGTCCGGTGAGGTAGACCCCTGTACTAAGTCGATACGCTTGGGTTGCACAGCGGACCACTTCTCCTTCAAATTTCTGAGCTGAACCTCTGCAACGTCGGAAAGGGGCGGCGAAATTGAGCACATATGTCTCAAATCAGAGCACAGAGTTGGCGGATGGCGAGCTTACCGTAAACGAGGCGAGCGACGTGTCCACCGATTGAAAGCAGTTCCTTGTTCCAGATGCTGACGAAGCGGTCCATCAAGTCGATCGACTCCCGCTCAACTGTGGGGATAAAACGTGCCGCGATATGACCTCCGAGACCTGTCGTTTGACCGGTAGCTTGTCCGATAAAAATCCTACCGCCGGTGTCTGGATTCAACCCGCCGAAAATGTCGTCTGCGACGCCAGGCTTTTTGCGAACGTCTTGCCCCGGCGCCTCGGAAAAGATCAATTGCAATACGGTGCTTTTTGGCGGCGGCTTCTTTGTTGCTCTTTCCAACTCCTTCTCCAGGTTCTTGTCAACGGTAACTCGTACAGCCGCTTGATAGACCTGCAGCATCATTGAACTTGATAGGATCTCCCGCGGATTTTTCTTGGGCAGTACTGGCGGTGATGGTGGTGGAGCGGAGGCCTTTGTCGGAGTAAGAGATCTTGAAAAGACGGAAGAGAACATTGAGGCAAAGCCTATGCCAGAGGTGGCCGGTTTTACCTTTTCCACAGCTGGTAGCGGCGCAACGTGCTGAAGACCGACGTCCTGTAGCCACGACATGGTATGCGCAGAGATTCTCACGGAGGTTTGGCCCAAGCCATCGAGATGCATAACCTTGTTCAGCGGGACCTTTCCTTTCGGTCTTGGAAAGTCTGTAAGGGGGACCCCGACATTGGCAATCCCCGTCTCCTTCGTGAGATGCAGGACTTGCCATCCATCAACAAACATCTGTACGTCCCTAATCTGGTTCATGAAGGTCAGGCTCTGTACCAAGAATCTTTGTTGATCTCGGAAATATCAGTATGGCTGGGTGCTCTCGATCCCATACGGTTGACAAGGTGCTTACCGGGCAAAGTCAAGGGGTCCTTCTATTGGCGTAGGATTGCGCAGATCCATGCTAAATCTCGTCCAAGAGTTACCTGACATGCTCTCCGTTGTAGGCATATCTTCTGGCAGGCTTCCACTCCTTGCAAACAACTGATCTTTGCCGTCTTTCCAGTAGAACCCCATCCACTTGGAACCCGATTCGACCATTGGAGACTCGGTAATGCTGAACAGAGCGTAGAAACCTGTTCCGTGGATCAACGGGGTCAGCTCACGCAGTTTGCGAATACTAGGAATAGACTACTGTCACCTACCGACTCCGAAAGCTCCAATCTTGTCATCGTCCGGATTTCCCTCTGCGATCTTTCTTAAACGTGACCAATCCTGATCCCGAAACGGAACACCATCGTTTTCTATGACATATTGGTGGATCTGCAACAGGAACCCATCGTCTTGGCTTGGAGTCTACTAGAAAGTGGCATGAATTCATCTTACCGGGACTTTGAGCAGTTCAGGTAGCTCTCTATCCTGTCCTAGCGACCCTTTACTACCCTCAGATGTCAAGAACCGGATCTTGACCGATTTCGCATTCGCATCATCTGCGTTCTGCAGCAGCTCTCGAAAGATCGTATACTCTCCAGAATACCGGGCGAGGATCTCTGTGTGAGAATGGATGTGTTCAGTGTGTATCAAGTTGCCGCCAAGCATGGTTACGTACTATCAATCAATGCCCGCTGGTTGACCTCTACGGTATGGTCTTCTCCTTGATCCCACAAACGAGATTTATCCGCCATCTTGACGTTTGGTATCCCCTCAGGCTTAATGAGCCGGATCAGCTAGATGTATGCAAGCAGTATCCTGAAGTCCGGCTTTCAACCTCGATGTGCTTTATGTTGTAGGCAGCTAGGCAGTCACCTGGATCGAGGCGAATATCGTGTTCATCTTTCGCAACGGCTGGACGCTTGGTCGTCGGCGAAGAGCGATCGAACGGGAGCGGGTCAAGTAAGCTCGAGTCTAGCTGAGGGCAGATTGTTTACGATGTGCACCCACCCTCTCGTATGCCCGATCTCAAGGGGAATGCTGTTGTTCAAACACCTTCATGCAACTCTCATACTCCTTTGTCGCAGGAAATCACGGCCCATAGCACTCGAGTTGATGTATCTGGGACCTATCAAATCTCCAATCTAGCTGGTAATGAATCGCCAGCTATTCGCGTCGTGCAACAAGACCGTCATCAGAACATCCCACAAACACATCAACAACCAGAACAGCAATAACAACATGCTGAGTATGAACATGCCGGGAGGGTATACCTCATCGCCTATGCCCAGTTCGGGACAAGCCAGGTGGGACGAAAGATTAGAGGAAGAATCTCAGCGGACGTATAGTCCTTGGTCGGGGAGACTAGTCTTTGCAAAGACTCGGAAGGAGGAGAACAATAACGGTCTCGCTGATGAGCGAAATGAATGCACTCGTCGCGGGTCGACATCTTCGAACGATCAGTCAGGCTTCTCGGAGCAGGAAGACGAGGTTCAACATATCAAGACTATCACTAGAAATATCCACAACGTTGATAGGTACGACGACATAAACAAGAACGACCCCGATATCCGCTCTTCTCTCCTAATCGACCGGATCATCGACCTCACTCTTTCACCGTCCCCATCAGGATCGAAATCTCGGATATCGGATCAGGACGAGCAGATGATCACTCCTATTCGAGCCAGACCTCGAGCGGTGGCACGATACGCCTCGCCCGAATGTAGAACCGCCATGAGTCCCCTAAAACCCAGGTTCAGTGGGCCTGCTCAACAACAGCCAAAGGTCGGAATGAAGACCTTGCACCCGTTCTTCAATCCGCCGACCGCTGCTTGTGGGTCGCCGTCGAGCCCGTTACCGCCTTTATCGCATGCGCCTAGATTGTCCATGAGGACGCTCCAGCCGGGTAGTCAGAGCACCGAGTCTGCTACCTCTAGCAGTCAGGCCAGTACCAGTACCTACACGAGTACCAGTACTGGTACTAGCTCCACTACCACTTCGCCCGGGTCTTATCGTCGACCCGTACAGGTGCTTCGAGGGTTGCAGAATTCGAGAGTCGTCATAGAGGAGAGGATTGCGACCGGTCATCGAGATCTGTGGACCTGGGGCAAATCTCGCGAGGTCGAGAAGGTGCCGGACGATTTGATCTTGGACTTTGACGCTCTTAACCTCGATGCCAGAGCTTTGCCGAAGTCTGCTACTACCGCAAACCCGAGCAAAGCTACCACGAATCTCCCCCCGAGCAAGACCACAACACTGGTCAAGCCAAAGGTCGCCGCTGCACCGAAACCCGCCGAACCTGAAATCGCACCTGAACCCGTGATCCCCAGACGCCCTGTCAACAAAGCCTTCTTTGATGTTCAGGATCTCCCCTTCTTCTCCTACAAGTCCCTCAAACCGCCTCCGACCATCGTCTACACTTGTTGTCCGGACGAGACGAATGACCTCTTGCCTCTCCTGAAAGGCGACGTCGTGGGATTCGACATGGAATGGCCCGTTAATTATCGTCGATACAAGGGCTCGACCAAGGCGACAAAATTGGACGACAAGACGGCGTTGATACAGATCTGTGATGACAAGATAGTTTTGTTGTTGCACTTGTCAAAGATGAGATGTGAGTCCATGAGGTTCGGATTTACGAAGTCTTGCTGTTGCAGAACAATACTAATTCGTTACCTGTTGCGCAGCATTTCCTAAAGGGCTTATGAACCTGATCAACAACGAAAAGATCTTCAAGGTCGGTGTTAACATCCGGGGTGAGTCTCAGGTGATGTCAGTCTCATTAGTGTAAGTTCAAGTCTAAACTACTACGTACACGTACAGGAGACGCCCGAAAAATTCACCAAGATTATGAATACGTCGACCCCAAGTCGATGCTCGACCTGTCATTCTTGGCACGCGCAGTCGACCCGGACAATTGTGGCAACGGGAGCCAGCTCATCTCGCTAGCTCGGTTGACCCGAGGATACATCGGGAACGATCTGAACAAGGACGACGGGTTGAGGAAGAGCGATTGGAGTTTGGCGTTGGACGAAGATCAGAAAGAGTGTGAGACTGCGTTTTCTACATGTTGAAGCGAATGACAGCTGATTCTCATGCACCAATCTGCCAGACGCGGCCAACGACGTCGTGGCGTCGATGTCGATCTATCGCAAGCTTGAGCAACTAGCGAAGGAACGCGGTCTTCGTGTCGATAGGGACGAAATCTGCAATCCTCCACCTCCCGCGCCCCCAGCTGCAAACAGCGTCGCAGCCTACTGGGCTCGTCGCAGAAGTTGGGGCAAAAAGTGATGCCTTCTCCGTGGCCGAGGTCGATAATGATGATAATGAGGAAATATATACGACAAAACAAGGGGGACCCGCATCTATATGACAATGTGTTTTACGCTCACTCTCGGGAAACGTCTCTGCGATTTCGTAATCAGAATCAACGTCAGTTCCGATTATCGGTCTGGTCAACAAAGGGATCTCAACATACCGTCCAAAGATCTTGACCTTCATCCAGTCGAGGATGACCAAGGTTCGGTTACGAGCACTGTATAGGGTCGAGACGTATGCAGACCTCCAGAAGAGGTAGGTAGCGACACTATCAAATCAAAGGAGGTCAGCTCGGCAAGTTCACTCGACTCGCGCCGAGTCCGGTACATACCCTCCACTGGCAAAGTTTCCGTTGAAGAAGGGCAGGTCGGCAATGGCCTTTTCGCTACCGATGTAAGCGAGCGAACCCTGGTGAGAGTAGTGGAAGGGGGGCAAGTCCAAGGCCTTGTTCAATCGCTTGACGGTTCGCTCGACATCGTCACCGGGAGCCTTTTCACGCATCTCGGCGAGTTGCTCCTTGAGCTTTTCAGCCTGAGCCATCTTGGCGAAAGTCCTGGCGAGGTAAGTTCCCTGCTGACTGGCAGCCTGGGCGGTGGGCGCGTAAGAGGTGGCGGTACAGTCACCGAGAGCAAAGATCTCGGGTGCTCCGGCCAATCGCATGTGGCCGTCGACGACAAGACCTCGTCGTTGGGTCTGGTGCTCGGGCAACTTGGCCATCAAGTTGCGGGTAATCTCTCGCGAGGTGTTTCCGGTGGCCCAGACCAACAACCCGTAGGGAATCTCCTTGATCTCCTTGTTGGCATCCTGGACGACGACCGACTTTTCACGCACGTCCTTGACCATGGTTCGGGTAAGGACGTCGATCTTGTTCTCCTTGAAAGTGGATTCAGTGTACTGGATGAGTTGTTTGGAAAAGGCAGGCAAGACGTTGGGGAGGGCTTCGATCAGGGTGATTCGGAGCTTGTCGGCGATCTCGGGGTACCACTTTCGCAGGTCGTCCTGTGGCGTTCGTCGTCATCGAGTTTAGCATCGATGTCTGTGCCGGCTCATAACGTCACAGACCCAAACTCACGATCAAGAAGTCGTGCAACTCTCCGGCGTACTCGACACCGGTAGGACCTCCACCGACAACAACCATGTGCATGAGCCTCTCGATCTCTTCCTCGGTCTGTCCGGCAAACGCGGCGGTCTCGATACAGTCCAAGAGTTTACGTCGGATCCTGTCGGCATCCTTGAGCTCCTTCAAGAAACAAGCGTACTCCTTGACACCCTTGATACCGAAGGTCTGGTTCTCGGCACCGACGGCGTAGACGAGGTAGTCGTAAGGGATGGTCACCTTGGACGAGGTGGCGGTGAGTTCAGAGTTGTCTAGCAGGTCGAGCGAGAGGTCAGCCAGCTTGCGGGCGGGGTAATCAACAGGCGCTCAGCGCGACTCACCCTCGATGGTAACAGTCTTGTTGATAGGGTCGACGTCGGTAGCCTCTGCCTCGTAGACCGCGACCTTTCTCTTCTTGTGCCTGGTGATGAACCTAGTGGGCTGGATGATCGACCTAGCCTCCAAAGTTCCTACGGTGACCGAGGGCAAGAGCGGAGAGAACAAGAAGTAGTTTCGAGGAGAGATGACGACGACGTTGTATTCCTCGTTGTCGAGCTGCTTCAAGAACGAGGTGGCTCCCCATCCGTTACCGAGGACGACAACGGTCTTCTTCTTGGGGTCCTGATCGAGCTGGGTACCGGGGTAGAGGTCCTTCTGGGTGACTGAGAGTGGAGGGCGTTTGCGTTTGTAAGCTTTGAGTACGAGCGAGATGATAGGCAGACCTGGATCCCGAACTCACAGTAGATGAAGGTACCGGCTCCGGCGACGACGACGAACAAGACACCTCGAGCGAATCTAGTCCTGAACCTTCCAAATCCGCCCTGAAATTCGTCAAAGCCTCATGATATCAGCTTGCTGTCCTCTTCATATCATCTCTTCAAGATTTCACGCCGAAACCCACCTTCTTCTTGGTGCCCTCCTTGACGGTCGGAGCAGCATCGGTAGCAGGGACCTGAGGAACAGGAGGGGGAGTGACGGGCGTCTGGGCGTACGACCGTTTGCTCAGAGCGAGGATAGGGGAAGCGGGTCGGATGGACCTCGAGGTGATCCTAGTCGGGGTGGAGAGGAGAGGTCGGGCGAGGGTAGCTGTGTTGACATGATTTCATAACGGAGTGCATGAGAAGAGGGAGGCGAGGTCAACAACCGAAACAACTCGAGCGGACGTCGAGTTGCCATCTGAAACACCACCTGATACACTTCAGTACTCACCAAGATGACGAGCAGACGACATGGTTGCTGATTTTGTCTTTTTCGAACTTTTGTGCGGGGTGGGCCTTTTTTTTCGAATAGATCGGTTTTGTTCGGGCGAGAGATTGGGTGCCCGGTGAAATACCAGACCGAAGGGGTCGTGTGAGGAGGAGGGCGAGGATTAGATAAGGACTAGGAGACCACGATGAAGGGAGAGAAGAGAAGTCGTTGGAAGCGATGATCAGGACGAATATTGCTGGTTGTTGTTGGCGATATCGTCGTCGTCGTTGACGTCGTTGAGGCTCTCGCTTCCTCTCCTCCCCCCCCTTCGCCCGTCTCTCGCCTGCGCGCCTGATTGGTAGCCTCTCTCCTCTCGGGTGCCTTCCCTTCGACAACCGATTGCTCATACGCGTCGCCCTCCCGACATCCTTTTCAGTCAAGATAACAAACAGGAAAAAAAAAACAGATGAAAATCACCCGCCTATCGTCCGGTGACAATCTCGGTCGCTCGGATCGGACCTGGATCGGACCTAATAGTCGTCTGGGGCATAGGACTCTTTGTACACATCGGAAATCGTAGATCGTAAAAACAAAATGTCGTAAAAAAAGGACGCAATTCGTAACCCCCGGATCCGTCCTCTTCACCTGCCACCGCGTCTCGTCCTCTGTCCACCCTTCTTACCAGCGCCCGACCCGCCTCCCATACCGATGTTCATACCCATCATGGCAGGTCCGGCGCCAGGCTTGTCCTCGGTCCGACCGTAGATCAGGGCAAACTTGTCGGTGAGCTGCAAAAGTCCAGGAGTCGAGCGTTGCATCAGAGATACCGCTCTGTCGGAAGGTTGTTCGGGGGATAATCGGGGATCGCGATGGAAACAAGTGAAGGGGTAATGCGGGTAAGACAGGGGATGGGGAGATCGATCTTGACTCACATCGTTCAGCCCAGCGACTTGTTTCGTCAGACTAGCCAGGTAACCCATCAACTGGGTATCCGTATACTCCTGCAAGACGGGACAAGTTCGCAATACCAGACGACAGCCGGTATCGTGTCGCTGTCAGCGCTTCGTTTCGACCCATTTACATCGCACACGAGAGGCTGGACGTACGGTCAAGAACTCCAATTGAAAGTCTTGATCCGACATGACCGGCAGGCCAGAAACGAGCGCCGAGATTTCGCGGACGACCTGATGGTCCATCTTCATTGTCGAGTCTGGAATTTGACGGCGTCAACCACGTCACAAACCGCGTATGACGACATGACACGAACAGAAGAACGCAAGAGGGTCAGCGTCGGCAGACTATGGGGATTGTGGATATGTATGGAGTGACGGCTCAGGGGTCACATGCGGATGGTCTTTGAACGTACCTCTGATGACTCCGCTGATGTAGTTGAGGAGGACGACCATCCGATCGTGTAACATCTTGATGGCATTCCTCTGTGTATTCAGATGCGCTACCACTATCGTATCCCATACCACGTCGAACGCGCCGACCAAATGGTGTATTCGTCAGTACTATCTCGTTTCAACCCAAACCGAGGCACACCGATATCCAACCCGAATCCAACTCACAACCCTCATCACCAACCCCATCCTGCTCCCCACTACCTTCCCCACCACCGGCAACAGCCTTGACAGCCCCATCCACGGCGATCCTTTCAGCTTCCCCCGTCTCGACCGTGTAGCCCAGTTCCAAAAAGGGAGCCGCTTTCGTATTGTTTGCATCTTGGGGTTGGGCGAGGGCAGACTCATAGATTCGGAGAGGGAGGTCGGAGGAGTTGAAGGTGGATTTGGTACTGGACGACGCGGAGGGTGGGGTCATCAGTAGGAAGAGAGGGGTCTCGAGGATAGGTAAGAACTGTGTGCAAGACGAATTTGAAGATCGGGATCACGAATCAGCACCGGAGATTTGCTACGGTAAACTTGACATATGGGTTCGACTCACCTGTTTATGCAATCCCAAATCGTCACCTGTAGGTTCTTCTCCGATGGAATACCATCCAACGATATCCAAGGTGGGGAAGACTTCCTTGTCTGCATAAACGCCAACGGAATATATAACGATGCAATTAGCTCGAATCCAAATACGGCAGTACACATGAACGGCTCACATTGTCCACGACGTTTCTCCAGAAATTCCATATCCATCAAAGAACCCCCACTTCCACTTGCACTTGCACTTCCAGCACCACTACCGCCCGTACTAGCGCTACCGTTCCCGCTTGCAGTCGCATTTTCTCCATCACCGGTATTGGCGTCCATATCGACGTCCGCGACGGCCAACTTGAGCTCGAATGTGTTGATCACCGAGACTTCTCGGCCGGATTGGGTTCCTAGAAGAGCTCCATAAGCTTCAATATTCACACGTATTCGAATGGTCAGCCACTGCGTTCAGAGATGAATGCGGTATGTGAGGACGATAAGCGGAACTCACTCTTTTCAGAACCTCGACGTAGAGAATTTCGCATGTAATGTTCGGAGATGTTCAGGATGGGAAGAGGATGCCTGCGACAGCGAACATAGATCAACGACCATGTTAGCGCGATATAACAAACATCAAGAAAGTCTGGAAGCTCTAGGCACGCACAGGCTTATGGACAATCCGGTGTTGCTCGTATTCGGTTTGGAAGATGTCATCGTGAAAGAAGGTCGTCAAGGAGAATTTGGGATCGGGGTCGTCAGGAGTCGTGTGAGAATGGGTCTTTCGAGAGTATACAGCTAGCTTGATTTGGCCTTGGATCAGGTTCTCTATGAAAGTCGTGTCGGTTGGGATGATGGTGGTATTGTATCGCAATGGAAGTGACTAGAATGAGGTCAGGATGTCGATACCACAACGTTACGAATCGCATCATCATCGAGGTCGCTCGGAAGCAAATTCAAAGTCGATGACCTATGGGTCAACGAGAAGTATCGGGTCTGGGGGAGGTGACCTTTTGAACAGAACTCTGGGTTAGTTCAACTTTCCTCGATTGCGAGATGGTGTCTGATCAAGCTCGCTCTTCGACAGGGTAACCAAACCGATCACTCTCACAACCATGAACTGCCGAACAACCATCACTCGGACCATCCGTTCACCTGCCCTCCGACCTTTTTCCACCTCATCACCCGCTCTCGCCCGAGGGAACGACAGTCGGGATGCGACCGACACTCGACGTGCAGACCCCTGGGACATCAAGAACGTCCAGCCGTTTCAATTCGATGACACCACTACGCTGGGTCATATGATCTTAGAGAAACAGAGGGAAAAGCTGGGTTCGTTGATGAGGATTGAACAGGATCGAGAGCTGCTACGAGGTGAGTTTGATCTTGTTTCTGGGAATATTAAGCAGTAGACTGCTGAGCTCAGCTCCTTGGCCTGACACGTTGTATCGTGTCCTATATCGCTCGTATTTAGAACGAGCCAAAGCGTTCCCCTTTCAACCCCCCTCGCCATCAACTCACTACCTCCGCGTGACATCCTTCCTAAACACCTCCAACCCCGCCGACCCGCTCTCCTCAAAGAAACTCCTCCGAGTGCCCATCTCACGCTTGCCCCTCGACTCTCCAGAATCTATCAAACGTTTCAAGCTGTTAGCTGGGACCAGATGGATCCCGCCAAAGGACAAGGAAGGAAACCTCGCGGTCAACGCTGATGGGACGCTCGTGGAGGGCGTCGAGTTCAAAAAGGGGTCTGAGACGGATGAAAAGGAAGGGTGGTTCGAGATGAGCGAGGAAGGATGGAAAGAGGGTAGGATGAACAGGAAGTGGTTGAGTGACGTCTTGGACGGGCTGGTCAAGGAGTCCAACGTGAGTTCGCGGGTGAATAACGCGCTCACAAACCTTTCTTTCGAAAATTACTGAACCTTCTTTTCCGTAACCCTGCATTATACCTTACCGCAGAATCCCGAATCCACCGTTGCCTCATCAACCCCTCTAGACCTCCGATACCACCTGGCTCGTCTGCACAAGAAGAAACGGACGAGACAGACCCAGGGGACGCATAACGTGGAGAGGCGACGGGGGATGGTAGAGAGGGGTGTGGGCGGCGGGGTGAAGGGGTTCCCAGAAGGGTGGTTGTAAAACGGCCCAATATGACAGGTCGAGGGGAATAACGGTGGATTCACATATTTATGCGGATCGGCTCAAGTAGAGGGAGAAATTACATGTGCATAGCGAATATATTGTCCGGGATAGAGTATCCCAGGGTCGGGTCTAGCCTTGAAAGTGTAGCAGTAGATGCCCACTGCGTCGAGGAAGAATCGACGCTGTTCGTCGAGGACTTCGAGAGTTCTGGGCCTTCGGAGGATGTCTTGTCATTCCCATGCGTGCTCGTCTGCTTCTCGGCGCGACCCCCCTCTTTCTCGGGCGGCGCAGTCTGCGTCTGATTGGGTTTCTCGCGTTTCTCTGAGATCTCTGACGTCTTTTCCATCGTATGGTGTGTTGTTTGCTTGAATTAGAGTTTGATTACCCCTCGTTTCTAGACTGTTACGAAGACGAACATACGCATGATACATAATACAGGGCTATCTACACTGATTGTCATACAAGCAAGCTCTACTCGGAAGCTTGAGGGTCAGGGTTATGAGAGTATTCCTTTGTCGGAATCGTGGCCGGCATGATCGGCATGACGACAGAAGTTGCAATAATAATCTCACTTGAACATGCTCTGGCCTTCCTTTTAGGCTCATGTCACACCGCGTGGGCCTCGCCCACTGCCTTGGGAGATCGACTAGAATTTGCCTCACTCGATCCTTTCAGGTAGTCACGTCATAAGAACAATGACCGGGTCGTGGGTGCCGTATATATACAGGCAGCCATTTGGTCTTTGTCACGATGCCACCGAAGCCGGCCGTGACTGACAGCTCCATATCTACTTGAGTCAAACATGAGCTATTACCGGAACGATACCTCTCTGAATCATGAGGCCTTTGGTCAACAGGGCCACCGGAGTATCCAGTTCAGGCTCTTGCCCAATGGCGATGTGCTGATGCAGTACTCAAGGTCAGTACTGCATCCTAAAAACCATCAGATCCTCCTACCTGTGCGCTACTACTTGGTCAAGCATGAATGGTTTGTTCAGGCCAAAGACGATGTTATGGAAGGCGGAAATGGTGGTCACCGCTGGCCAGGAGCTCATGACATCAAGAGCCTGAGATGTAAAGGAGGACAAGAGGCGATCCTTCGTCTCCTTCAAACCCGTCTCTTTGCGTCAGAAGAGTTCGCTTATGTATGGAGATCCGATGCCCTGCACCCGCGATTCCCGCCAAATGCTCCGCATGGGGAAGCATTCTGGGCGAGGATTTGGTCAGCAAAGGGTCATACGGAGGGATGGTGGCAGGGAGACAAGCAAGAACAATGGTGCATGCAGCACCAATTGCTCATGCTCCGGTCACAAAAGCCCGACTGGACAGAATCTTGCCTTGGTTCAGTGGCAGACCTACCTCCCTTAGTTGATCCTCCAGGGACTCAACAGTACACGGATATTGGTTCTTTTCAGGTGAGTTTGTATGTACAACCTTGTTCTGGTATGGAACTTAGCCTCTGTTGAAAACAATCAGAGCCGAAGTGATACATCTGTCTCCGCTGTCAGACCAAGCTACCACCTTATATCTCATGAGGAAGGCGGCGAAACCATTGTCAATGAGAGCCTTGAATTGGAGATGGCTCGAGCGTGTCTTGACTCATCGTTCGGGTGAGTTGGACGGCTGCTCTCTACCGTTACGATGAGCTCACTTCAGTAGCTGATCTCATATGTTCATCATGCCGCAGATTCACAATCACTCGACAGACTATGAACTAACGTTGATGTGCTCGCCTGCCGATAGGTTTCCCGTACCCTGTTTTATCTTGTCCTGGACGTGTGATAAATGATCATGTACCAATAATACTATATATGATTATTCAACGCTCTCTTGCGAATTGTGTCTGGCCCGGGACAGACGCCGAAAGATGCGCGGGCCTCATATATATTATTATATAAGTCTTTTCATCTGACGGTTGGTACGAAGAAATACGCTACAGGCTATAAATCAATGAAGCTGTATCATAGGCTATTCCTCGAATGGGTTACCCGGCCCGGCCGTTGTCTTTGTCTCAAGACTCTGACGAAGTGATAGCTCCCAGGATCGGTTACAAGGTATGGTCATTGGTTCACCCTAGCTCACACCTTCCTTACGATCTTCAGACACATCGCTCGGCAGTACACGCGCGCGCGGCTTGAAACGCAGAGCGCTGCTTGACGTGCTTCCGCATCTATTCTTAATCGTGAAATCGTACAAGCGATGACGGTCTGGCTTCGAAAAGAGCCATCACATTCGCGTTGCTGAGACTCTCGCTGGAGTTTCCGTAGTTTTATTACCAGTCGACGCTTCAGTCGATCCCAAGTCATGTGCTACCGCCCCGTCCAAGACAGTTCTTGCAAACATCCTCGCTGGTACCCTTTTCGTGAACAACTCGTCCAGCTCGATCGACGACCTTTTACGCGTCTCGGGCAAGCGGAAGTAACACCATGTCAGGCAAAGCGCAGACGATCCTGCCCAGAAGAATCCTGCTTTGCCTCGCCCTGTCATAAGCCGTAAGAAATCAGCACAGTGTGAACGAGTCTGTTAGAGGAAGTTCGGCACTTACAATTGAGGGCTGTCTTGTTGATCTGGTAGTTATGGAGGACATTGCTCAAGATGGCCGTCGTTACGTGCGCCGCTCGAGCTAGGACGACGGTCTTTGGTCTCAATCTCGTCGCCGGAATATCCGTGATGATTGTGTAGGTCACGGGTCCGACGGTGAGATAATATGTTACAGCGAATACGTAACATAGTCCTCCCGTCGCCCACGCGTAGGCAGACGTCGGAGCCGGGATTCCTAAGACGCCTATGCCCAGCAGCGCGACGATCAAGACACTCAGTCCGAGCAGGTAGACCGGTCTTCTTCCGCACTTCGAGAGAATGAACCATGTTCCAAAACAACAGACAAGGGCGATGCCCGCTGCTCCGACCGTCATGGAAAAGGAGGCCGAAGGGTCCAGGCCGGCTTGCTGCATAAAATAGGTCGAGTTGGCCAGAACGAAACCGCAGAGGCAAGGAATGGCGAACGTGATGCAAGCGATCTCAGTCCGACGCCGATTGGTACCTCGAAACAGCTCGGCATAAGATATATGCGTGGCTGTCTTCGCCTCTATCCGGTTCGTCCGATCGATCTCATCGAGCCGCCGATCCACTTGCGCTTGCGTGATACACTTTCCACCAAGACGACGAATCGCCACGGCCGCACGGTCGTGTCGCTCTGTCTTGACACACCATACTGGCGATTCCGGGGCGGATATGCAAATCGCCGCGATAGGCAACAGCCAAGCCCATTGAAGGGTAAAAGGAACCTTGTACGCCAATTCCGTCAGGTCGTTGACATAGGCGCGAAGTACCCCGCTCGCGAGCAGCGAACCAAGAGTCCAGCAGATTTGGGTCCAGGTGGTAAGGTACGGGTGAAGAGCAAGCGGCGTGATCTCGGTAGCATAGACTGCGGGTCAGAGGGCATGAATGAGCTGGTTTTCGATTCCTTACTGGTAGTACGCGTGGACTCACCATTGCTCAGCGTCAAGAAGGTAGAGAGGGGTAGCCCAATGAGAGTCTGTGCAGCTATCAATACACCGACATTTGGAGCAAACACTTGCATGGCAATGATAGGTGCCAGAGACGCCAGGGCGGCGAGTTGGGTCGGACGTTGACCGAACCTGTCCACCGAGTAGCCTACAAGGGAGAGACCGACGAGTTGACCGACTTTGGTAGACTGCCGGAGGAGAGTCTGAGTTCCGGCGCTACAAGTAAAGAGTGGTTTGTAAGCCAAGCGATATCGAACAGTGGAATGGATGAGAGACGACCTAAAGAACAAGGTTTGGAATACCTACTCGATATTCCACTTCCCATTCTCCAACTGCGTGCCGAACCTCTTCGCAAACGCAGGCAGAGCAAAGAACCCGCTAATCAGACTCGCATCGTACGCTTCCATTACGATGCTAGCTGATATAGCGAGCGACCAGAGTACGGCGACTCGATGGGTCTTGAAGGTCTCCCGAAGGCTAGGTCGATCGAGCTCATGATCAGCCTGCTCGAGACCGCGATACTGTCCGGCATCTGGTACAGTAGGAGCTGCCGGGTCCTGATCTAGGCTTCTGCGGCCGTTCTTTGGGCATGTCAAAGACCCATGTCGAGCTATGACGGGCAAGACGTCTAGACCATAGGGCTCTTTCTGGTCCGAGTTGCGATCCGCAGTCTTGACCTCGAGATCATCTGCGCCAGCATGCATAGAGTCTATTTCGACGCCTGCCGATCTATATCAGAGGGATGGTCTAGCTACAAGGTAACAGCTATTCAAGCCAAAGTGATAGTGACTGGCTGAATATCAGTCTTTCATGAACGAGACTCAGTGAGTTGCCCATCGGTCAACGTCAGCTTTCTGTCACGTGATCATGCAAAAGGCCCGATCCGATAACGACAATGCCCGACCAGCCAATGAAGCCGCACGCAAAGACCAGAGCATCAAGAGTCGACATGTTTCATATCGCTCGATGCCGCTAGTTCCTAGGCAGCGACGCCTCGACGTCCTGCGCTACTGCCAGACTACTCGTCAACCCTGGCGAGTTGAACCCGCAGAGCGCCATCAGACCGGGACGTGAATCCGGGTCAAAGTTGATGTGGAAATCGGTAAACCCGCTGCCTGGCGGGGACAAGTTTGGTCGGATACCAGCATAATCGGGTTGTAAGTTGTCTGGGTTGATGCCAGGTAGCTGTAAGAGGGTATCTCAGTATCTACCCGCTCAGCAAATTATACTGGAAACGCACGTAATCCTGGATAGCCCGCGCCATCTCATCCTTACGCCCCTCCGACGGCCTCAAATGCCGTTCCCACCAATCCTGATCCTGATCCTCGTCCATCCCAGGCTTGTCTACTGGGTCGATCCTGGCGATAGGCTCGACGTCGGGTCCAAACTTGACGTTTCCCGCCAAGTCCAGCGTCTGGGCGTGTGGATCAGCTTCGAAGGCGTGTATGAAAATCGTACAGCTTGGCTCACTAGATGCGTTCCTAAACCCTCTAGACCTGGTTCCGGACATGGATAGAGTAATCTCGAGACTGATCCGACACCGGGACCCTTGTAAGACAAGTACGAGCCTGCGAATCGTTCAATCAGCTAGGCCACATGAGGTAAACCGCATCGAGCTGCTCTCGGCTGACCTTTTGTGTAATGCGCTGTCAACTGTTCGTGTCGCGGCAACAATGGGTTCAACAGATTGACACAACTAAGCCCCGCCGAGAGGACGAGATTACGCGTTAGGATAGCGTCCGGTTGAGAGGACGCCCCTGTGATGGTCTGGACCACCCAACCTTCTTTGTCTAGATCAGATCAAATCCAGATTTATATAGATCAGCCTTCTACCTGCTGCACAGCAAACTGATTACTGCGCTGACCTGGATCTATCCTTACGACCTTTGTACCCAGGGCTACACTCCCGCTCCCCTCACCCCGCTCTTCCTGGATCTCGGCCTGTAGCGAGTCCATGACGGCATGACTGTCCACAATCCCACTCTCCGTGCTCAACATTGCGCACAACACGTTTGAGCCCAGGTCGGGCTCCATATCCTTGCATTCGTTTGGCAGAATGAAATACGTCGGTACGCCTTCGCCCGAGGGGGAGTAGGAAGGGTCGTTGAGAATCGGTTCTTGGAGATCCGAGTGAAGCCGATCGAGGTACATGATCTGGCTTTTCGTCGTAGCTACGATCATCTGGGAAAACGTCGAGCAGCATTCTTGTTGAGTTCTTCCGCTGTCGACGTTCATCTGGTTTGTGTAGGCTAACTCACCTTTTGCGTCTTTCGGTGTGGAATACTGAGGCGTTCGCACCTCTCGTACATGAGCTCTCTGCCTCGGACACAATACCGCATTTTGAGGGAGTCTAAGGGGTAGTAGATTCCAGCGTGGATCACCTCCGAATTCCGAGAGCTGAAGCAAGGGTGCCCATGTCAGGCCAGTAGCAGCTATCATTGGCTGTGTTTGTCGCTTCTTACCTTGTCTCCTGCCCGATCTGACATAGGCATGATGACATATGATCAGCCACATTCGATCTCAAAGAATCTATTATCCCGTCCGGATCACCTTTCCGTGCCTCTCAACCACCACAGTCGTCTCATCCGGTCGCATCTCCCTCAACCTGGCACCCACGGCCAGTCCAATGACGCCTGCACCGACGACGAGGTTATCTACGCGCTGGTCCGGAGCTCGAAAAGCATATCTTTGAAGTTGCTTGATGGCTTGCATGGTGTGAAACGGATTTGATCACTACGACCACTGCCAAAGCTCTGTCCGTGCTGTTAATCCGATCGAGACGATGTTTTGAATTGCTGCATGATATTGTTGCAGGGGGGATGGGTATGACGATCGCCGATCTCCTGGGTGATCAACCGTTTATCAAAGAAAACAACCAGCAGCGCCGCAGGAGACTCACTCAATGACGTGTCGAAATCTTCAAATTATTCACTCAGCCAGGCTAGGAGCAGCACATCATCAACAGACTCTTGTTCGCCTTTATGACTTCACATCGAGTGAGCGAGCGATCCATCATCGCTTTGGGATCGGACAGGAACTCCACACGATCTCGTCTGAGTTACAGTTTACTACGACTTCACCATGCCACGAGCAGAAGCAGGTTCAGCGAAAGCTATCGGCAATGCCATCAAGGCCAAGGGTGAGTAGCTCGGAAGAGGTCGATATCTCGCCACAACCGCCCAACTCATCTGCTTTTGCACTGCACCCAATTATAGGTCTTGGCCGGCTAGTATGGTACTGTCAGGTCTGTCAGAAACAATGTCGGGACGAGAACGGATTCAAGATGCACTCGCAATCCGAGTCGTGAGTCTGAGCTCCACCCTGGCATCCAGATGAATTGAAATACTGATCTCGCTATGGTCACTTTAGGCATTTACGTCAGATGCTGGTCGTCGGCGAGAATGCAGGCAAGCATATTGATACCTTTAGCAAAGATTTCCAGGACGAGTTCTTGACTTTGCTCTCGAGAAGGTGAGCGCATTCATCTCGTCTTCAGAGTTTCCACACTTCATGCTAACCTTCCCTCGCTTCTAACTCAGACACAACACCCAGCGAGTCCGCGCCAACGCCGTCTACAACGAGTATATCCAGGACAAACATCACATCCACATGAACTCTACCAAATGGGTCACCCTCACCGAGTTCATCAAGTATATGGGTCGGGAAGGTCTGGTCCGGGTGGACGAGAACGAAAAGGGATTCTGGATCCAATGGGTGGATAACTCTCCAAAAGCCTTGGCGAGGCAGGCGGAGATGCAGAAGAGGGAGCGGGCAGATATGGACGACGAACAGAGACAGAGGAGGCAGTTGCGGGAACAGATGGAGAGGGCGAGGTTGCAGGCGGAGGCTAGGGGACAGGGGGAAGTAGCGAAAGGGTTACAGAGAGCCGAGGGGGAAAAGGTCTCCTTGAGCTTGAACTTGGGGGGTCTCAAGCCGAAGGAAGAGACAGTCAAGACTGAGCCGGAAGACACGGTCAAGACTGAATCGGAGGAGACGTTCAAAAGTGAATCGGAAGGGACGGTTAAAACTGAACCGGCAGAGGCGGTCAAGAATGAACCGGCATCACCCTCAACTCCGGTTGCTACGCCAACGGTCACGATGACAAATACGGCAAAGGTCAAGACTGAACCAGCTCCTAACCCTTTGAAACGAGCTGCCCCTACCAACATCTTCAAAACATCCTCCAAGTCATCGAAATCCACCAAAGAATCCACCCCTTCATCCACCCCGAAATCACATCTGGCCGGGAAAAAGTTCTTGACGGCAGCGGAAAGGTTGATGCTCGAAGATCAAGCTAGGGCCGGGCGAAAGATTTCTGGTGGGAGTGGGGGTTATCAGGGGATGGGCCCGAGTCGGCGATGAGCAAATAGAGGCATGGGGCATGAGGGATGAGTTGACGGGTTGTATATGAGTTAGTCTTCACTGTAGCACAATTAACGACATTTTGGTGGGGACCGTACCGAGAGTGGTTATCGAATCAGTTCGAGTTCGTCAGACACGATAAACAGTCGACGATACAGGAACAATGTCCATGTCGTGTTTTCATCGAGATGCATACAGGTGGGTCTGCGTCGCATCTGGCGAAGCAAAGATGGAATGCTTCTCCAGTCGTTCTGTTTGTTCCGTTCTCTCTTCATGCGAACACAAGGCGGCAATCCATGCATGCGGTCTTTCGATTCGCTAAAGGACCTTTTCATAACCAGACGGGAAGGTGATGGCGGTGGACAAGTGGAGGAGGACGACAAATACCAAGGGGAAGCGGCTGAAAGACCCGACGACGAACACGAAAGGGAAACGGCCGAAGGATCCGATCTTCTCTCAATTCGAAAAAGGCCGAGGACGGTGACTTAAGATAGATAACCAAGATGTGTACCTCGAATCTATTCACCACAAATGGGCCTTTGGTCAGACCTGGACCAGCTACAACGATGACACCAAATGTCGCAGACTACTCTTGATACGATCTTTACGGAATCGTATCGGTTTAATCGTCATGGTCGCATCCGGGCGAGACTGTTACATCGAAAGAGAACATCTTGAGTATGTTTCGCCGGGGCCGCACGAATGCCTTCATCTCGGCGATGGCGACGGTAGACCAGTTATCCAATTAATCTTTCTTTGGGTACAAATTCGGGATAGGCATTATTTGGCGCGTTGATGATCGTTATGGAATGTCGTTATGTTGATTGATAGGGGGCGTGCCGTCAATGCAAATTGTTGTGATTGCCCGCCCTAGAGCTTGGGCCTGGGGATTTCCGCGATACGTGATGGTGCAAGATCCAATCATGGTACCAGATGACAATTTGGGAACCCGCAACGGGTTTGTCCGCATCGCCTGCTGTCTTTCAGGTTTCATGAATAGGGAAATTCCCGAGACCGCCATTTCTGCTCGCCTGCAACTCTGACCTTTAAGGCCTCGGGCTATTGGCATATCCCGGCGTACCGACCCTAGATCCGGGTCCAGGTCGGTAGCCCGGACTAGCATACCCCGGCGTTCTCGGTCGAGGTACGGGTGTTCCCGGTGTCCCAGGTGTGCGGGGTGAACGAGGAGAACCGACGGTGAGGTCGTAGTTCGACGTGGTGGAATGTTCAAGCTGACCAGGCGCTGTAGCTCGATTACGGGCGTGATATTCGCTGCGAGCCTATCAAGTGGATCAAGGAAGAAGGTCAGTCTCAAGCGTCTGAATATCTGGACGGGATGAATTCGGTTGGCGGCAATGTAGATAGGAACTCGCCTTTTGAGCATCTCTCTTCTTGCGACTTTTACTGAGTTGATCAGGGCCTGGTGGAGGGCCGCCCTTGATACGTCTGGGATTCTTTTGTCCATTCGTGTACTATACACATAGCCAATAATCATGAACAGGTCGTATCCAGTGCATCGATATCCAGTCTCGAAACAGAATAAACTTACAACATCCTTGACACCCCTAGCTTTCCCCTCTCTGAGCGTCACCACCCCAACATCGGTTATCGACTTCGGATCCAGAATCGGTGCGAACCGAAAGTCTTTACTACCAAGGTCTTGTCTGACGAAGCCCGGAGGATCAGGTATCACGGGAGGGAGCTTGTCTTCCAGGACAACGACACCGAGAAAAGGCAAGAGCTGTGTGACTTGCTGAGTGCCGAGCGGGTAAGGGTCTGTGAACGTAGATGTACATGGATGTATGACTAGGTGTCAGCCGACACTGCACCCTAGTCTTGCTGTAATCTACATCCCGTCACAAGACTTACCCGGCAGACCGCCCAACAGATGGTCATAGTTTTTCGGCGGCTTCTTCCATTCCCGCTTGACGGGAGCCGACGTCGGCGTCGACGGTCCCGCACTCGCATCTGGGTCGGCACTCCCTCGCTTCTCATCCTCTTTGATGTTTTGCTGTTTCTCTGGCTGATGTTCCTCAGGTTCACCGATGTACTCATCGAAGAGCGGCTTCAAGTTCAAACCCGTGAACAGGTCATCGGTGAGAGCGAAAGGAGACGGCGGGATCACGGGGAACTGTTGCTGATAGATCGCGGGAGCGCCGGATGGTCTCCGAATCATATCTGATGGTTCCATGTTCTATATAGTGAGCTCGGATCGATCTGTAAAGCGTAAAGCCGTATCTCGTCGTCTAGATTTGGAGATGTCACAAGTAGTACACCGACCGCATCCTACATCATGTCGTCACCCGTTCACCGGCTCCCATGCGATACTACGGTCGACGCCGAGTCTCGGCTCAGACTCATTTCCGCCTCTATCTATGAAACCAACCATTCCCTCCTTTGTTATCATTCTCCTTATCCCTAGCGGCCTCGTAACCCCAGTATCGATGCAAGAACCTCCTCCTCCGCCTGGCCAACCCAAGCCAGAGGAGATTGAGCCAATCTGCTTGATCATGTAGGGGCTCGGCATCGACTTGTACTCTTTGGTGCTAGTGTATTGACCGCGATCGGCTCCGTTCGATGCCGTTGTATTATATCGTTCATTGCTCGGTTACGTCTCTACATTCCCGTGTAGGGTTTTCTAGGCAATCACACACCCTTCCGCCTTGGCCTCTTGCCGCGAAGGTCGTCCTGCAGGTCGTTTACGTTTAGCCAAGTCTTCTATCCGTTTCTTCGCTTGTTCCGAACCGCTCGCTGCGAGATCAAAGGCGTCAGCTGGGTGTTCAAGGGTCACCCAAGAGATGTCGCCTCGAGAGACTGTACTTACTGGCAGCACGCTGATACCAATGTTTAGCCATCTCCAAATTTTGAGGTACGCCAATCCCAGCTTCAATGTAATCTGCAATACAGCGGTGACAAGGGTCAATCAGCCATCGCGCGAAATTTGTATGACCTGGATGATGCGACACTCACGACCCAATGCGAATTCGGCCTTTGGCAAGCCCTTATTCGCAGCCTTCCTAGCCCAGAGAAACGCCTCCTGATCGTCCTGCTTCAACACTCCCTCTGCACCCGTCAAGAACCACCCGCTCAACGCCAAAGCCGCCTCGGGATCCCCCTTCTCCGCGGCCCGGCTCAACCAGGCGATAGAACGTCTTGGATCCACCGGACAGCCTAGGTGACCGTGTTCGTACGCCACGCCCAGCTTGTACATGGACGGTGCATACCCGAGTTGTGCGGCCTCGGTATAGTGTTCCCTTGCGGCCTCGATAGAAGGAGGGCAAATGTTCGGGGGAAGCTTCAACGCTCGCGGATCCTCATAGATCATCGCAAGTTCGTGCAGCGCATGCGGGTTGTCTTCGTCCGCCTGAGAAGCCGCTCTTCGTAACCACACAACCCCTTCGTTGGGATTCCTAGCTTGTCCCATCGACCCCATGAGAAGGATCATGGCCAACTTGTACATGGCCGCCGTATCCTTCAAAGCCGCCGCCTTGCGGTAGAACAATACCGCCCTATTCATCTCTTTCCTCGTCCCTGCCCCAAGCTCGTTACATACCGCCGTCCTGTAAGTCGCCGCAGGATGGTTGGCCTTGGAAGCTTGCATGTAGAGCTGATAAGCCTTTTCATGATCCACCTGCAAGCCCAACTGGCCCGTACCAAACATGTTGGCCAAGAAGAACTGCGCTTCTGGGTACCCTCCTTCTCCCTTGCCAGCTCCACCTTCCGCGGCGAGCCTTTTCAGGTTCTTCAAGCTCTCCGCTAGCAGGCCATCCCGATACCTCTTCCCCGCCCTCGGATCTGTCGCCGACATGTCCTCCCCGATCTTCCTGGCTGCTTCAATTAGGTACCTGGCAAAGGCGAACTGTGCCTCGGGATCGGGGTCCATCTTCATCCTCGCCCGATAATCGTCGACGAATTCCTTGGTATAAGGAGGTTTCGTCACGTCGATGGCGGCGGAGATGCCTTTACGTTTAGCCTTGCTCGATCCGATCGAGGTCGTCGGCGTACGATGGAGGGTGGAGACGTCGGATGTGGAAGAGACGTTACGCAGAGTACGCGCTCGACTAGGCCCAGGTCCAGAGGGAGGTGGGGCTAGACCGAGATGATCGCTAGCGGCCAGGTAAGGGTTGGCCGGGGTGAATCCCATACCTGGTCCCATCCCTGGTCCCATCCCTGGTCCCATTCCCATTCCGTTTCCATCTTCTTGACTCCCTCGCCTCCCCGGTTCCGACTCGTAGACCGGGTCCATTCCCGGCGTATAGCCTCTATCCACACTGTACACGCTCGCTGGGTAACCTCCTTGTGCCTGTTGTTGCGGCTGATATCCCGGTCCGGCGCTGTTAGACCTAGCGTAACCTGAACTATTGGACATGCTACTCGGCTGTCTGTATAGCGGATAGGCCTGACCGCCATTACCATTGTTGACCTGATCATGACTCGTAATACTGAGCCTATCAAACCCAGCTCCGACATCATCCGATAAAGGCCTTCCCTGATCTTCCCCTCCGTATTGCGATTGTGTTTGCGAGTGTTGCGAGTAGGAAGAATATCCGCGTTGAGGCTGGGGTGGGTGTGAGCCTGTTGGAGGTGCTTGTCCTTGAGCATGGTAAAAAGACGAAGGAGGTGATCGACGGTATTCGGCGGCCCCGGGCAGAGGGTAAGAGTCGATGGGAGGGGCTAGCGGGACAGCTTCTCCGGGATTTCCCAGTGAATGACTCGATTGAGCTGGAATTGTCGTCGGAATATCGGCAATGGACGTGATAGAGTGATGTCAGCCGGGGAATGTGCGTTAAAGACGCTTCCGAATCTGATCTTCTCAGCTCGACATACCATGTCGAACTCCTCGATGATGGTCCTCGGCATTGAAACCAGAAGGACTGACAGTCTGGGCTCTTCTAGGAGGTCCTCTTTGATCTCCTTGCTGCATTGTGTCGTTGTCGAGTTGCCGGCTGATCGCTTTGCAGGACCGGGCTGCGAGAAAGGGGAACGAGGAAAGGTGTTTGTCGTGCGACCTCGTGAGTGAATGGGTGCTGGACCGAAGTGATTCTCGGGGGGGGACGTCGACGCGGAACAGATCGTTATGAGGTCTCCTAATACGACCAGACCAGCGGGTTATTGACTCTTCCAGGCTGTGCTCTGCAGAGGAGACCAAGAGGCCAAGATGTCTATATCGTAGCTATGTAGCTTTGAATATGATGAATGCATCATACCTCTCGTTGCACATCGTCGTTACGCTTCTGAGCTGAGACTCGGAGTCGACCCGTCTGATCCCCGACGGCGTTCATACCACCGCCTCATCGATGTCATACCTCGACCTCGACCTGCTCTTTGCTTGAAACTTGTAGCCAGCGAGTCAAGACCCTCCATCAGACTGTACATTTTCTGTGACCTAGAGTTGCCTTTATCTGGCATCGGCGGCACCGGAACATCCCGATCCCACTTGCTGCGAAATCTCGGGCAGATCTCACATCGTAAACAGAGCCGCAAAAGTTGGGAGATCGACGAGCGCGACCTGATTCTTGCCTCTTGAACACTTCTGCTAATTCTCCGACTCTTCCTCGTGGCCGCTTCACGACGTTTCTTCTGAAGCCTACTCCATACAATCGACAAGGATGAACCCGTCAGTCACACGCACTCTGCGCCTTGTCCGCACATTCGCCCGTCATCGAAGCAAGAGCAAGCCCGAAGGTCAAACTCGGAATGGACGGCGGGATTTTACTACTAGTCTGGATGCAGGTCGAGGCATTGGTCGAGATCGGGGCGGATTTGCAAGTCTGGGTATCAAGAAGGGCGACAAAGGTGAGCGACACCTTGTACATCTTACTCGAATCGGCGGATCGATACCGACAATGGGATCGACAGCTGATGTTGTGCACGATATCGTCATGTTCCAGTGGTCGTGGCCATGTCCGGCGGTGTCGACTCTTCAGTCGCCCTGTCCCTCCTCGCCTCTCCGCATCTACCTCCGGGTATCTCACCGGAACTTGCTCAGAAACTCCCATTCACCCTCCCCAATCACCCCTCTTCCTCGGCCTCATTTGCATCCTCCATCAACCCCCACGGTCAAATCCCACTAAACCCCTCTCGCGACCTAGACATCTCAGCGATCTTCATGCGGAACTGGTCCCCGCTCCTATCCGAATCGGACCATCCTTCTTGGGAGACGGACTGTGCGTGGGAAAAGGACTGGGAGGACGTTCAGAGGGTGTGCAAGGTCTGGGATGTGCCCGTGAGGCTGGTGAGTCAAGACGACCATCATACTAGCATGGGTATCGGCCGAGAGCTTGAGCCTCGGCAACTGGAAACGTTTTTCATTCAAGCTGCTAATTTGAGTTTCGACCATCTGACCTTGTATTGATCCACCGACTCTCAGATCGACCTCTCGCAAGAATACTGGCTACACGTCTTTGAACCCGCCGTCCAAGCATGGCAAGCCGGATCCACTCCCAATCCGGACGTCTCGTGTAACAAGCACGTCAAGTTTGGGGCACTTATCGACAAGGCATTGCCCGAGCGGGGAGGGTGGTTGGCCACCGGTAAGTCGAAAGCCGCAATGTAGTGTAAATTCGAGGATGGTGTGATGATATGGATGTCGATCATACAGGCCATTACGCGGCTACAGACAAGACCTCAGAAGGCAGGACGAGGCTGTTACGTTCGGCAGACCAGCTCAAAGATCAGACGTACTACTTGTCTAGCTGCAGCGAGTCTCAACTGTCAAGAGTGAGTTCCGTTCCGCCATCTTTCCCCCGATTCTGCAACGCCTGCTCAGTCCAGCTACACCCCCCAAATTTTCTCGTCTTTCCTTTCCTCGAACAAAACGTTCATGTCCATCAAAGGCCTTGTTCCCCCTCGCCAACTTGACAAAATCGACCGAGGTGCGAGAGTTGGCCAAAAAGTTTCGACTGCCCACAGCTGAGCGTGAAGAGTCGATGGGAGTGTGTTTCATCGGGGAGAAGAGGGGCAAATTTGGGGAATTTGTCGGTAGGTCCCCCTTCAGCCTGGAGTGCATTGCAGAGTACCGAGTCGAGCTGACCCGACGTATCTCGTGTGATCGAACAGGCCAATACACTACCCCAGAACCCACTCCGGGTCACCTGATTACCCCAACCGGCACTATTCTTGGTCAACACGCTGGCTTGTGGCACTACACCATCGGCCAGCGAGCTCGGATCCCGGGGATGAAGGAGAAATGGTTCGTCGCTTCGAAGCGCGTGGGAACGAACGAGGTCGTCGTGGTACCCGGAGCGGACCATCAGGCGCTTTGTTGTCGTGCCTTGAGGACGAGTGCGAAGGAGTTCAGTTGGATCGCAGGTGTTCCGCCGGATGGGTTGGATGAGGAAGGAGGGGTGAGGGCGAGATGTCAGGTGCGACATCGGATGAGGGATGTGCCCGCGGTCGTCCGTCGAATGTGGTATGTCTACATCGCCCATCGCGATCCCACCGAGTCTGCGGCGTTAGTCTTAATCATCCTGACCCGTACCCATGTTTGCTTGTCCCGTTCAGTTCCGACTTAGAGATCCGGTTCGAAACCCCGGAGAAGGGAGTATCTCCAGGCCAAGTGGTAGGATTATGGGACGAACGTGGGACATGGTGTCTCGGTAGCGGGGTGATCGATTCGACCGAGTGTGTGGAGTAGGGTTCAGGCGAGATCGAGTAGGAGTAGTTCCAGGTATAGCCCCACACCGCTTGATAATGATGACCGATGTTGGTATCGATATCAATATGAATACTGTAGCATAGTACGGTGCGAGAGAGCACTGCGGTCGCCTTGCATCATTTCATGGAGCGATCTCAGTCGACTCAGAGGACCCAATCAAACACGGTCGTCAACCCGGCAGCGACGCTCAGGAGGACGACGACGGTCCCCGAGATGATCATCGTGGCGAGTTCTTTGCGGTCAGGAGGTTGAAACCCGGTGATAGTCTCGCTGCTGTTCTCCAGATCGAGGTCGGTCTGGTCGACGTCTTCGTCCTGGCGACGGCTGTGGTCGGGGTCGTGTTGATCGTGTTGACGATGTGCGCTGAGAAGAGGAGCGTTGAGGTCGACGACCGAGGACGAATCGCGGTGAGAATTCATTGGAGGAGGGATGAGAACCCGATCGTAGCTATCGTGATAATGGATGGAGGTGTTTTGAAAGATTGGCAGTCTTATGGATAATAGATATAATAGCTAATAGTGATCTGATTACTGCTGATCTAGGCTGGTCATCAGCCTGGGCTGGTCGTGGTCCTCAACCGGGATTTGGTCACGTGATGATGGGGCGTTAGTTTACGTCACTGCGCTTGGTAGTTGCGCTTTTATGTAGACCCACTTCTCTTCCCTCGCGTTGCTAAAATCTTTTAGCGTGACCTCGCGCGGTGCACCCCCTTCTCGTCTATAAAGAAAGGTGCTCCCCGACCACTCGACTCGCTCCTTTGCATATATATTTCAGGTCGAATACCCTCTACTCCCTTAAATTCCCTTCGATGGTATCGACGTTGTCTTCTTCTGCAGAAGCTTCGTCTTCCCGTCTCCCTCCCTCGAGGTCCACCCCCACTAAACCCTCGATCAAGGGTAAAGAACGCGCCTCGAACGATGATGCTTCGGACCCTACCGCCATCCTCGAACGAAAGAAACGAAAGCTTCGAGTCAAGTACCCCGATGCGACTCCCAAGGAGATAGACGAAAAGACTGCCCGATGGTGGGAACGTCAACAAAAAGCTCGACAAGAGCGACGTGATCGGGCTTCGGCATTGGGTTTGCCCGAGGACGAGCTAGATTCCGCCGATGACCAGGACGGTCAGGTCTATCAGCCTTGGCAATCGTCTACTATTGCTGAGCGGCTTGAAAACGCACAGTCCCCTGTCTGGACCCAGGATGGTCGGTGAGTTCTCATCGTCCACTTCAGCTTCGTATCGAGCTACGGCTGACGTCAGCTTTATTTGTACAGCTTCCACTTTGTAGCTTCGGGCAAACAGATACTCATCCACGAGTCGTCACCACCGGACTACGCTCTCGTCTCCACCCTTCCTTCAGGATCATCGCCGGGACACTCGGCACCTATCACCTCGTTCCACCTTCATCCTCTGAATCCCCTCGAGCTCGTGACCTGCTCCGAGGATGGTACCGTTAAGGTCTGGAGCTGGACCGACTCGCGGTTGATCAGGACGTTGGACGTGGCTGAAGCCATGATCTCAGCTGGAGGAAAACACAAGGATGAAGAGCAGAGCCGTCGAGTCAAGATCGATAGGATGAGTGTGGGGACCGAGTCGGGTAAAGCGTTCGCATACCTCGCAGTCGATGCCGCTAGTCGAGGTAAGCCTTCATCTTGCACAATATCCGCTTCAATCCTCGTGCTTATCGTATCGTGTGCCCTAGATCACCAAATCTTGACCAAGCTTGTTCGGATCCCGCTTCGTGTACCTCAGACCACCTCGGCCTCGGGCCAGTCGCAACCCGGGCAGCTATCGAAGCACATCGTCCGTCTCGGACAGATCAACTTGCCCGTCTCCGACATCCGTATCTCGCCGCACGGCACCTACCTGTCTATCATCGCTGACAGTGGCGTGTTTGTGCGAAAACTCGGCGTCAAGTCGGGCTCGGACGCTTGGGTCAAGATTGCGGTCGACATCGGCGTGACCTGTCTCCGTTGGTGTCCATCCGATGCCGCCGGGTCCATCGTTAAGCGTGGTGATGAAGAGTGGTTCGCGACCGGTGACAAGGGCGGTTTCGTCCGGCTTTATCGAGGTGGCTTGATCCAAGCCTATCGGACGCTTCAGCAGCAGAACGCCGCTTCATCTGCCACCAAGTCGACGGACGCTTGGTACAAGATCGGATCTTCTGGTAGCGAAGTGACTTTGGCCTCGACGGCACTTCATTGGCACTCTCACCCAGTGCATGCCCTCTGCTTTACCACTCACGGCTCGCAACTCTTGTCCGGTGGAGAAGAGAACGTACTCGTCACCTGGCACCTCGACACGCTCAAGAACAGCTTTATGGCCCGATTGAGCGTGGGTGCGACGAGTTTCGAGTGGATCGGCGTCAAGCCTATGGGTCACGCTGAAGGCACCGAAGAAGAGTATTGGAGCGGATTCGTCGACGGCTCGATTGTCAAGGTCGGTGCTGCTACCAACAAGGCCTTGCCAGTCGGCAAACGTGCTCGCATCAACAAGCTCGACCGGGATTTGCAATTGGGCAAAAGGTACCCGCTCGCCTACCATGCCCCGACTCGCTCGATGGTCTTGGCTTCGTCCCATCCGTCGACATTACAGTTTTTCCAGCCCTCGACATCGTCTTTGGTTTTCGACCTCGAAGTTGTCCCTTCCAACCGTGTCTCCCGCGCCGACAAGGAGATTATCCCGATCAAGGTATCTACGGTCGTCTTCTCGCCTGCTACGGCATCCTCGGAAGCGGGACAATGGATGGCAACGTACGAAACTCGTCCTGCTGATACGGAACAAGGAGGAGGAAAGGTCACGGCCGTCAAACTGTGGTTCTGGGCGACCGGAAAGAACGGCTACGTGCTGAACACTCAGCTCGACCGTGTTCACGGGTTCCACGATGTTACCAGTATGAGCTTTGCCCCTGCCCCGTTGTCTGGATCGAACCCGGATACTCGACGAGGCGCCGGGTGGCTGTTCATGACCACCGGTAGCGATGGGACCGCCAAGGTCTGGACCGTCAAGCGTGGATTGGCTGAAGTAGGACAGAAGGGACCTGGTGAGTTTTCGGTTCGATGTCGTCGTGATCCCTGCTTCATTCCAACTCTTTGGCCTCGACGCTGGCGACACCTCTTGATGATCAACAATCACATAAAACTCTAATTTTTTCACTGAACCTCTTCGGAGGGCTGTGGACCATTTGTTCTGCAATCCTGATCGGTGTCGCCGAGGCCTTGGATCGTTTCGAGTTGTCGTGTTCATAGCATGCTGGCTGACTTTCGTCTTCATTTCCTCGGTAACTAGGCAAGAAACAAGCTGCGCTCGAAGAAGGTTAGTGTCGAATCCTCTTCTGTTCTCGAAGTGTCTCCTCCCTTCCCACCGCGGCTTCACAATGATGCTTTATCAAAGCTCAACAGTCTTAACAATCAATGTGGACAACGTATTCTTCTTCTTAAACATAATACACCTTACTGAGAGAAGCCCACGCGGTCATCCTTGTCCTTTCCCTCTTTCGTCGTTTGACATTTCTTCTTCGACTGAGCACTGACTTGGTTTTGCTCCCCATAAAGCCTTCTGGGCGCTCAGGTCATCATTCAGCTACCGTCTGGAACCCATCACCGCTGCCGCCTTCTCCCCGGATGGTACCCTGATCGTTCTCGCTCAGGGGCCGCTCCTTACGCTCTGGACGACCTCGACCAATACCCTTGTCCGAACGCTTGAATCCGCCGACATCAAGTCGGTTGCCCAGTTCCTCTTCCTCGGGACGACCGGACGATACCTGGTGGTCCGAGGCGACCGTGAACAGGGCGGCGGGCTCGTCGTCTGGGACCTGCTCTCGTGTGATCCTGTATGGACTCGGGAGCAAGGCATGTTTTCGGCTTGCCTACCTGCTATTGAAGAGGACCAGTTCATCGGCCTCGATGCCGGCAAGAAGATCACCCGGATCGAAGTCTTCTCAGTGGCATCGCCAGTATCGCTATCAAAGCACGTCATACCGTTCGGTATTGTTCAGGCTGTCGTCACTCCCGCTCCTACTGCCAACGACTCAATCGAGTACACTGGACTCGCCAGAGATGGCAAACTGGTTCGGTTCGGTGCTCACGTCGAGCCGTTCGAGCGGTTATTGACGGACACGCCGACCGGCACCGCTGACGTCGTTGGTTCTGGGGTCAAGAACCAGTCGATCTGGGAAGAGATGTTTGGCAAAGACACATTTGTCGATGTGCAGTCGGCGCACCAACGATTGCAAAACCAAGACGAAGACGAGCGACCTGTCAACGCTACGACTACCCGGGAGAAGCGAGGCAAATACTCGGACGTCTTTGACGCTCCCAACGTGTCACTTCCCCCCTCGAGTCTGCTCTTCGACGCCTTTGTTCGCGACTTTATGAGCCTGTCCTCCCGTTCTACGGTCGATGCGGACCAGGAAGAAGACTCGGCTCCTCGGACCAAGGTGACCGTCTCAGCCGCATCCACCGGGACCGGCACTGGAGCTGGAGTACGTGACGTCTCCCGTTCCACGGAGGGCAGGATGATACCCGAAAAGGAAGTGCGAGGATGGTTCGGTCAGTTGATCGGACCCAAGGCCAAGGCCGCGCAGGCTGCGCAAAAGGCCGCTGCTTCTTCGACTGCTGTGCCTGCGACTCCTTCGGCGTTGGGTAAGGGAGCACCACCTCCTTCGACGCCCATGGGGACACCTTCAGGGAGCGCTTCAAAGAAGCAACGCAAGGTGTCTGGAAAGGGAGCGAACGGGACACCGAGTCGAGGTGGAGCTGCGACGACCACGGACGGGGATGAGGATGTGATGGTCGGTTCAAAGAGGAAGAAGGCCACCGCATAATGTCTTTTAACCATACCCCGTTGAGCTACAAATCGATTTGATTGTAGTTTGAACGTTCTCCTATGTCACGAATTTGACGATCATATTTTGAACCCTGTTCCATGCTTCCATGATGACGTACGCGTGAGAAAGCGCAAGGCCAAGCGAGTTTTCCGATATGACGATTCGCTCTTCTTTGCATCCGCGGGCGATTCAGATCCGACCCAAAGTGGTAAAAAGACAAAAGAGGAAAGAGGTGTTGCGAGTATTAGAAACAGAGTTCCCCTTTGATTCGAATAATAGGGGTCGGTTTGGATCTCAATCGAGTCGACTCTAGGTCTTGCATGGTGTGAATCTAATCGGTCGTCTGTGCTGTTGTTGAAGTTGCCGCCCCCCCTTCCCCCTCTTCTCCCGATTCAATTTAGTTTTCGCGTCGCGACTCTCTCCTGACGCGACCCCCTTAGCCTTAGCCTTTGGGGTGTCGACGTCGATCTCACTTCTCTCGGTTTCATACACTTGTACTCATACATGCTACCTTTCACCTCTTTGTTCACGCATCCATCCCTCAGACATCTAAACACTCCGACACATACTACCTGGTCTAGCTAGTCTCATTGTTCTCGACACTAAACGGATCGTCCAGGCCCAACCTCGAAGCGATATCCACCAGTCTCGCCCTCTCGGTCCAGATCAGATTGGAATCGAATCGAACGACCTTTTTCCCGGATCGTCCCTCTCGCCTCCTCTCCTCCTTTGCCTCTCCAGCCTTCCTTTCCCCTTTACACATCTCCGTGGTGATCCACCTCTTATCATCGACTTCTCTCCTCTTCTCTTTCTCGGACAAAGGCAGAAACAAGTCAAATCACATCAAACCGGACAAACCCAGAAAAACTCCCCGGTCGTAGAGAAGAGACAACAGGGGACGATCCGTTCAGGCCTTCATATAACCTTGTCACCCCCTTCCCTTGGCCGCGATCTGCGACGATGGCTTCCTCCTCCTCTTCTTCTTCCCGGACTACTTCGCGTTCCACACCTGCCACTCGCTCGAGAACGAGGACTGAACAGACGATTCCTACCATCTCCATCTCCAACTCTACCTCTTCACCTTTAAACACAACCACAAATCCGACAACGACAACATCTTCGCATCGCAAACCGTTCAGCCCCCTCCCGCTCGGTCTGTTCCCTTGCAAGTTCGACCTACATTCAGGGTTCTCGTTGAGAAGCACGGCCTGTTCCCCTCAAATCACATCGACCTCCACGTCGACTTCAACAACCAAATCACCGTCTACCTCAGCATCGACATCGACGTCGACATCGATATCGGAAAGGATGGGCAAATGTGTGAAAAGCAAGGCCGTCCCGGCTTCATCCTCGTCCTCGTCGACGCGAAAGGAAGGGTCGAAAAAGGTCGTCCCCACCGCCGGGCCAGACCTTCTCCACGCCACCCACGTCAACAAGAAACTATCCACGAGAGCCAGATCTGCTCGGAACGAGGTCGAGCGGATGGAAGTCGATAGCGACCTCACGCCCAAACGGGCGGGGACGATCAACTTGGATTCTGATGACGAGGAAGAGGCCGCGTGGGAGCAACAGTCTCCGGCTAGACGACTGTTCGTAGGGATGGGAATGGGGATGATGGGCTCTGCTTCTCCTAGTAGCAGGTGAGTGTTCACTTAGAGACAAGTTGACTCTCTCTCGACTGACGAGATGGCTAATTTGTCGATCTGGCCTTCTCGAATCGTGCAGTTCGACGAAGCCTAATCAACCTAGGAGTAAATTGTCCATGATGATGATGGACGACGATCCCGACACTTCTATCACTGCCAGTACTTCCACATCGACATCGACAATGCCTACCATGCCAACATTGCCTACCACCAGGCCGACCCTCCGTCCTTCCCCTAAACTCACTCCGAAAAAGACATCCACCTCGGCCATCTCTATCAACGAGAAACGCACGTGGACGGGTAGAGACTCGCCCAGTGCCAGTCCGATTATGAGCAAAAAGTTTCGTCCGGTCGGGTCCACGCCCGTTGTGGCGACCGATGTTGAGATGAACGCACAAGACGGGTTGGAGAACGGGGACGAGGATGGGGATAGAACGATCATGCCGGTCGAGATGGATCCGAATGCCGATGTCCATGCGGTCGGGTTCGAAGTGTGGAGCGATCAGGCGGTCAATGGGGCTAGTAGTACGGCGGTCAGGCGGGAACAGGGGTACTTTGATTTAGGAGACGAAGTGGTCCGAACGGTCACCCCGGCCGCGACACCCAAATATACGGCCGAGAACATCAAGCACGTCGGGAAGAACAAGGTGCCCTTTCCTACAGGCATCGCCTCTACCGACGAAGCGGACCCAGAGACAGCGGACAAAGGGCAAGAGAACGTTCCTCCCCTAGGCTGGATCGACCTGGCCGCGTTGGCTGGAGAGAAGCTCAAGGCGGTCTGTAAAACTCCGAGCCGAGACAAGTTTGCAGAACAGTTCGCCACCCCTGGTAGTGGAAGTAGCGCTAGACGAGGGACCCCGAGCTACGGGGACCCTTCGAGCGTTTCGTCATTGGCTTCTACGCCGGCGACGGATAGGGTCAGGAGGACGAGCACCGTCTCGCTCGCTCCCAGTCCGGTCAAGGCGAGTAGCGTACGGGGACCTACGTCGAGCACGACCTCGACTTCGACCTTGACATTGGCATCGCCTCCGCCTACGCCGCCCTCGCAAAATTTGAGCTCGAATGCGAACTCGGCTCATGCCCTCGCCTCAGAAGCCGAGTTGTCGACGCCAACGAGCAGGACGAGGTTGGGTCGGGGGATGAAGAAGAGTCTTACCAAGTCTCTCGCGGATCTGAGGGATGCGGCGGGGCTCGGTGGAAGGGTCCTGCGTAGTGGAAGAGGAAGGGATCTTTAGGAGCCGGACCGCAAACGTCACGGGTAGCACATACACAAGCACATACAAACGCACAGTCATACCTTTTCGACTTTTTCTCTCCTCTTGTTTTGTCGTTCTTGCCCCTGCCGCTTAGCGGATACACTATAATATGGCACATAGCGATTCCTCTTGTAATAGAATAGACCAGTTTGCATCTTGTACCTACGCCCCGCGATGTGGGAAAATACAAATATCGAATACAGTATCGTCATGAACGTCCGGCTTGTCTATTCCAATCTTGGCGAATCTGGTACGTTTCCCTGGCGACCTTGAGCAGTCTGTCCAGCTCGACGTCAAAGAGCTCGACTGCCGGCTCATAGCCATCGCCGCGCTCATCCTGAATGCCACTCGCGATCTGGCGTCCTCGAAGGTTGCCCTTGAACGGAGCCCAGACGCCGCTACCGCCTGCGAATCCTTTTGACCTCGGTCCTCCGGCGTTGCACATGGCCAAGACGGTCTCGGTCTCGAAAGCTCGGGTATAGCATAGCGAGCGGACGAGGTCGACCTCGTAATCCGGAGAAGGGTCGAATTCTGTCGATGCGCTATGTGTGGACGTGGGGATATCAACCGGAGTCTTGTCTCAGCTGGATTGTTGTACTCACGGTTCGCTGTCGATTGCCAACCAGTAGGTCGGAGCGAGAATCACGTCGACACCTTGTTGTGCTAAAGCTCCGGCGGCAGTCGAATGGGCCAAGTCCCAGCCTGTGCAGGACCAAATCAGAACTGATGCCAACATGCAGGCTTCAAGACAGTCGGGCACTGACAGATCAACAAGCCCATCTTGATACCCTTCAGCTCGAACACTTCGTGCTCATCTTCTCCGGACGTTAGGTAGTCCCTCTCCGAGATCCAAAGGTTCCTCTTGACGTAACGGCCGACAGCCTTGCCAGTCCCCGCTTCGAAAACGTAGGCCACGTTGATCATCTGCTCGACGCGCTCATCATCGTGTTCCCTGCCCGATTTGACCGCAGGCATGTCCTTGTCATCGCCTTCCCTAGCATGCGGTGCAGATAAAGTCGCAGGCTCGTCAGAGCTGTATAACCGTCGAATATAGCTCGTCCATACGTCGCCATTGCTTTCCAAGTTCTCATCCTCGAGATGCTTGAATGGCGAGACCGATGGTTCCTGCTTAGGCTGATGGCTTTTAGGCTCAACAATAGTTCCACAAATGGATACATTGTGAGTCTTGGCCAGATGCTGCAGATACTTCACAAGGTATCGTGCCGGATGCACCAAGTACTGAAAACACGCCTTGTCAGCCGACGTCATTCTCACCGCCCGCGCAATTTGATGCACCAACCTCTCGATCCTGTACTAGACCCTGAAGCCAATACTCTGGGAAGACAACCAGGTCGGCTCCTTCCGCTGCGACCCGTTTGACGACTTCGGTCGTCGTCTTCAGATTGCTCTCCAGTACGGCAAAGACGTCCTCTTGAGGGACCTGCTCGGATCCCGATCGAGGTGAGATCTCAGCGATGCAGATAAGAAGGCTGGTCATGGCTGTATGCGGACGATCTCGGGTGTTCCAGTGGTCCAAAGCTGATACAGAAACGAGAGTAGTTACGTAGTACCCGGTAGCATGAGCTGATGTGGGTAATGATCAGTCTGGTCGGATCTTCCGGATATGACCGAGACCGGTTTAGGCTCAACCTCGATTCCTCACGTAACCAGCCAAGCTACTGGGCCGTTTGTGACGAGTACGATATACTATACGATACAACCAGGATACACGAGAAGCAGACAGCTCGAAGGAGGACCAGCTCGGGATCAAGGTTGGAATACGAGCTAATTCTATCTAAAATGACCCCCCGACTTGTCGTTCGATCCCGTTAGTCGAGCCGGCTGGCCTTGAACCTGCGATGTCGTATTCGCCGCAAGCGCATAGGTCGGCAGCTCACCGCTCGGAGGGAAATGAGGGGTCCCTTCGTTCATCTGTGGTTGAGAGTAAGATTGTCCGTAGCCCGCCGGGTTGTCCATCGGTCGGGCTGTACTTGGTGTTTCGTACCCGCCATACGCATCCGATTGTGTTTCAGGATGCGGGCTGCGACTAGGATACGGGACTCGATCGTGCATGTAGCCCGGATTCGTATAAGGATCTACCCTGTTCACAGTCGTATTCGTAAACTGCGATTGTGGCGATAAAGCTCGAGCGGCAGGCACGGGCATGGGCATAGGTTGAGGTTGGGGTTCAGGTTGAGTATAGGCGTAGGCAGAGCTGTTACCGTCTATAAGCCCGAATCCGAAGTCAACCGGCAGAGTCAGCGCTTTCGGTCGCTAACGCTGAATAGCTCTGCTTCGTAGACTCACAAGGATCCTGACCGTGCTGCTGGGTATAAGGCTGCAGCTGTTGCTCGTACAAAGGTTGTACCGGATACTGCCCGAAACCTCCTAATGCAGCCGCCGCCACCGCCGCCCCAGCTCCTATTCCTGCAAATGTTCCCGCCCCAGCTCCGACATCCAGACCTCCTGAGGTCCCATCCCTCTCATCATGTCCATTCCTGTACTCTTGATAGTAGCCCGTCGAGTACGGATCTCTTTGAGGCGGGTAAGTCCCGTAACCCTGCGAACTAGGATGTCGTCTAGGCTGATATTGCTGATTGTTCGAACTATATCCTAGCTGGTTCGTCGACTTGTAAGGATCGGCATCCTCACTCTTCTTGCCTTCGAGATCGTTATCTGGTTTCAGCGGCACGCTAACCTCCCTCTCCCCGTACGCATTCAATGGAGGTCCCGGAACTCGAGCATAAGGCCCCGCGCTCTGCGGGTAAGGTTGTGGTTCCTCGTGTCTCGGCGCTTTCGGCTTCCTCCTCTTCTCCACCGATCCTAGCCCGCAGAAGCAACCAGCAAAGACGGGCAACACCCACGCTACGAGCGTAAACCACACGCTGACCCCGATCGTAGCCGATGCGCCGTCGACCGAATCTATTCGAGCTTTGGCGACGTAGAACATGGCGAGGTCGATGATGAAGGCTGCAAATGTACAGGCGGACGTGAACCAGGATAATAGGGCAGGGAAACAGAGGACAGAAACATTGTCGATCGTGTCGATGAGTCGGAAGACGATCGCGCCAACGCAGGAAACCAGCGCTGGAAATAAGGAGGGCGGTAAGTTCGAGGTTCAGCTCGTCGCTTTCGTGTTGGGTGACTATAACGTATGAAGTGGGACAGAGACGAATATTCACCGATTATATGTAGTACCAGAACATAAGTTAGGTATTTCCCGATGGCCGCGGGTATCTTGATGAGCCCCTCTCCGTCGATACCGAAGATCGAGTTCAGATCTGTACCGTCCCCATGAGATCGCTGACGAATCAGCCCCCTGGCATAGACCTCAAAACCCTCACACAACCTCGACGCAGCGAAAAGCAGTCATGCGCTTCGAACTCACCGATCTCATACCCAACCTGCGGACCCGTACAAACTTCCCCTCCTGAACGGTTGAAACAATACCCCAGCGTCCCGAAAGACACGTCCCCCGCGTTGGCCCCTTGAGAATAGGTCGCCTTCAAGAAGTAAAAAGACTTGAGTAGAGGGGTATTGAAAGAGACGAGGACGAGGAATATGGCCGATGTCAAGTAGAGGAGATGTCCGGGGAGATGGGCGATGAAGTTTCCTTGATAGCCCATGGCTGTGGTCAGGTGTCAGTCTCGTTGAGGCTGTCGGTCTCGTTTTGTGTGGGAATCGGAGTGAGAGAAGAAGAACAGTTTGAGCGGTGGTGTTTTGGATAGGGATCTTGGAATAATTCCAAGCTATTGCCAAGCTGGGATTCAAGAGCGATGTAGGTTTCGTTTCAAGCGATATTGATGCGATTCATCCACAATTCTTGAGATGTTCACTAGTTTTCGCTGTTAACCATCCGTCTCGGATCTCGGGCCTCAAACGGGTACTCGTTCGAAACATCCTCCCCATCATCGTTGGCTCTTCAAAATGAGCTTGGTCCCTCTATCAAAACGTGTACGAGCTTCTGAGACCCTTGCTGTTTCAAGGGGTTGGATCGATCAAAGGAAGCGAAGAGGTCTGGCTGCGCTGTTTGATCCAGAGCGGCGCGTTTTGGCGCGATGAGGCGCAGGCGACGCGTATCCAAACAACGCCCTGATCGATTACGGCAGCGCAGGGCAAGGCAGGCAAAAGGTAAACAAACACTACAACATGTTCGACACAAGGTTGCAAGGGTGGTACAGTCAGCCTCATACACATCCTCGACCTGATAAGCAACCCCAGCCTTCATAAAACCATAGTATATAGCAGTGCCTCTGAAGAGATCGAAGAGATAGGAAAGACTGCTACACCCCTCATCTTGTTTCGTATGAACTCGTCACGCCTCCACACCCAGTAGCCATAGCCCGAACCACCACCAGCTGCAACAACACCGCAAGATGCCGCCAGAATTCAACCTCCAAGAAGAGGTCCAATCCCTCTCCGACATCTCCCTCTACCAGATCGATCATGAGCTCGATATAGAGTCCATGTCGGCTGGGGACATGAACCGGGCGCTGGACGAGGCTGTCGATCAGGTTACTCAAAGTACCGAGTGTATCACCTTGCCAGAAGTCTTTGACGTATATCGGAGTCTGCTCAAGTGGGTCCTCGACGTCATGCTCTAGGTCGTTACATTCGATCAGCTGACTCTTTATTCTCCTCATGCATTTCTACTCTGAACTACGCTGCAACCCCTTTAGACACGCCGATCAAGTTCCCGGCCCGATCCTCTCCAAACTCCTCGACTCTCTCTGCTCCTCCCTCACTTCGGAATCCGATCAGACCATCCGAGACATCGACCACCCGAACCCGGAGGACGACGCCGAGACGCAAGAACAGGTGTTTTTGATGCACAGACGTCCGTTGGAGATGTACGCGTTCTTACTCTTCTGGATGGTCAAGGTCGGGGAGAGGTTGGGCGGGAGGAAAGAAATGGGGGCGGATGAGGGCGAGGTGGCAGAGGTTCCGGCCACTCGGGATGGACGAGGCAAGGTGCGTCTAGTCGTTCTCTTCAGCTCCGCTAGCGGTCAAGACAGAGAAGGCCTTACTCCCCTAAAACATAGCTAAAATCCGCTTTCCAACCTGTCTTTGCAGAAAACGGCAGCGAAGAAGACCCCGAAATCGACCTCGACAACAGCAGGCCGGGTATGGAACTGGGCGGATCAACTCCCCGTCGTCCTCCAGACCATGTCCCGCGTGCTCAAGATCCGGACGGATCGGATATGGACGACTTCGGTTGAACGGGAAGCTTTCGTCGAGTACGTTGAGCCGACATCTTTTGCGGTAAAGGCTCGTGTCGAGGGAGATGATGTGATTGACATTCGCGTTTTGTGGGTGACTTAGGTGTTTTACCAAGTCAGTATGGCAGATCAGCGAGACGGAGAGCAGGTTGAAGAGTCAGGAGATCAAGACGGGAATCTACCGGGTCATCTGTGTCGCTGTCAAATCGCACGGGCACGCATTTGGTCAGTGCGCGGTAGAGTCAGACTTGTCGTTCTTGCCCGGCTGATGAGTGCTTGCATTTTGGGATTCATAGGCGCCCAGACGACGATCTTCCAAAACTTGAATTACTTTGAGCATCTGGCGGAACCCATGGCCGAGCTATTGACAGTCTTGGACGCCGAGTTCGACCATACTCAGACCACGGAAGAGGTATTAAGGTTCGTCTGCTTATCAAGTCGCCTACACCAACCTGCAGGATAGCTACTGAGTCGACGTGATCTGGGCCCGACAGGGAGGTTGCCAACAAGCGGTTCCAACAATCGGTCGATGCCAAAGGCCCGAAATCCTTCTCGCGCTTCCTCGTCAAACTCGCCGAACTTTCTCCCCGACTGGTTCAGAAACAGATCAGTCTCCTGCTCGCGCATCTCGATAGCGAAGAATATACGATGCGGATGGCCATCATCGAGATTATCGGGATACTCATCCAGAACATTCCGATGATGGGCGAGGGGGACGAAGAGGCCAAGAAGAAGCAGATCAAGGGATTCTTTGAGCTGCTCTTTGAGAGGTTTCTGGACAACAATGGTTGGGTGAGAAGCAAGTTGTTGGCGACGTTGATCAAGATTTGCGAGTGAGTCATAGGCGTGTCAAGCCAGTGATATACGTGATCTCAACCTCGACGTCCTCCACTCGACAGAGTTCGACAACCGTTCCCTAAAGAACGACTCAAGATGCTCAACTACACCATCCGCTCGCTAGAGGACAAGACCTCGAGCGTCCGAAAAGCGTCGATCCAACTGTTGAATACGCTCTTACAGACCCACATCTATGGGGCCATCGATGGAGGTCCTCTTAACATCACCCTGATCGAGGAGCGCTACGAGACGTTGTGCAAACGGCTCGAGGCTATTGAACGCAAGGAGATGGAGGTGGCTAGGCGGAATGCTGGATTGGACGAGGATGAGGCGGAGAACATGAAGAGTGGTCGGAGGCGGGAACGGACGGCCGCGACCGGCGAGGACGAGATGCAGGTGGACGAGGCGGAACCGGTTGCCACGGTCCAAGAAGAGGCCGCGGAGGAACCTGCTCCTGCTGAAGATCTTGTCGTCAGTGACGAGATTGCTGAGCGGATGCGCGCTACCCGCAAAATCTACGCGGAAGCCCTGTACTTTGTTCAACAACTCGAGAACGCCGTACCAACACTGAAACAGCTATTGACATCCAAGAGCAAGGCCGAGGTCTTGGCTAGTATGGAATTCTTCCAGACGGCCCACCATTACCAGCTGCACTTCGCCGAGGTTGGGATCAAGACGATGTTGCATTTGATCTGGAATAAAGACAATAATAGCACCACTGAAGACGGGACCGAGCTCAAGGGGATTCGGTCGCACGTCATCGACGTCTACAAGCGGCTCTATTTCGAAGTTTTGCCGGACCCCGCCATGTCCGCACAACAGCAGATCAGCAGGATCACCAAGAACATGATTGAGCGGACATACAATGCCACCTTGGCCGAACTGACCTCGCTGGAAGAATTGATGAGGACCATGATGGCGGAGCACGAGTCTGAGGGTGTCCATCCCGACGTGATCAACAGGTTATGGCACGTTTACAGCACGAACAAAGCCATCGACAAGGCTCAGCGACGGGGCGCCATTATCATTCTGGGAATGCTCGCTATTGCCAAGCGGGAGATTGTGACCGAGCGAGTCGATACGTTGTTGAAGATTGGTCTGGGACCGCTAGGACAGGTACGTTGCGGACTATCTACTTGATTGACGAGGAGGCTCAATCTCTGCGTTTTCACAGGAGGACCTGGTGCTCGCACGATACACGTGTATTGCCCTTCAACGTCTCAGTGGAAGCGCCAAGAAGGTCAAGGGCAAGTTCGATCTGTACTTCCAGTCATTTGACAGGGCGACTAACCGGGCGGAGATTGTTTTATAGGTTCGCTGATCGACAAGACTTTGCGAATCCCCATGGACAGTCCCGTCTTCGAGCGCCTCGAGCGGACGATCGAAGGCGAGAGCAAGTCGAGTCAATGGTATGTGTGCTATCGCTGTACATCTATCTGTTCGTCTCTCACCGTTTTTATGCAGGTTCGCCATGGCCGAGCAAGCGCTCAATACGATTTATCTGTTGGGAGAGCAGCCAGATGTGCTCTGCAGCAGGATTATTCACCAGCTGCACTCGCGTGTATTCAATCGGCCACTCAAAGCCGACGACCAGATGTCAGATATCCAAACTGACGAGGAACCCGCCGCACCCACAAGCCAACCCGATGCAACCGATGCGACACACCTGGCTCAACTCGTCTTTGTTGTTGGACATGTCGCTATCAAGCATATTGTCTATCTTGAGCTGGTCGAGCGCGAGGTCAAGCGTCAGAAAGACGAGTCAAACAAGGGTTAGTCTCTGGCTGCGAAACCAATCCCCTCCTCGGATGCTGATGATCTCGGCCACAGCCAATGCCGGCAAAGCCGCTGACAAGGACGCAAACGACCTTGAAGCGGTGACGGGCAATGCCGAAGACGACATTGGCGACTTGGTGGCGAGCGTGCGAGAACGAGAGCTGCTTTATGGCGAAGATTCGTTGTTGGCGGTGTACGGCGGCATGATCGCGCATATCTGTTCTGCGCCCAAGGCCTTCAAGGTGAGTACTTTAGCTGTGTGAATATGAGAACCATGTTAAATCGTCGTGTGACAGTCGCCAACACTCCGTGAAGCTGCCGTCTTAGCCATGACCAAGCTAATGTGCGTCAGCGCACAATTTTGCGAGGCGCATCTTCCTCTCTTGTTCAAGATCTTGGAGACGAGCAAGGATCCGATCGTTCGAAGCAACATCGTCATTGCGCTTGGGGACATTGCACTATGTTTCAGTAATATGATCGACGAGGTGAGTCGCAGCGCGGCATCATTCGAACTTCTGGGCTAAACAACGATATTTTGGATACACAGAACAGCGACCGCCTCTATCAGGGATTAGGCGACAAGGACTTAGTAGTCAAGAAGAACACCCTGATGGTGTTGACTCATCTGATCTTGAACGGAATGATCAAGGTCAAGGGTCAGCTTGGCGAGATGGCAAAATGCACCGAGGACGAGGAGCCACGGGTTTCAGACCTTGCAAAGTTGTTCTTCGACGAGCTTTCGAAGAAGGACAATTCGCTGTACAACAACCTGCAGGACATCATCAGCCACCTGTCGGTCGGTCAGCACGCCGTTGACGAGGAAATGTTCGAGCGAATCATGAAGACCGTATTTGGCTATATCGAAAAGGTAGGTCACGGGTCGAGGATATATTCCACGCGGCCTGGCTAACACCCCCACAATCGTACAGGAAAAACAAGCCGAAAGTGTCATCGAGAAGCTGTGTCAGCGATTCCGATTGGCCGACACGGAACGACAGTGGCGAGACATCGCGTTCTGCCTGTCCCTCTTGCCCTTCAAGTCGGATCGTTCAGTCAAAAAGTTGATCGAGGGTCTGCCCTTCTATCAAGATAAGCTACACGAGGAAACAGTTTTCCGGCGCTTCAACGAGATCCTGGTCAAAGCCCGAAGCAACAAGCTCAGCAGCAACAAGCCCGAGGCCGAGTTGAAGGAGTTTGAGATGATCCTCGCAGAACACAAGGCCAAGGGAGAGGAGGACAACGCGCTGGCCGCAAATGCTGTGAAGAAGACGGCCAAGGCAGCACGTCGTCGGGCGAACAAGCCGATACCAGGCTCGCCCGTAAAGAAGCGTCCCAGTGAGTCTATCCGGCTGGATGCCTCTTGCCTCTTTTTTAGCTTACCATTGCCGACGATTACAGTGCGACGCCGAGTGGTAGCTCAGACCGACGAGTCGGCCGAGGACGACGATGAGATTGACGAGTAAACTGAGCACTAATGCCTGTATGGCCCACTTTTGATTTCGTTGTCACATTATATTACACCTAGCGTTCGCATTCGGCGCTTGCAGCCACTTGTACATACAGAGGATTACATCATAAAAAAGTCGGATCGATTCGTTGAGGTCGTAGAGGTCGTCAAGCGGTTCGCTTCCAGTAGGCAGCATCTGGTGGCGATCCTGACGTGGCTTTCGTGACAGCCGCGTGCAGGTCATCTCCAGCCCTCGTCCACACAGTAGCGACTTCCAAAGCCAGTCGTTTGACATCTTGGTCTTCCAGCCGCGCCCATGGTCCCGCCACGGGTCCCTTGACCGGATGGTCTAACCAGAAGTACGGGGTCAACGTGGAGCATAGTGCCTTGCGATCCTGCGTCAAAAACAGCGTGTCATTGCGGTTACCGAGCCATAGAAGGAACTTCAGGATCAAGCGCGAAGCGTCACGATCCTTATTGCCTAGTTCCCACAGCGTTCTAGGCAAGGATACGAGCCATCGAGCCAGAACCTCTCGACAAGGCGACTTTGCCGGAATATGGAAAGGGTAGACGGGGAACTTCGCTTCATGGACCTGTGAGAGAGGGATAAGCTCGAAGCGTCGAGATATACAGCTAAATACGATACTTACGATTACCAACCTGCAAACAAATTCGGTTCCCAACCGTTTCGTGGCAGAATCTGCCCCCGCTCGGAACAAATGCTCCAGCACGGCGTTGAGCATCATTGCCGGGATCGATTCGTCCTCGCCAGTAGGCGGAAGGAAGGAGAACGATGTCAACAGCGACCAGATGACTGGCAGGGTTGTGACATAAACATGGGGACTGAGCGACGGCTGCAGCGCGTCTCCATTGATAGACTGTATACCCTCAAGGGATGTTAGCCGATCTGTGCCGAACCCATGTCGTTCACGTTGACTTGCCAGCAGATCGCACAACCAACCGGCAACACCGGCCAAAGCAGCTCGTTCCCTGTTGGTCCTCCCGGTCAAGGTCTCCTGGAAGCCTGACTCCATCATCGCGGCTACCTGTTTGGCCGTCGAAGTCTTGGGTCGAGGAGGTAGACGCCCCGGTGTTGGTTGTAATTCTACCACCAGCGTCGAGTACGCCACCGAGATCGCTTGCTGTGTTTCGACCAACTGAGCGTTGCCCTAGAAATGATATTTCACGGCGTCAGTCAATCCGGTCGATGACACGATAATTCCCCCAGTGGGCCGCCTCACCTTTTGTCCCCTAATCTCGTTCAGGTTCCCGAACGGGAAATACGCCCCGATCTTGTTGACCACGATCGTCACGGCCTTTCTCACCTCGCCCGAGCTTTTCGTCTTGGGGAAATCTTTGAGAACTACCCCGGCGAGCGCTACGACGAGGTCAACAATAGTGCTGCAGAGGGAGACGTGCACGTCGACACTTGATCCTGTAGACAGGCTGAATGCCGCAGGTGCGGATTCCAGTAGCGAGGAAAGTAGCAAGGGCTGAAGGTTCAGGTAGAGCGTCTAAGAAGAGTCGCGGTTTGATCAGCTTGTGTGATCAGAATACAACCCGATGTTACACGTCGTTACTGACCGAAAGCACCTCCCCTAACTCGTACTCGTCCTGAGCATCCTCCCTAACCCTCTGCCCAACCTCATACCCCGTTGTTTCCAGACCCGACCCAGTACCGAACAACCACCCGTCCGCCTCTCCTAGCTGCTCCACGGGTATGATCTCGTCCAACCTGACCTCCTTCGCCACCTCTTCTTGTCCACCGAGCGGATGTCTCGTCCGTCTGTGAGCCACATCGAATCGCTCAAAGATTTCTTGCGGAAAAGGAATATCCTTTGCCGCCATCGCATTGACTCCCGTATTATGACCCGCCGGTGTGCCGAGGACGACCAACCCCTGTTTCTTCAGACCCGCCCGGACGAACGCCAAGATCGTCTTCAAGACCACCAACTTGCTCGCCGGTAGCAGGGTCTGACCCATCGCTCCTCCTTCTCCTGCTTGTCCACCTAGACCTGCTGCCAACCTCAAACCCGACAAGATCGTATTCTCCTCCCCCGGCCCAGAAATCGTTTCTACGGCGGACTTTTTCGGATAAGGCCAGGTAGAGACCACAGACGCGGGCGCGATATCGAGCAAGAGGGAGACGAGGTGACAAGCGTCTATTCGGACTTCGGGAAAGATGTGTGAGAGGGCTGAAGATGTTTGCAAGAGGAGGATGGGGAGATGAGGGTCGATGACGTCCTGCACAGCGATTCGAACATTGTAAAGGTCCGTCGGTCAGCTTTGCACTCGATCGATCCGGAAAAGCATAAGAAGACTACAAACCGAGGGCAGGACTGGGAGGTACCAGTTGACGAAACCTAACAAGGCCTTTCTGACCGTCCGTTCCTACAGTCTCACGAAGATGAGCTCTGCAATCAGCTTCACTCGCACTCTACGCTCATGACACCTTTCTGCCAAACTATAGCACGCTCACCTCATCCGTGATCAGAGCTAATATCCCCCTGACAACCATCCCGACCTCCCCTTCCCTCCTCCCAATAGCTATCCCCTTTTGCATCCCATCCACAAGAACCTCTTTCAGCTCGTCCAAAGCTTCCTTCCTGGCTCCCTTGTTGGTATGTCGGAGGAGGACGAGGACTTCGTGTAAAGTCAGACCGCGGTGGGAGATGGGTTTAGCATCTTCAGTTGAGGACGATGGATCTTGGTCCCTTAGTGAACGGAGTAGTGGATTTTGGGTCGGGAGTGCGATAGCTAGGTGGCCACAAGCCGATAGGTGGACGATGAAATGGATGTGAGCTGAGAGCGAGCTGTGTAGGGGCCGCGATCGCACTCACACCTCGCCTTGTAAGACGTATCCGTAGCATTGTTAGCGACCTGTTTGCCCTTTCCCAACTTGAGCTTTGCTTTCTGTGATGAACGACAACCGAACGCAAAGCAGAGCGGCAAAACACGATCAGCTAAAGGCGATCGTCGGGACGTAACCCGAACTCGAGCATGCTCACGCTAAAGTCGGCGACCTTTTCCTTCTGCTTCTTCGTAGCTTTGGGCATGATCGATCACACTGTCAGTCCTATGTAATCTATTATGATTGACCTATCTATACGGACGACTTGCTATGTCTGGTCGTTGTTCGAAGTGACTTCATGAACCAGCTCGTCCTCTTGGGCTTTGCAACCTAGCCGCACCGGGGGTCTCGCAACTTTTGTCCGGAGGCTTTTTCCGGAAACTAATTATTGGGAGGTCGGTGCACCGTCGGCAATGGGTGGGTGGTATCGCGATCGATGTGGTTGTTATACTTGGGGGCAACGTGAGCAACCAAAGGTGCATGCGTATACACGATTGCAAAGCTCTGATTCCAAGGACTCTGTTGTCATCCCGACATTATTGCTATTCGATCGCGGCGAGCAACGTTTCAGCATACGCCTGGTAGGATGACATGCCAAAAAGATGACAACGACGTTACAAAAAGTATTCAGTGACCAAATCGTAGGACTGCTGTATGAATGAATTTCCCCCCAGACTTTTCTTCATAACCGATTTTTCGAGTTACTACTTATACCTTCGGAATGTGGCATGAGCACCATTTATCATTCCTACTCAACGTCTTGGGCAGTTGCATAGTGGAAGGAGAGAACCACTGTACTCATGGCATGCTACATGGAGGTAGATGACTAGATCACTTGGACACACGTCTTGTAGCCACCCTTTTTAAGGCGCGCGACGTTGGCTGCGAATGGGTTGATAACGTAATCAAACGATTCCGGCCGCACCCGCGTCACTTCCCCCATGTCTTGGCAACCCTCATCATCGATCATCCTCCCTCCTTGAATCATCATCCCCTTCGCTCTCGGCTCTCGGTCCTATTCGTCGCCCGCCTCACCCAGTCCGGTCAACCCTCCTCCCTTTGAGATCTACCTACCTACCCGCTTGTTACCATACCCTCAAACATACCACAATATGACAGAAAGACCCATCCTCCGTACATCTCAATCATCACCAGGAAACTCTCCCGGTCCATCCCCGTCTCTCCGACCGAGCATCATCCAGCAATCGAGCTACAGCCACCGAACACCCAGTCCTCACCCCACGTCACCGGAGCTCACCTCTCCTCCCCTCTCCCCTCCAACCGGTGCACCTAGAGTGTCCTTTCCTTGGGTACCGACTCGACAACGATCGACCTCGAACGACCACGAACACCTCTCGATGAACAACGCCGGATTACAATCTGCCTTCGCTCATCGACCCGAATCGGTGCACACCGAGGGTGGAGAGAGCAATACCAACACCCTAATCGGCACGGATTCTAATGCAGGAGGAGTAGGTCTGTCCAGTCAAGGCTACGGCCACGCTCGTCGATCTTCAGGTGGTGGATTTGGGGTGCCCAAGACCCGGACATCCTCAACCGGAGCGGGGACCACCATCGGTCCCGAATTCGGGTACACACGGAAAGTAGGATTCGAGACGTTCGACAACCCTATCAAAGAGTCGGCTCTGTTCAGCTATACGCTACAAACCAAATCCGATGCCTACCGCCGGACCCGCAACACCCGGGTCTTCATGGTAGCCGTCTCCCCCGACGAATCCGGTTCTGAAGCCCTCGAATGGCTCATGGAGTCCCTCATCGAGGACGGAGACGAGGTCGTCGCCGTCCGTGTGATCGAGCTGGACGAGGGGGAAAAGGCGAGCAAGGAAGCGCAGGAGGAGTTTAGGGAGGAGGCTGGGGGATTGTTGAGAAAGGTTTTGGAGCTGAATGACGAGGTCTCGGATCGACGGGTGAGCACGGGGAGACACGGCCCTTCCATTGGTATCGCTGGGCTAACGATCAGGCGGTGCTTGCGACCGGGCAGATCTCCGTGATTGTCGAATACGTAGCGGGCAAGGTCACTTCCACATTGATGCGTCTCATCTCGCTCTATCGACCGGATTGTGAGTCGTCTAGCGCATCCTTTTGTATTCCTATTCAATTGTCACTGATACACGTTTCTATCCAACGCAATTATCCAGCCCTGATTGTAGGAACGAAAGGATCTCGATCTACGTTACAGAAATTCGGAGCGGCACTCGGTGCACCAGGGATGGGAAGCGTCAGCAGGTATTGCGTCTCCCACAGCCCCGTACCCGTCATTGTCGTTCGGTAAGTCTCCGTCGCACACGTAACCCGTATGATACCTACTTCGCTTGAGGCTAATTCAACTTCGCTTTTGCTTGCCTCGTCGGACAGCCCCGAACGCAAGGTGAAAAAGACTCTTGCAAAGAGGCAGAACGACCCGAAACGGCAGAAATACAAGGCCATGGTAGGCAGCGAGGCGCTCGGGCTGAGGAGGAGCCGGAGTGCCGAGAGTCGGGAACGAGGAGGTGCCCTGTCCGAATGAGAAACTGGATGGTGACATTGAGAGCTTTTTGACATGGTCGGGAAAAGGAAGGAAGGTGGTGCCAGTACGTCATCTTACAAGGTCCCGGTTGTATCGCTCGGAAGTCCGACATTATTCACTACTTTTTACACTTGCGACGAGGGCTAGTTGTGCATTCGTGGGATCATAAATGGCCCATCAATCAAAGTAGCCGTCGTAAACCAGTCCGTAGCCGACTGAATCAAAGAGTCAAATGTGCTACGTATCAGCCAAGTGTCGCGCCAAACTCGCCTTCGAGCATCGAATCTCACAATCTTGGATGGTGAGATTGCCAAGATCATCTCCGCTGAAAGGGAGCGCCAGATCAGCGATGTTGTGACTGCACGAGCTGACTGGGACTCACGCGATGATCTTGGTGGCCGTAGCGCTGATGGTCAGAACTCGACCTGGTGTTCTCAGGACACGTCGGTTGGATAGCGAATGAAGTGGCCAAACCTATAGTGCATCACAATGAGGTGTCAATCATGTGACGTTGGGGAGGCGAGATAAACGGAAAGACATACCCCGACCTGATTGCTATACGACCCCGTGATCACCCTGCCCGTTCGAGGCATGATCGTGAAACATCGGATCAATTCGGTATCGGCCGATTGTTCGAACATGACCCTTCCGGTACCCATCTGAGCGAGTCGCAAGTGCGTGTCGCCCCAGACTACCAGGTCGTCCTAACAAGTATCTCGTCCGCTTAGCAGCAAAGCCAATGCGAGAAGTCGGTCCGGCTTACGTAGAATCCTACACAAGCAACGGTATCTCGGGTTTGGCTGCGACACCTTTGTAAAGGCTTCATCGTTTCGAGGTCGTAGAACGTGATCTTCCCGTGACATCCGGCCGCGACTAAGATGCCCGTCTCTTGATGCAAAGCGATGCAATTGATCGGACCACCAAGGAGGTCAACTTGAGCCGTGGATGTCAACGAGTTTCTGCACCAGACTGTTAACAATGCGTTAGTCAACGGTCGCAGTGGCCTCGACGCTGTTTCCCACCTCGAACAGTGCCATCTTTCGAGCTAGAACATAAGAAGGAGAAATTGATTGTTCTTTAGCTGATGATTGGTCTTGGGCGTACTACATAACTCACCAGCTCAACACGCGATGGTTATCGACGACCAGGTCCAGCACTCCCGCTTCATGGCCGACCATACTCTTTACTAAGACCGGTTTCCCTCTAAACGTACTCCACTCCGTCAAAACCCCATCGAGATCCCATACATTCACTCTCCCATCCGATCCTCCAGTATACATCGTTCCCGCACCACCTCCACCCAACAGATCCACCTCCATACAAAGAACCGACCCAGCATGAGCGTCCTTGATCCGAAAGATGATCGATAGCGCCCTCTCCTCCTGTTCAAACTCGTAAAAACAAATCGACCGATTCCTAGCTCCGGTGATGATGTAGTTCTCAACCGCAAACGAGCAGTAGATTGCTGATTTGGCGGGTCTTGACGAGTCCGTCTTGGGGTTGAACCTCCTTCGATCCCACCTCTCCTCCAACTCTCTTCTCTCTCGGCACAACATTCGCCAGTCGAGCGTATCCGCAAATGGTCCGTTGATTTCGGTCTGTACGCACAAGTCATTCCGGACGGGTCGTCGGATTCGCCACCCCGCGTGTCTGTGATAGAGGCGTTGCCAGGTGGATGGAGAGCGCGCGACTTCGTACAGCGTCCGGGAGCAGCATGCAAAGTTGACGATATCGCTGGGAGGCAGGTAGAGGAGGATGTCGAGGAGACTATGATGTGGACATAATGGTTGTGTCAGCAGAGATACTTCGGAATGGCTTGAGCCGTGAAGACGACTTTACACGTGAAAAGGCAATTCGTCCAGGCTCGTTTCATCTGTGCGGGCATTAATGTCATCGTGAAACGTCCGCAGGAATGTATCCGGCCCGACAGTCACTCACGATCCTCGTCGATAGATGCTCCGCCCATAATGAAGCCTCCGAACTCAACCTCATCTTCAACCTCATACCACTCATCTGCAACATCACTCGGCGGCTGCGGTCCTTCCGGCTCACGCTCTCCCTCTACTTCCGGGATGATGATCGTTCCCGAGTCTCTCTTGCGCGCCAGACTTTCGTTCCGCCTCTTGAACCGAGCATCCCTTCGAGTATCGTCGTCGGTAAGAAGCTGATAGGCAGATTGGCTGTAGATCTTGTTTTCAGGGGTGTCGTTTTTAGAGGTAGTTGGCGTAAAGGAGGGGGTAGGAAGGTTTTGCTGCTGAGATGAACCGAGAGGTCGTGGTGGCGGCCTCGTCCTGGCCGAAGAAAGAGGGTTCATCCTGTCGCTCCGCGGTGTTTCCCCAATCGGAGTGAGTATCAGGCTTGATTCTGAGGGGGGTACAGGAGCTGCGTTTCACGAGTGATGGATAAGCTTCGAAGGTCGAAAGGGTACGAGTTGTGATCAGCGTTCGATAAAGGATGTGTGGCTCGGCGACCAGCGCTCATCAGCGGCATTGCGCAAACATCTGCTCACCTCGCGACCTGCAGGAAGTCACCAACCACCACGGCACCGCCAGGGATTTCGGAAAGCTATGTCAGGGCTGACTCTCCGTTTGGATCACAAACAGAACGTAAACCGCACAGGTTTCCTCATCATACGACCTGACTGATGGGGACGTCTGATGATGGGAACTTGACCAGAGACTCGCCGCGAACCGATGCACGCGTAGAACATCATCAAACATTCATCCTGCCTTACCCCTATCCCGATCTCGATCGATGTAGCCAGTCTTTCACCCGTATCTTATGCATATAGTACACAGATCAATTCTGATCGATATCTGAAACAGCACAGGCGGTCAATAAGTCCACACGTCTACATGCTGCCCTTGCCTTCCTCCTCGGTCGGCTTTGCCTCTCCATCCTTGGTCTCCTTGGCGACCTTTTCAATGAGCTCCCTCACTCCCTGTTCACCCTTGACCCTGGTGACCCGTTTCTCCAGCCCGGCGAGGTCTCTGAGAACGTCAGGGAGGACCTTGCCGTCAAAGTCGAACTCTGGGAACTCGGAGGTAGGAAGAGCTCCCTTGACAGCGGCATCGAATTTGGCGGGATGGGCCGTTGAGAGGGTCACAAAGGTGGTCCCAGGTGCCCTATATCCCGGGGATTGTGATCAATATAGCATCAGCACAGTTGCCAAAGGACAGACTCCAGGATGTTCCGGCTACTCACGCAGTCTTCGCCACGCGCTGAGTGGCTTCCAACCCGACAGCCGTATGGGGGTCGACGACATAGGGCCCAAACCTAGACTCTCTCGAATAATACCTCTTGATCTGCTCCGCCGTCTGCTTGTCCGAGACTCTCTCCGCCTTGAAGTCCTCCTTGGCTCGTTGCAATACGCTTCCCAGGTCAACGGATCCTTCCCGCTTCAATTCGTCCATCCACCCCTTGACCGCCGCCTGTGCTCTACGGACCCGGTCTTCCTGACTCGCGGCGTTCCCTGCACCAGCCACCTCGGCTTTGGGCTGTTCGACCGAAGCCGAATCGGCAACGTTGGATCGGGGAACGGCTTGAGTGTCGTAAGCGAGGTAGAACAAGAGACGTTCAAAGTTGGACGAGACGAGAATGTCCATGGCAGGGGACATGGTCTCCTTGACACCTCCCGTGGATTGAGCTTGAGAACCATCTGATGAACCTTGAACGACCTCGGTCTCGGCCGACTCGGTAGTGCTCGGTGCTGACGAGTCCTGCTTTTCGTATCTCCCCGTCTTCCAGAACCTCTGTAGGATATCATTCTCGTTGGTAGCAACGACCAATTCCTTCATTGGCAGACCCAGCCGTTTCGCATAAAACCCAGCGAGGATATCTCCAAAGTTCCCAGTAGGGACGACAAATTGAACGTTGGGTACCGGGTTTTCACGGACATGAGCCGGGAGATGGAGGTAGGCGTGGAAGTAGTAGACGATCTGGGCGAGAATACGGGCCCAGTTGATCGAGTTGATAGCTCCGAGACGGTGTGTGGCGTTGAATTCTACATCGGAGAAGAGCGTCTTGACCGTGTCCTACCAGAGGTTGCCATCCAGGGCGGACATAGATCAGATCTCAGTCCACGATGACGTGACTGGGCGGCAAGGCGTGACTGCTCACCTGACAATCGTCAAACGTCCCATCAACAGCGACGCAGTGCACGTTCTCATCCGGCACAGTCGCCATCTGTTGTTCCTGGATGGGCGAGACCCGTCCGTAAGGGTAGAGAATGTAGATGGAGACGTCCTGCTTTCCTCGTAGACCGTAGATGGCAGCACTGAGACGCAAGGTCGAGGTTCAGCATTTATCGGCATCGTTAGGTCATGCATCCCTTAACAACCAGCGAGGCTAGTTGAAACTAACCTTCCGGTATCTCCTGAAGTAGCACCAACGACGGTCAACTTGTGCCTCGCCTCTCCCTCCTTCAAGTTCGCATTCTTCCTCTTCAGACAGTATTCGAACACGTTGCCCAAGAACTGCAAAGCGACGTCCTTGAACGCAAACGTCGGTCCATGGAACAATTCTAAAACATATTCGTCCTCGTCGACCTGTTTCAGGGGGGTGGTCTGTTCGTGCCTAAACGTCGAGTAGCTTCGGAGGATGATCTCGGCGAGGTCTTCCGAAGGGATGGAAGAGGTAGGGATGAACAGGCTGAGGATGCGGAAAGAGAGTTCGGAGAAGGAGAGGTCTTTCCAGGATTCGGCCCAGTTGGAGGGGAGAGCGGGGATACGATCGGGAATGTAAAGACCGCCGTTGGGAGCTAGACCAGTGAGTACGGCCTAGGAGATACGTGACGAGTCGAAAGATAAATACGGCGAGTACTGTAGCATCTTCGGCCGAAACGACGCCAAGGCTCACCTCCTCGAACGTCAACCGTTCGTCACCGCCCCGGGTCGAAAAGTACTTCATCTCGTCGTCCATATCTGCTCAAGTCTCCAGCTAACGTTTTGTCCTAGTTGTAGAGGGTAATAGGTCGCAGTACTGCTGTATACCAAGTTTTTTTTTCCCTTCGAGGACGTTACATCGGGTCAGATGTGTGTGGCTCGAGTCACTGCTGGGTGATCAGCGCGACCCTCGTGCCCCTCCCCCGATACACGTCGCCCGCCTCCTCCTTCCCCTGCCGTAATGCCGTAATACCGCTTCCGAGGCTGCCGAGCCCGAGCCGCCGGATGCTGTTTTCCCCCTTGATCTCTCTCTCTCGTCGCAGATCACAAGGTCGAACAAGGAGGATGTTACCCCGATTACCCCTTTACACAGAGTTCTCATCAAGTACCTCACTCTTCGTTCACCGTGCCTACACATAATCGCTCACTGGGAACGTATAGGATCGTTCGACAGGGCCGCGACGCTGGAAATCCCGCTCTGTCCGCGTATATCCCGGTCTGCTCAACATCATGTCGAACCAACGCTATGTCCAGATGCAGAGCATGAACATGGCACACAGCAATGACCCGTCCGCCTATCAATCCTCAGCACATTATCAGCAACAACAGCAACCAAGTACGTCTTACAACCATATGATGGATCAGAATATACATAGCAATATTCGCGGTCATAACAATAACAACGGCGAGCCGGACCATGAGCATGTCGAATCGCCAGAAGAGATGGAGAACGAGGTGTATGAGATGAGCGACACGAAGCGGAGCAAGCGGGAACCGGGTGGGAAGAAGATCAGGTCGTGCATCTATTGTCGTCGGAGGTCAGTATATACGATGAGTCGCATCTGCCGGCAGAAGCAGAAAGGAGCTGAAGTCTATGGTTCATTCTTGTCGAACCCTCACAGTCATATGGTTTGCGATACAGAGCGGCCGTGTCGAAGATGGTCAGTTCCTCCATCTATACACTTTACGTCCTCCCACTTGACCTTTGACTCACCCTCCCCCCTTCCTGACTTGTTGCATCCGACATCGTAACAGCGTTAAAAGAGGTATAACCCACCTCTGCTTAGAAGATTCCAAGCTCGCCGCCAAACAACTCGCTGCGCAAGCCGTCCGGGCTGCCCAGAAGCGAGCTGGTGGTGGGGGTTCTGGATCTGAACTGTATGCCGGTGAAATGACGACTGTCGCTGCCGATGGAGGTGGAACAGTCGGGCACAAGAGAAGGAGGACATCTTCCACGGGCACAGGTTTCCCGCAGATGGGCCAATCGCAGTCACAATCACGGCCGCAACAAGCGATTGAAAGAGACCGGGAAGAGAGAACGGATCAGGTCGGCTCGTCTTCGTCCTCGCCAGCAGCTGTATGGGGAAATGCGCAGGGGTTTCACGATTATCAAAACGGGGGTCAATCACTGCAGGGCCAGGATCCCGTGGCTTCGACGTCGAATTGGGCTTTTGCACCGAATATCAGTCGCACAGATGACGCTAGCAATATCAACGTCAATGATAACGCGATGGGTGAGTCAAGCCGTCTTTCCGGGCCATCGGACATGCCCAACATGTGGCCGGGAAACGAAGCAATGGGCATGCTTCCGCTCAACGCTGCCAGCTCCAGCTCGAACGCACCGTTTACCGTGAATCGGGACATCTATGCGCTTGGATCCTCTTCTTCGTCATCGGCCCTGCAGAGGCCCGAGGACAATGTCTCCAACATTGCCGGTACCAACAACAACAGCAACCACCTTTCAGGTCGTCAAGACTCGAACAAGTACCTCAATGTGCCACTCAACAATGCCCCGCGCCGAGCATCTGCCGAAAGAGGTGGAGAATTTGGGATTCTCTCTGAATACCTCGAGAGTCTGGGTATCCCATCTTTACCCGGGGGACTCGGGGATGTGCTGACCGAGACGGCACAGACGCAAACGTTGAACCCTCAAGTTCTCTCCGGCCCCGGACCTAGTCGAACGAATAGTAATGCGACGGGAAATAATGCGCTCGGAAGTGCGGGGGCAGAGGATGATCAGGATCAGGTTGGAAACGGGTTGATCGGGCTGGACGCCTTGGATGACTACGGAATTGACTGGAATGCCCTGGGGATGGGCTTGTTCAATGTCGAGACGGATGCCAATGCCAAGAGGTTCGAAACGGCTCAAGCTCAGGAGGACGTTAAGCCGCTCATTCCCGAGGCTAGTAATACGTCAGTCCTTTTTTTAGCCCTATTGATGAGCATGCGAATTGAACCGGAGGCTGAGACCGATTTCGTCGGGATTGCTGTAGGGAAAAGTTTTACCTCGCAGCTGCTGATCAACAATCGGGGACGAGGGACGAGAGACTAAAGAAGGTCATACAGGCGAAATACGAGGCGGGGCTATTGAAGCCTTACGATTACGCGCGTGGCTATGCGAGGATGTACAAGTGGCTCGAAAAGAAGTAGGTCTGTTGCGGGAGGGGGAGCTATCGACCGATTTGACGCCTTGTTGCTGATCACACATGCCTAACTCAGCGTCTCACAAGCTTCGATTCAAGCGATTCTCCGACCGATGTCGGTTTTCCGACCGGCGTTCCGCGCTATTGCGCAGAGCCTGAGCGATCTCGACTTGATCTTTGTCGAAGAGGCGTTCGAACGTTTAATGCTTGACTATGACCGAGTCTTTTCGGCCATCCATACCCCTGCTTGCCTATGGCGTCGTACGGGCGAGATTTACAAGGGCAACAAGGAGATGTCGAACTTGACCGGAATCCCGTCGCAGTGCTTTCGAGGGGGGAACCTTGGCATCTTCCAGTTGATGGACGAAGAGTCGGTCGTCAAGTACTATCAGGTGAGTGCCGTCCTCAGGTGCAAACAGTTGGATCGACAGGCTGAAGCGCTTGCTCGTATGCTTGTCTAGTTGTTCGGGAGCATAGCTTTCGATACCAGTAAGTCTGCGGATTCACCTTTCTCGATCTGCAGAAACAGAATCTGACAGCTTGCGAATGGTAGACACAAAATCCGTCAATACAGTCTGCACGTTACAGATACCATCTCACTTGACTAGGACTCTCCGAGGTGACAACACAGTCGCACATACGACCGCCACGACGAGCCCAGTATTAGGACCCGCACCGACACACCCTTTCAACAACTCGACATTCAATTCGCCAACATCTTCGCCGTCTAACGCTCTTGGCGGCAGTGGATCTCGTCTCAAACCCCAAAATTCGTCCTCGATACCTACCCTGAGCCTGGGCCAATCAATGACAGGTAACGAGCAAGCTCAGGAAGCCAAAGTCATCAAGTGCGCTCTGAATTTCACTATCAGGCGCGATTCGTGAGTCACTTAGCTCTGCGCGTGCATCGGCACCGAAATGAACCCGTCTCTGACGGTCCACCGGCCACTTGTGTTCTAGTTGGGGCATGCCCATAGCGATCATTGGCAACTGGATTCCAGTCTGAGGGTACATGCGTCGTCATCATCAAGGCGCGAGGGGGGTGATTGTACACAACCGCAAGAGGTGATTGTGCTTTGGCGCGATGATGACCGAATGACGATCGATTAGCGCGCGCGCTCGAATCATTGGAAGCTACCCCAGCCCAGTTCTAGATGCAAACATCGCTTGATCAATCGCATTTCGCAATACTCTGCTAAAATCCACTACTCTCTCCCTCAACTCACATACTTATAAACGCTCTGGCTAGCCTCACCCTTACCTTCGTTTAGATACAATTCACACGCCGTTCGCGACACACCAAATCCAAACACAATGTCCAATGTCCGCATCACCCTCGGCAACCGGCTCAAGAGCTTTCGCCAGTCGATATCTTCGAGCCCTGGTGGACCGCTCACCAGCTCCAAATCCGACGATTCTTTCACCTCGTTTCCTATCGACCCACAAACTAAAGCCCCGATCAGGCCGTCTTCCGGCAAGGCGGTGCCCTGCTCGCCTAGTTGGAAATTGATCGTCGCGCTCAATCAATCTGAAGACGAACCGGAAAAGGCGGATGAGACCAAGTTGCGAGACTTTGCTAGGCGCAGTCTTCATCAGGAACCTGTCGATTCTACCTTGCGTGACGCCATCGCCGTTCTCAACAAAGGTCCAGATGCACTCCCTTTGCGAGCCCGATCATCAATCCGGACCGCGAGACCCGGGTCAAGGCTTTCGCAACCAGAGTCTTTGCCCCAAGAACCGGCCACCTTCTCCAAAGCAGAGCACGACCTGCCGAAATCGTTTCGGCGACCTCGTCGCTTGAGCCATCGGGTATCATTCACCGCTCTCTCGAACCGTTGCTCCTGGTTCAGGGCGAACGGTGGTGGATCGACCGAATCGTCCAAGCGTAACTACTGCAAGATGGACGCCAACCAGGAAGAAGCAGAAGAGAGCTGAGCCGTGAGTATGGTGGAACGGATTCGAAGAGGACGGGCATAGCTGACTGTTCGACGAATGTCAGACCGCTTTGAGCCCAAACATGCCCAGCCAGACCAAAGGCATATGGAGACGTACTCTGCCGTGACATCACCCCCTACCAAACACACAGCTATCATACACGAACCACGATAGCGCAGAGTCGTAGCACTTGCTCACAATCAGATGGACTTGCATGAATGATACCGATATACAACGCCTCTTTATACACCAATTTTGTAAACCTCTTTATCTGAGCGAACTGTCCTAAGTCTGCATCCGTTTGTAAAACAAGATATATGCCTTGTCCGGTCGAGCCTAATCATAGATGTCTATCTATCAGTACCTCAAGAGTTGATTGTCTTCGGATCGTCCACTCACCACTACGTCGTTGACAGTATGCTGTGTGATTTTGCTATCGTCACAGTACATCCAATTTTTCTCACCGGCACCTTTTGACGATTTCACAAAAGCGGTGTCTAGCAGCAATGGTCCCGAGCTTCGTCAACTTTTGTTACAGCGAAGGCTATGGTTTGACTTACAATGTCCGTTACTCATGTTGCCCTGATGATTGCTCAAGGCGAACAGTTCATACTTGTATGGTCCCGTCATCTGCAGAGGTTCAGCAGGATGTCCGCCACGGTTTGCATCGTCTGGCATCCACCTAGTAAGGTCCAGAGGGCTTTCCCTGGTTGCCGGGAAGATCACCGATGTTTCCGTCTTGTCGTAAAACAACCCGCCACGCCTTGCAATGAATCGCTTGAAATGTATCAGAAGCACAGGTGGGAGCCTAGCGATACTAAGCGTCTTGGAAGCTCTTCGAGGTTGTTTGCATCGCGGGCAGTGCCTAAAAGAGCCAAACGATGAGTACGTTGTACGTAATAGTACGCATCATATATCCACTGACCATGCGTCGTCGCCGTCCAGGATTTCCGGTTTTGTGAAGTCGTCAATCAACTCATAAACCGAGATCTTTGAATTTTGGCTCGGCAGGGGTAGTGACAGGTACATGAACGTGTCGTAAGTGGTCGACGTCTGCCAGAAATAAGCAGGTCGATCAGTATCCGTTTGCACAGCCGGACGAGACACGACATACTTTGTGGCAAGTGAGACACTCGAGCCTATTGCGGTATTGCCCCTGAAACAAGTCCACCACAAAGCTGTCGTTCCGCTGCTTGTAGATGCGCCATTCCTTCTCTGCTGCCACAGATGGTGGTAAGGTCTCCAGGGCCGCTTCCCGTTCAGGTGTCATCTCTACTGGGGGTGGTCGATTCTTTATGCGGTTCAGGTCCTCGTGCAGACCATCGAGCAAGAAACTTAGGAACTCTTGCGAATCTTGCTGCTCTGTACCGGCAAATGATGGTGCAAACGTGCTGATCGATTTCTGTATGTAGAGTGATATTGGTGAGCTAGAAGTTAACCCTAGCTGTAACTGAAGTCTCACTCTGAAGGTGACCGGCGAAAGGAACGTGTAGCTCTCTGCCCACAACATGGACACAAGTGTCGCGAAGGCTTTCGCGAGATCTCCTTTCGTGCCCAATGGGTTCACCGTGTTGATAGCTCTTTTGAAACTGCCATCTGTTCAGAATGAAAGCGATCGTTCAACATAATGTTGTGTGATATCGCGCTGCCTTCGTCATGGACATACCCCGAAAGAAGCGCGCCAGTGGGAATGTCGCGCTCAAACATTGCAACGTCGAATTCATATAACACGTGCTAGTCAAGTCGTCGATGTCAGGTGTGGAATTTCTCATTTAAAACTCCGGTCCACTTGAACTCACTTGCCGAGGTTCTTCAAGCCAGAAATACCAAGACCTACGTCGCTCCAATACAACATATCGTCTTGATCCGGGAGTTTCGAAAGCCCGTCAAACGATATGATCGATTCGGATCTCGGAGCTTGCGGCCTAGACTCTTGTCGAGTCGTTGTTGACGAAGCAGCCGGAGGCGGCATCTGCGGTTGGGCTAAGTTTGGGTAAGAGATCGAATTTTGGCGAGAAGAGCGATCCACATAACCGGAGTAGGGCTGAGTGGCGTGTTCTATATAGTCGCTCCTGCGGCGCGTCAACGGTCCGGGCGAATTGTTACTCGAAACAGGAGGTGGAGGCTTGGGGCCGCCTTCTAGTTCTCGGTTATAGCTGGATGGCTGTCTCGAGGGTCCGGCTTGGAGAGAAGACGGTATCATAGGTTGACCATTATAGCCGCCACCGCCATATCCCGCCATTGACTGCGGGTAAGCTCCAGCAAACTATAATTCAATGTGATCAACTGATGGACCTCTGATTCCAATCATAGTACCAACGTACGTTCTCTGTGATGTCTCGAGAGTATGCAGATGAGCGATAGACTCCAGTTTCTCTACGTGATGAACGTCCGAAATCCGGAGATCCCGGACTCGAAAGACCTGCCGGCGGCAGACTCGTCTTTTTGACACTACGGACGTTTCAGGTAGGATCAGCCTTCAAATTCAGCCTCACATGCTGTAGACAAAGACTCTGCACTTACGGTAATGCGGGCGGAGGGCCTTTCGAGGCCTGTGTATACCCGTTGGCAGGACCGACACCATTCTGTGCCCGTTTTCGCAGCTCGTCTGACCACGCTTCAAAACCGCCAACCAGCAAGACCGGACTCCTCGCTAGCGTCTTTGACGATTTGAACTCTTTCTCGAAGATGATTGAAAAGAGGGTGGACGGCGCGGTTGCATTCGCTCCTTTTGCCGGAAACGCCTTGGAGGCGGAGTCGTATATCACAACCAGATCGTAATCTTTTCGTCTTTCAAACGCTCGCTGTTCGGCTGAGGGCTGAAGAGACAAGGCGCTCTCCAGCTTGACAGAGTCGAGGCTAAAACCGGATGAGAGATTCGTTTAGAGATACCTATGCTGCACAGGTGTCAGAATGATCTTACCCTTGTCTTTGCAATATTGTTGGATCGACCCAGACACTATCAACCGACCTCCCATCCGGTAATTGCATATCTTGACCGATCCAACCGGATTGATGCTCGTTGAATGACCTCGTGTCAATCAGCAGGACCTTAAGAGCGGGGTTATCAAGATAGTCCGATACAGTTCTTGGCATAATCGAATTGGTAAACGGAAGCGAAGGCTTGACGGCAGGCTTTTCGCTGGTCGGCACGGAAGCGTTGGTCTTGAACTGAGGTTTCGGTGCTAGTGGAGGGGGACCCATCGCATTCGCAGGTTTCAAGGCGGGTAAACCGGGCGACGTTTGTCCCCCGTTCAACGTGTCGGTGTCCGGCATCGGCAAACTTGAAGGCCGTTGAGGAATATCAGGTGGTCCCAAGCCGTTCATGCCATTGAGTCCGACAGTATCTGACAGACCAGGCTTGTTCCGGGGTGGGGAAGGTAGACGAGGCATCCTGAAGCCGTCCGATTCGTCCTCCCGGCTTTCAGTGATGGTATCTGGTCGATCTACCGTTCTTCCATTACCACTTTTCTGTCTTGGCAACCATGGTCGTTCCCCTCCATTCACAGAGGAAAGCGCGGGCATGGCGAAATCGGGCTTGTGTTCGAATTCATCCAGCGAGGGGAACTGCGAGCTAAAGTGCGCCATGTGGTCCTCTTCTTCTGGTACGGCTGAAGAGACCGTATTTTGACGTGATCTCACCGGGGTGACGGTTTGAGACGGATTGGCGGAAGCCGTCCCGTTCGAAAGATGCCCATATGTTGCATAAGACGAAGTCGGTTGCGAAGAGGGGAGGTTCGGCAACGACGCTTTGTGGTGGTGTGAGCTCACGGTCGGGACACTCGGCAAGGTTCTTGGTGCGGAACGAGGTGAGACGGCGTTGCCTGCCTTTTCATCCGCGGCAGGGCTTCGACGGGACGAATCGTTATCGTGCGTTTGTTGCTGCGATTCATTGGGTGTCGGTTGTAGTCGGGAGGGCAGATGCATCGACTTTATCGAAGTGAACGAGGACCCAGTCTTGTTTTGATCGAGTTGAGGCTGAGGAGAATAAGGCTGGATTCCTGCCACGGACCCTCTTCGACTGCCCGGCTGTTCCACGGGCGTATTAGACCCCTTTCCTGAGCCCATTGCGGGACTTCGACTACCGCCCATAGTAGTGCCCGTGTTGAGTCCTGCACTACCCGGTGTCATTCCCGGACTGGCTGAGCCTCCTAAATCTCGGCTGACACGCTTATGGCTCGTCTGGACCTGCATACCCGCTCCCCGTAGAGCTGCCATTCTTGCGGCGATCGAGCCCCCTGCAGAGACATCCGGTTCCTCGGCTTGTTGAGGGGTAGCAGTCGTGGTCTCGACCTGTAAAGAAGGTCTTTGGGGGTACAAGGAGGATGTCAAGGTTAATCACTATACACAGGCTAGAGGACCTGTTGATTAGTCACCTTGCAGGGTTTTGCTCGACATCTCTCGTCTTCAGGACGTCAGCTATTGCCTTGGCCTTTGCTAGGTACTGAGACCGATTCTGCATGATGCGTGACATCAGCTTCGAATCTCAAATATTACGAGGAGAGATGCAACCTACCTGAGAGAACGACATATAGTCGTGCCATAGAGGATTCGCTGCGCGGTCCGCCTTGACCTGCGGGTAATCCCGATGCGAGAGGAAGAGCTCAAAGAAGCTGATAAACGTGATGGTATTAGCTACCAATACAGTGTTCCCAGGACCTGAGATCTCACCCGCAAGCTTTGAGATACTTGACAAACGCTTCCTCCTGTCTACCTTCCCGTTCTGCTACGGCAGCTTCCTCCGCACACTTCTTCGCGTTGCTGACCCAACTCTGGGCCGAGAACTGGTTCGCTTCGACGTTGAGGGTAGCTTGAGCTCGCAGGTCGGCAAGAGGTAGCTCCTTGAAGGAGATGGGACTAGGCGATTTTGCCATGATGGACCGGAGGGGGCGATATCCGAAGGGCTGAACTGCGGGCCAAGAGAGACTGGGTGTTTCGCTCGCTTCGATCCTTCCTCACATCCGCTTGATGTAGTTCGGCGATCCCCCAGCAGGATATTGCACGCTGTTCTTCCTCCTTGTCTCTGAGATTTGACCCAGGATATATGGCGTTCTAGCAGTTGGTCGATAGGGAAGATGCAAGGAGGTAGGTAGGTAGGTAGGTAGGTTGGGACAAAGCTCCGTTCATGACGTATAAAGCACCCGAGGGCGGGGGGTCGCGAGCTCGCGAGGCAATCACCGAAAGCCGCAAGCTGGGCAAAGCTGAATTACCCCCAACCAACAAGCTATTCATACAAAAGATTTGCATTTCGATCCTATTGCATCAGCAAGCTATAGCTTGGCCACCTTGGATAGATCAGAGATCGTACAAGTCTCTCTGTGATTCATAGGGGGAAGGTACTATTCGCAGGATTCGTTCGGGGTAGATACTTAGCCCGCTCAGTTGAAGCATACCAGCGGGTCGACTGGCAGGGCATGCGACAACCCACTCTCGAACAACGATACCATGGATTATAGCAGCTACCGACAACAATGGATAGTTCTACAGGAAGACCTGTGGGAGGCATGTACCAGGTCATACCCGCTCAAGACTTCTCCGTTGCAAATCAGACCGGTTCGTAGCCAGGACGATATCTTGGTCGCCGATTGCTCTGAAAGCCTTAATCCGAATCTGCAGGTGGTCATCTTTGTCCTAGCGGCGTGGCTGGTCATACTAGGAGTACTTGGCATGGCTCCAATTCCAGAAGTACCGGTCAATGATAAAGTGCTGCACTTTTTCGGGGTGAGCCGATATCTTGCCGCCGGATTGCCTGATGAAAGGCATACTGACCCGATCTCGACAATGCTAGATGGGTATCGCTACATTCCTACTATACTTCGTTATAGTCGTGCCAGAGTAAGTGGCGTCGTCAGAACTTAAACCTCGTCGATCATTGCGTCTGTCTGACCTTTGCGCGCGCTGTATCTTCAGTCACGCTCGACGGATATGGTACTACCGTCGAGCGCCCTTGATCCTCACCTTGATATGTGGCTTCTTCAGCGGAGGGATTCTAAGCGAGATCGCTCAGGGATGGTTACCGGTATGTCCTGGTCATGCGGAATCTGTTTGATTTGACATGGTTGATACTGACCTTTATATCGCCTGTAGTGGAAGACATTTGACTGGAAAGATATCCTCGTAGGCTAATACAGTTCTTCTCTAATCCCTTTCGGTTCATGATGCTGAGCTCTTCTCCCTTGCAATATATAGGCGAACCTGCTGGGCAGCTCAGCTTTCTTTTGCCTTGCGCACGAACTCAAAAGACGCTCCCGGAAACGGTTCGAGATCTCTAGACTTTACCAACCGATCTCTTCCAGCAACAATTTCCATTCACGGGCTCGAGATCGGTTCCAAGATCTCGAGAGGGATGGAAGGGCAAGCCATGACAGCTACGATGTCGATGAGGAAGATGTCTGGGGAGATGCGGCGAGCCAGAGGGGGACAAGAGGGGCACGTGGGGCACGTGGACAGGATGAGCCTAGCACGGCTCAGCAAGGATTCTCGCTCGGAGATGATGACGACGACGAGGAGATTGACACCAACAAGACATCTGGTCCAGGAAATACAACCACCTGACGGACCGCATAGTAACACGCCGTATATGTATAATCATCCATGATGCATCAACAGTCAGAATACAACATCATAGCATAAGAACGCGAATGGGGACAAGATCACCTCAAAACTGTCCATTGCCAAGTCAAGCGCAAACAACGCATGTCGCGTTCTCATCCTCACAAGTGGAAGAGTAAACCCTCGTAAGGTCGAAGGGTGATGGAACCCCCTTCAATTTGGGGCTGTGCGTAGTTCTCGGTCGCTTCGTAGCTCCCGATGATGCACTGAGCCTTGTCGGCGTTCTTCACCTCTTCAGGGACCTCGTAGGCGACATTCCGCTCTCGGAAGTTCAGGATAACCAGGACGCTCTCCTCCTCGTCGGTAGTACCCGCCTTGATGATAGTACGAGTGTACGCAAAAATATCTTCGTGAAGCGCAGAGAGCAATTCGAATCGCCCATACACCAAGACTTCCATCTCTTTCCTGAGCGCGATCAGCCGCTTGTACCAATGGAAGACGCTGGTCTTGTCGCCGACTTGATCTGCGGCGTTGCAGACCTGGTGGTCAGGAGATGGCAGCATCCAAGGCCGGGCCTTGCCCTTGTAGGTTCCGAAGCCGGCAGCGGGACCGCTTGACCACTGAAGTCAAACACCTTGATTCAGCTCAGCCGAAGAGGCAACAACGTAACAGAGTCGACTTGCCTGCATGGGGGATCGAGCGTGGTCTCGGCCTCGACTCAAAGCATATTTGACTTCCTGTTCGACATCGGATCCACCTCGGGCACGGATTCTTTCCAGATTGATGTCGAGGAGAGGATCAGCCAAGGGTAAAATTCAATAAATCGTTCTTGAACTGACTCTGCAACTCGGTTGATGGTTTGGACATCCTTGTACTCCTCCTCGGGGTATTCGTCGGGTAGATTGATTTGGCCGATCTCTTGCCCTGCGAAAGGTCGGAAACATACCTGTCAGGTCGCAACTCGGCTTTGACTTTTCAGTTAGATCTCCCCGCCCACCTTGGTACACGTAGGTGGTCCCAAACGAAGTCATCTCCATGAGACCCAACATCTTCGACGACAACCAACGGAATTCAGAGCTGTCATTGGTCCATCTCGAAGTGCTTCTGCATTGATCGTGGCTACCAAAGCGAATTCCATGCGCTTAGATGCATGAGCGTGTTCGCAAGCGGAGATCACTTACTTCTCCAGATAGAACGCGGCCCAACCACCTTCATACAGGCCTACAGCCCAGTCCGCGATGATCTTCTTGACCTCCCACAATTCCCATTTCCGAGGCTTGTGCGTCTCGCCGCGTGAATGGTCCAGGTCCACAAGGCTGAACTCAAACACCTGTTGTTTCCATCAGCAGAAAAATCAGCCTTTCGTTTTGAGCATAGATTCCAGCTCAATATCTTGATATACCATCTGCAACTCGCCGCGGTCCTCGTGAACGTACTCCATGACGGTCTTGGCGTCCTTGGTACACGGCATCTACCGGATTAGCAGTATCAGCAGCGAATCTGAATTCAGGTTTCCTGCTTGATCTACCTCGCCAACGTTCATCATGTCGTATTCTACGAGGGTATATGCGAGAATGCTCAGTCCTGGAACGGTGGGCGAATCCTTCAGCTACCACTCACTGCTGATGACCTTCTCGTTCATTTCCTTCAGGTAGTCATGCATCTTGGGTCCGTTCGTCATCAGGTGACCTGCTCGCTGCCATTTCAAGTCAGGCCGGATGACCTCGGCATCCGGGAAGTCGAGGTGCTTCGAAATCATGTTGATAACCTGCCTCGACGGGAGGTAAGATTGTCAATAGGGGACTTCGATCCACCTATGCGTGTGCCGTTAACTCACATCCATCTAGAAGCCAAACACGAAGCAGTCGTCCATTATGAGCGGCTTGTAGCTAACCAATACGCTCAATCCTAGACTCACTCTGAACCCGTCGACACCTTGATCAAGCCAGAAAGACATCGTTTCCCAAACAAATTCGCGGACCTTGGGGTTTTCCCAGTTCAAATCGGGTTGTTCGGGACAAAAGTAGTGAAGATAGTACTCTTGCGATGGTTCGTGCCACTGTTGTTTGAAGCGACGGGCTCGATCAGCTCAGCAGAGACAAGGTTGCCATACCGCGTTTACTGACCTCCCAGACCGACTACAGCGAGGGCGAACATAGTTAGTTAGTGAGACACTCTCATCCACTCGTTGGCCAACCCACCCCTCCAAACGCTGCGCCCCAGTTGTTGGGCGGCACACGTTCACCATGCTCATTGACGGTTCCCTTCTTCCAGATGTACCAATCACGCTTCGAGCCCTCTTCCGATGTGGATCCAGGTGTGGCAGCAGCAGATTCGATGAACTGGGGAGCTTGGTCGCTTGTATGGTTGACGACCTGAAAAGCGGTATTCATCAGCTCGATCCGGTCTGTTCCGGAATTCCAGGCGGGACTTGCCAGATCTAACAACAGCTTCATGCCTCGTTTGTGCAATTCAGAGACGAGATCGGTAAGGTCCGCATTGGTTCCGTATCGAGGGTCGATCTCTGCACGTAGCCAGATTCATTCAGTGTAATCTCGGGATATCGATATCTTGAGTGCCACTCACTCTTGTAGTTGGAGATGTCGTAGCCTACGAGAAGGCGACAAGGGGTCAGAACCACTCACAACATTATGCGCCTTAACAAACCTACCCATGTCAACAAGCGGCGACTCGAACACGGGACTGAGCCAGACGACATCGATACCGAGGTCCTTCAAATAGTCCAGCTTGGAAATGATGCCTTGCAGATCACCAATCCCGTCCTGTCCGTCATCGTCAAGCGCATGTCAGTGGACGAAGTCGGTTGGCCCGGTCACCGAGGCATCGCTTACCCCGTTGGAATCGCAGAAGCTCGCAGGGTAGATCTATGGAGCGATTAAAGGTGAAGAATCAAAATCATCAATGTCTCGAGTCCTTGGATCCCTGACGAACGAAGAGCTTACCTGGTAGACGACCGCGGATTTCCACCACTTGGTCGTGTGTGGCCTGGTGACGATCTTGCCGGGCGAGTGTTGACCGGTAGCGATGGGCATTGCGCAAGATGTCTGTATGTGTCTCTTGGGTTCTGGTGATGTATGGCAGGATATCTCGAATCAAATCTCGCTGTAGTCTGGTCTCAAAGATCGTTCCAAGATCCTCTCGCCTCTTCGCTTTTATGATGTTCAGTCAGTCGCGAGCGTTCGTCGACGAACATTGACCGATGTTGCGCCGCCGAAGTTGGCCCGGAGGAAGCGCCTTCTCCACATCAAAGGAGAACGCCACGCGGGGAAGCCCGACCTCGGCCGTCGATCACATGTAGCACAATCGTTATTCAGCATCATTGCAAAGACCTCAGCGAAGCCTCCGTATTGTACATGGACGCTTCCTGGAATCAACCACGTCCCCTATTTACTATGCGCGGTCTGCTTGATCCGGCGTGCCTTCTCGGCCTTGGGCATCTTGGTCTGCCGCTTCTCTCGCTTTTCCTCTTTGAGCGCCTTCTTCCTCTCCTATCAAGCAGCGACCGAGGGCAAGATGAGGGACCGTAAGCTGCTACTCTAGCGATATCGAGTTACGTTCTCGCCACTTACCTTCTTTGCGTCCTTATCCTCGTGACGGAATCCTCGAGGTCGCTTCTCCTTATCGTCGTCATCGTCCTCGTCCCCATCTTCCTCTTCACTATCTTCGTCATCCTGCTCGTCTTCCCACTTGACGCCTCCTTTTTTACCATCGTCGGCGGTCGTATCGGCCCCTGTCTTCAAGGCCGACTTCGGTCGACCCGTCATGCCCGAAGAACCGTTCGTACCCGTCACGCCGGTAAGACCGGCGTAGATCAAGTCGTCCCCCTTGCCCGCTGCGATCACATCGATATCACGTTCTGGATCGTAAACCTCTCCAAGATTCCGAGGAATGTACGAGGACATGAACACGGCCTCGTCCGTCTCCTTCCTCCCTGCTTCCTGCTGTGCTGCATCCTGTGCCGCCGTTGTTGTAAGGCCGGACGAGCTGTCCAGCCTGTCGTCCTTGAGTCCGACGCCGGATTCTAGCCATTCTCTGGCGACCTCCTTGAGCACATCCTCGGTCTCCTCATCCTCGCCTATCGACCCTTGCTTGTTTCCATCATCGTCGAACCGGTCAAGTCGATCCCCTGTCACGAAATCGAACGTTCCCCTGATCCCTAGCGTACGGATATCGCCTCCTGAACGTCTCTTGAAGAATTCGTCGACGTTCTTGATATCGTGCCGCAGGAAATCGAAAGCCGATGGATGATCGTGCTCGACCGATTGGGAGACGTCGATGATGTACAGGTGCGCATCGTGGTATCTAAAGAAGCAGTATGTTCTCTCTTCAGTGTTCCTGAATATCAGCAACATTGCGAAATCTCTTGCAACGACTCACAAGATATTGTACTCGCTCAGATCCGTATGTACCAAGCGACACCTCCTGAACATCCACCTCATGGCACCCAACAACTCGGCATAGAGCTCTCTCAGCTCTTCCAAATCTACATCGGCGTCCTTTAGCCGTTTACTGGCGCGCGAAGATTCCGCCTCGTCTTGATCCCCTGCTTGTCCCTTGCCATTCTTCAGCATGTCGCTCGAATCGTCCTCGTGCACGTCATCGTCACCCGAACGCGGCTGGGATGCGATGAGCACCTGTCCACCCTGTTCCTCGATCGACGGCGCTGAACCCAGGAATTCCATGACCAGCACGTTCTCCCTGACATCAACCACCCTCGGGCACCTCACCCCACCCTCATACAACCTCCTCAGGTTTCTCAATTCCTTTTCCGCCCAGACCTTGACCATCTTTCTCGGATTTGCCACTTTGGTATAAGCGTTCCTGAACCGATGTTCACCTTGAATGTATTGACTGCGTGACTTGAAGCTGAGGATGGAAGTCTTGTAGATCTTGAGGGCCAGGTCTTTGGGGTATGGTTTGGGATAAGATTTCCCCTCTCCGATCTCTTCCGGTGAGTTTTCTGGGCCGGGAGCGAAATACACATTGGCTTCTTTCCCTGTAGAGACGCATCCCTGGACACCACCAACGAGTCCCCTTCGGATGAGCGAGACCAGTACGGCCCGTGTTCGGGAGTCGAGGACTTGTTCGACCGTCGCTCGGTCGGCTTTGTCTTTCTGGTTGGCGGAAAGTGAGAAATGTTTGGGTGCAGAGGGAACCCCACCGAGTAAACCTGGGTTGGAAGGGATCCCGCCTGAATGGGCAGGTTTTCGTTTTATCGAGGGCGTTTGAGTGTGGTTGTTCACTCCCTCGCCTGAACTAGGTCCTGCCACCTGTTCCTCTTCACCACGTTCCTCCCTCTGTCTCTGTAAACGCCTCTCCACCGCCCTCCTCTGCCTCGGCGTCAAGCCCTTCCCGATCCCACTTCCCTCTTCGTCCTCTTCTACCCCAGCGCCTCCTCTTCGGACGTTTCGCGCTGGAAGGGGCATGTCGGCCTCGGTATCGGCTTCTCCCTTGATCCCCTGGGTTCCGTTACGTGTGGTAGGGAGGGTGGAGAGGACTTTTTGATGTTGCCTCATTCGGTTGTAGAGTTTGGTAAAGTCTGAAGATGGAAACGAAGTTGGTTATCAGTTTTGCGAGTCAGCAGGAGCTATTGCTGATCGGGTCGGGCACCCCGAAATTGTGGCGAGAGACTGACCACCATCCGCCACTTCCCAATCCTCATCCTCGATGTTCAGATCTTCCACTCCAAGTTCGGCTAGATAAGCATCCTCCTCCTCGCTATCCAACTCATACTGCTGCAGGTACTCGTCATCCTCATCCTCGTCTTCGTCGTTGTACAGCTCGTCGTTTTGCTGAGTAGCGGCGAGCCTCTGAATCTCTTGTTGCACCTGTACGGCGTCGACGTTGTCTGACGGGGTGTCTTGTGTTGGGTCGTCGATGCGCGCTGTTGTTGACGACATGATGCAGAGTTATGACAGCAATTCCTGTGCAGTGTATGCAGTTTGTATTGAACTGTAGCTGTAGCTAAAATAGGCCTTTCTCTCTGGATTCAGGGGTAGCTATCGTGAGGCGATCCTACGAATTATTTGACCTCGAGGTGGAGGTCACCCCATCTCATCGCAGTTGTCGGCAACTTTCACGTGAGACTCGACTTGCACGAGGTCTCGGTCGACCACGCTACCGATGACGGCATCGCTTTGGTTGTGGCGCTCCTCCCCCTTTGATGATGCGATGATGATCCCGCGCGCGCCCCCGCCCCGCATGGAATTTTTCCACCCAGAGGGCTAGGAGAGGCGACGCGCTCTGGACGCATGGACGCAAGGATATAACTTTTGATCATCCTTGCATTCTTGCCTTCCCCCCCTTGTTCGCCTGCCGATACCTTCCTTCCCTATAGACAACCTTGTCAATCCCCCAACACTACACACGTACACACACTCGACTTTCTTTTCTCAGTTCGATAATCACACGTTCGTTTTCTATAAATCTATAGACGACGACTTTTGGAGAATCTTTCGGAAAAGAAAAAGGAACACACGACCGCGACCTTTACGAGCTCGCACGACCTAGATCATCAAAAGGACAAATCCCCAATCTCTACACAAAAATAACAATCACTCAAAAACAGCTAGCTATGACTGCTCCTATCAACAACGATCCCCAGAACGGCGCTGCCGGCCTCGAGAGGAAGCTCGGTAAGTCGCACTCGTCCGCACGCTATCGCCACCGTTCCCGTCTGCGTCGAGCGAGCCTTGCTGACAGTTCTCATTGCTGCTTCCTTCGCAGGCAACATGTCGATTAACGGAGGTGCTCCCGCTTCCGGTCTCAACCCCTCTCGACCCGCTTACGTTCCTCCTCACATGCGAGGATCCGCCCCTTCCCGAGCCCCCTCGCTTGCTCCTCCCGTCTCCCCCGCTCCCGGTGGCAACGACTTCCACTCGGCTCCTCGAGGACCCCCCGGTGGTGGGTTCTCCCGAGGAGGATTCGGAGGTGGTCGAGGTGGTGCCTCGATGGGCGCTCCTCGTGGAGGCTTCTCTTCCGGAGGTGGAAGCGAAAGGATTCCCGACGGCTTCGGAGCTTGGAGGGATGGAAAGCATATCCTCGGAAACAGGCACGCTAGGATGGAGAAGGAATTGTACGGAGAAGAGGGCGATGGTGCTCATCAGGTGAGTCCAGATGTCAAGTGTTTCCAAAATCTGATTGTCGCCTGGTATTGACGATCGTGACACCCTGTGCGCCCGCAGTCTACCGGTCTCAACTTTGACCGATACGCCGACATCCCCGTCGAGGCCACCGGTCAAGGTGTTCCCGACCCCGTCACCGAGTTTACCAACCCTCCCCTCGACCCGGTCTTGCTCGAGAACATCAAGTCGGCTCGATACACCACCCCTACCCCGGTTCAAAAGTACTCGATCCCTATCGTCGCCAACATGCGAGACTTGATGGCCTGTGCCCAAACCGGTTCCGGAAAGACCGGTGGTTTCCTCTTCCCCGTCTTGTCGGAGATGTTCACCAACGGACCCGCTCCCAAGCCTGTCGAGGACCACGGCAACTCGTTCTCGTCCTACTCGCGTGGACGAAAGCAGTACCCCACCGCCTTGATCCTCGCCCCGACCCGAGAGCTCGTCTCCCAGATCTACGAAGAGTCCCGAAGGTTCACCTACCGATCTTGGGTTCGTGCCGCCGTTGTTTACGGTGGTGCCGAGATCGGCAACCAGCTTCGTCAGATCGAGCGTGGTTGTGACTTGCTCGCCGCTACCCCCGGTCGTCTCGTCGACCTGATGGACCGAGGCAAGATCTCGTTGGCCAACATCAAGTACCTCGTCCTGGACGAGGCCGACCGAATGTTGGACATGGGTTTCGAGCCCCAGATCAGGACCATCATCGAGCAGAGCGACATGCCCGGCGTCCACGACAGGCAGACTTTGATGTTCTCCGCCACCTTCCCCCGGGAGATTCAGGTCCTCGCCAAGTCGTTCTTGAAGGAATACGTCTTCCTCTCTGTTGGACGAGTCGGTTCGACCTCGGAGAACATCAAGCAGAACGTCGAGTACGTCGACGATCAAGATAAGCGATCCTTGTTGCTCGACGTCCTCAACGCCGAGCCCGCCGGAGGTCTCGTCCTGGTCTTTGTCGAGACCAAGCGTATGGCCGACATGCTCTGCGACTTCTTGTGCGACCAGAGGTTCCCCGCTACCTCGATTCACGGAGACAGGACTCAACGTGAACGTGAACACGCCTTGTCTATGTTCAAGTCTGGTCGAGCCCCTATCCTCGTCGCCACCGCCGTCGCCGCTCGTGGTCTCGATATCCCCAACGTTATGCACGTCATCCTGTACGACTTGCCCAACGACATCTCCGAGTACACCCACCGAATCGGTCGTACCGGACGTGCCGGAAACACCGGTACCTCGACCGCCTTCTTCAACAGGGGCAACAGCAACATCGGACGTGACCTTGTCGACCTATTAAAGGAGGCCAACCAAGAGGTTCCTACCTGGTTAGTTGACGTTTCTGTCGAGAACCGAGGAGGATACGGTGGCAGGTCGACTGGTCGTGGTCGAGGGGGTGGTGGACGAGGCTACGGTGGTGGTCGGGACGTCAGGTCCGGAGGCGGTGGTGGCGGATTCGCCGCTCCTAGCAGGAATGGAGGCGGCGGCGGTGGTGGTGCCAGCTTTGGAGGTGGCGGTGGCGGCTACGGTGGGGGTTACGGAGGCGGAGCTGCCGGCGGTGGCTCCAGCAACTGGTGGTAGACTCTCGAGTCCCACACCCGCTCGCCAGGATCGGAGGCTCCTTTCCTTCCTGGCTCCTATCGTCTCCCATCTGCTGCCACTCTGTTTAAAAACAAAAACCCAACCAAAAACATTTTCCGCTCCATCTCTCTCGACTCTCGACTGGTAGCTCGGTCAAACGCCACTAGCTTTACCCCTTTCTCTCCTCCCTCTTTTTACGACAAGAATTGGTTCCGATGCATGGGACAACAATACTCGAAGGATCACGAACCATACGGACATTATTGACGACAAACTCGACGACGACAAGACTCTTTCTCAGCTTTATTCTGCGAGATCATCTCGAACTATAATAATAATTCACGGATTGGAAACGCGCGTCTCGCATTGCATTGTTCCTGCTACTGGGCTGGAAAGGATATCGGCGGGGGAAACGAAAACCCTCTCGCTCAACTCTCAATCCTCACCGGCCTCGCTCATGGGAACCTTTTAACGACCGTCTATGACCTGCTTGTCACGAAACGACAATCAAAACAAAGAAAACCAACAAAAACCACATATACACACGCACGCGCACTACGCTGCGTGCGCATTCTCGGCTTGTGACGAACAAACAACTATAGACGGTTTTTACTCTGCGGTGCGACGAAGCAATACGAACCCAATCGACGCGTTATTATCGACACTCGAAAACGTCGACGGCGAACTTTTTACCCCTTGTCCGACTGAACATGTCCATGGATGGCGAACTTTCGGCTCTTTCTCTTCTTTATGGCCCAACGCATTCATCCTATGCGTTGCTCCTGTGGCGAAAGGGACACTTGCAGGATGGGAACCACTTTGTTGCGGTATTCCCCCTCAACCTCCCTTCGTCAACAAGAGGGACGGCTCGTTCTTTCCAACCTTTCCATCCATCTAGAGCATACAGGCGCGCTATCGAGCTGCTATTGTCGTTTATATATATCCACACTGTACTCTCTGCCAATCGATATTATGGCCTTGATCGCTTTGTCTCGTTCTCTGTCAACGCTCTGATCGTTCATCGTTTCTACATCAATTTGACTTGGCCGATTACGCTCGGAGCCGAGATCGGTGGCACGCGATGACGAATTTCTTGGTCGAGAATCACCCGCAAGTCTGGCGGTACCGATGAACCAACTACGCAACCACCTTTGATCCTAGGGCTACACCTAGAACTACTGCCACAGAATCGAGTCAAATTCGAGTCATTCTCGTCACTGATTGCCAGATTGTAGAGGCCAGCAAGTCACCACATATATAGGAATCGGGCTCGGTAGAGGAACGTCGAACGAACTGCTGCAATTGCCTGTGCATAAGCACAACAAACCGTATCAACATGCCTGGAAGAAAAGTGCCGGCTAGCAATAAGGCTAAGAAGGGTAGGTTCATGACCTGCTCCTGTGATCTTTCCAAATGCTCATATGGGATATCCTTCAACACAGCCCAGCTGCAGGAGAAGCGCTCGGTGAAACGAGGAGAACTTACGCTTGCTGCCAACTTTGCCAAGAAGAATACTGGAGTCAAAGATCACCTATCGAGATCGCTTCGCGATGCCACTATTGACCCCGATGCTCGTCAGAAGGCTCGAGAGTTGCAGTCTCGCTTCAAATTCTTGTCGGTATCTCCTGAATACCAGGCACACACGCAAAAGATCGCATTCGAGCGACCGTTGGAGCGACCGATTCCTACCGAGTTGATGCTGTATCGATCTGCCATCGACCGAGAGCAGACTCCCGAGAAGCGCGAGCGAGCGAGACAGTTGGACGACCGACTCAATTGTCCTCGAAGGCCCAAGTGGAAGTACGGGGTGACGAAAAAGGAGTTGGAGAAGAACGAGGAAGGGAACTTTGCAAAATGGCTGCAGTCTGTCGAGGATGTGCAGCAAGACTACTCCTGCCTGGACGAGGAAGACGAAAGCTCGGCGGACGAAGATGAAGCCAAGACTATCTTAGTGCGAGAAGAAGCACCGCTCGAGATCAGGTCGCCATCAGTCTTTGAGAGGAACCTGCAAGTATGGCGTCAACTCTGGCGGGTCGGCGAGCAGTCCAACGTGATACTCGTCCTGATGGACATACGATGTCCACCTGTCCACTTTCCTGCCTCATTGAGAGCCTACCTGAGGGATCTGGTCGGACTTCCAGATGACCGAGTGAACGTCATGACCGATGCACAGTCACAAGGTCGCGGAAAGAAGCCCAAATTCGCCCAATCCGGTCGCAAAAAGGTAGTCCTGGTTCTCACCAAGGCGGATCTAGTCGAGGCGGAGCGACAGCAAGAATGGGTCGACTGGTGCAAGAGATGGTGGCTTTATGGTAACAATCCACCGGCGCCAGCCGAACCATCAGCCGAGGTCGAGGAGGTACCAGAAGTTGTCTGTGTAGAGAGCTATCAGAGGGAAGCCGGTAAATCGGGTTCTGGCAGCTGGCGGCGGAATTTGAGCTGAATATGTTTCCCTTTCCAGCCGATGTCAAGCGCTCGAGGCATATACCTCACATCCCAGAATCATCACTCGATGCTCTGATCTCTGCTATCAAGCGCGCCCACGCTAGTCTGTTGCAACCGCCCGAGTCCCTTGCGGGGGATTCGGAAAAGGTTTCCCGGTGGACTCGTGATTGCCACACTCGTATCAAGCCAGAGATAGAATGGGAGCAATTGTATCAGCCTGGGGATGTCCAACAACGGCCCTTGCCGCCGATCGACGACGCTGCGCAAGAAGAACCTTCGAGCGATATCGAGGAGACAAGACCGGAGTCGGACAGTCAGGAAGGCGAGGAAGGCCGTCAAACGCCGCGACTGGCGACTTGCCTTACTGTCGGTTTAATTGGACAGCCTAACAATGGGAAATCGTCGCTCTTGAACGCCTTGCTAGGCCGATCAAGAGTGCGGGCATCGAAAACCCCTGGAAAGGTACGAGCTTGATTTTCCTCCACATCGAAATGGTACTGATCTACATTTGTATGACGTAGACCAAACACTTCCAATCGATCTACTGGACGTCGGACGTGCTCATCGTCGATTGCCCCGGACTGGTCTTTCCTTCTTTGACAAGTGTCGAGGTACAGGTCATGTCGGGAGGTAAGTAGTGCTTGGCTCAAAGACTTTCCCGCTGGCTAATTTCGTAATGTACTGCCTTGCAGTCCTACCGATCTCGCAGATCCCTTCCATCCCCGCCTGCATGTACCACTGCAGCCGCTTACTTCCGATCGAGACCGTCTTACGTATTCCGACTCCCCAGCGATGGGGTGAAGAGCTTGCAGAGCATGAAGCGAGGGAGAGCAAGAAGACGTATCGTGCTGGACTGGGAGGACCGGCGGCGGAGAGGGATCGAGGTTATATTCCGCATTGGACTACTGGGGATATCATGCAGGGATGGGCTAGCCATCGAGGTTACGGTATGTTCAAAAAGGAAACTAGTATTTCTGGCGCCTACTTATCGATAACCGTCAATTATAGTCACCGCTAAGGCTGGGCGGCCCGATACGAACCGGGCAGGCAACGAGATTCTGCGAATGATCGCAGAGGGCAAGATACCTTGGCGTTTCCTCTCGCAGGATGTCAAGGCCAGCACGATCGATTCGGTCAATGGTGTGTGGGTCGACATTGCTGTGACCAATCTGACGGACGATCATAGCGAAGTCGAGGAGGCTGGAGATGAAGAGCTGAGCGAGGTCGATAGTTATGAGAAACAGGCGACAACGAAGCCTGACGCCACTCCGTCTGAATCGGAGGACAGCGGATCCGAAGAGGAAGCGCTTGCGCCACAAGCAAAGTCGGGCGGCATGTTTGGAGCTTTGACCATCGATGAGCCAGGTTCAGCATCAAATAGCGACGAGGAGGATGATGAGTAACGATGACACTTTATAGAGTCATTCCGGTGGTATGTAACTAGGTTGACCTGATGCATATAGCCTCAGATTCGCATTCGAACCTGCGAACCTTCGTTTGACTTTGACTCGGGTATGGCCCATGTGATCTCGATAACGGAAGCAATTTATTCGATTGACCCCCCTCAGGCCTCGGTCGGCGCCGGTCAAGTTTGTACAAGAAGGGTTCATGATATCGACACGACGACGTTCTGCATATTCCTTCTGCCATTCCTACAGCCACTCTTGCCTACATTATTGACATCAGACATGTGTGGCGGTGAACAATACCCTTCTGCCCATTCACCTTTGGAGATGGACGACGACGATATCGAAGTACAGGAGCACGACGAGAGCCCATTCGATTCTCCTCCGACTTCGCCGGACCTCGACGGTAGTGGCTCTAGCACTCCCAATCCTATCCCTATTCGTGCTAGGCAGTCTCCCAGCTTCAACTATCACGAGCTTCAGAAACTGAAGGCGGTGAGTGTTGTGAGGACTGGGCAGGAACTGATCGGATTGCTCACTGGCTGTCCGCACATTTGCAGCAAGATGGCGTTTTCCTCTCCCACCACTGGTCTCGACACCATTCCACCTCCGGGTCCCAGCAGTCCGACAGCACTTTGCGACAGTCAGGCAGCCTTTCCGGATCGCTAGTGCTGCCTGAAGCTGCTATTCCTGAGGAGAGGACCGGCAATGAAACTGGCAACAAAGCGAGGAAAAGCTTCGGCGGTGCCAACCTCGGAATGACCAGCAACATCGATCTACTTGAGGAACGCAGCGAACGGGATCTCGTTACTGGCCATCTTAACGGTAACGGCGTCTATGAGCCTCGAGGAGTCGATGCGGTGGAAAAAGAGCTGGCGAGCGGTTTGGAGAAATCGGCCATTTCTGAGGGATCCAGCCGACCTCGGTCTGGCACAGGCGATGCTCGGGTTCAAGAGGCACAACAAAAAGCGGCTGGTGAGTGTCATGAAAGAATCCTACTCGAAATATCCATGGTTGCAGCTCGGCCGAGCAGAACCAGCTATCTTCCTTTCGGAGTTCGAGCTACCTCGTCTTCCTTTCTCGTCTCTTCTGAGGAGCCTACGAGCGTTTTGATCAGCGAAAGTATAAATACGGCGTGAGGCTTCTCACCCCTCAAGAGGCATGCGCATCGACAACTGGAGAATAATCATCGACTCTGCCATTGCTACATCCCTGGATCCATGCGCATTCTCGAAGATCCCCGAATTACTGCTACTGGCCTGCCCTCGCAACTGTTGCTGATCGAGGTTGGTTACAATGCCTTTTCAGAGAGTGGAATCGCTACAGAGCTGGAAGGCCTATAGTAAGCCGTCAGCAAACATTCAAAGCTTGACAAACGCTCATGCCTGTCTCCGTTCTTAGTGGGCGATTCTCGAGATGTCTCGACTTGAGGGACAAGTACATGGAGATATCCTTGCAGCGTCTCGGAGACAACCCAAGAGACCACGATGGAACGTTCGCCGGTTTCAACCCTCCTCACAAGGCTGATGTCAACGGCTTGCGCCCGGACGTCGACCCTTACAATGCCGATGAGAGACCAGAGGGAGTAGAGTCCAAGCGCTGGAACATCTATCCATCTCCTCCTCCTCGTCACTGGCACTGGAAGGCGCCTGGCCAAACCCCAGGCGAAGGCGGTGAAGGATACGACGAGAGTCAGAGGGGTCCTGATGGCCAGATCAAGGGGGTACCGGTCGACACTTACGCTCAAGAAAAGGCTAAAGCTAGGGAAACCAATGGTAGCGAGGGCTTCGATATGGCGGACTGTGAGATCCCTGGTGCCGACAACCGAGGTTGGGCTTTCGAGATGGACGAGTCTGGTGTTTATCAGATCTACGAGAAGCTCGAGGAGAAGCGTGAGTGTCGTGGCCAATTCCCTCGGTCACCGCTGTTTGTAACCCTGGAGTTGGGTGTCTCTCTCTTCGTAGCGGAAGACAGGAAGCGACTGTTCCGCAACGTGACTCTGCGGGAGTACTACACGGATTTGGATTACGTTCTTAACGTCTGTTCGGACGGGCCGGCAAAGAGCTTCGCTTTCCGCCGGCTGAAGTATCTCCAGTCCAAATGGTCCCTGTATACATTGCTCAATGAATACCAGGAGATTGCGGACGTCAAGGTGAATTGAGACGTTGTATTCACTTTGTCATTGGACATGCTGATATTGATGACACTACGACAGGCGGTTCCTCATCGGTAAGTAAATACCCTCGGAGAATTCTTGGTCAAGACCAACCGGCTGATCTACCTGTACCCCTTCAGAGACTTTTACAATGTCCGTAAGGTCGACACCCATGTTCACCATTCGGCGAGCATGAACCAGAAGCACTTGTTGCGCTTCATCAAGAGTAAGATGAAGCACTCTCCCAAGGTCAGTTTGCCCGGGGGGAAACTAAAGTCTTCGAGTACACGCAGAACGCCTTGCTCATCACTTCTTCTTATACAGGACACTGTCATCTTCCGAGACGGCAAGTAAGTCGGCCCCTTTCGATTGAGCATTTTCCGGCGGGCTCCCCTGATCATCCTTGGTTCAGATACCTGTCTCTTGAAGAAGTATTCCAGAGTCTCAACTTGACGGCATACGATCTGTCCATCGATACTTTGGATATGCATGCCCATCAAGTGAGACAGACACCTGGCTCCTTCGCTCCAAGTGGCAAGTGCTGACTAGCCTGTCTCCTCAGGAATTCCACCGGTTCGACAAATTTAACGATCGCTACAACCCCACCGGGTCAAGTCGATTGAGGGAGATCTTCTTGAAGGTCAGCGCGGTCGATGATCTGCGAAGCGATGGAGCTGATGATCGAAAGCACTGCACATAGACTGACAACTACCTCGGGGGACGATACTTGGCAGAGCTCACCCGAGGTATGTTAGTGGCAGGCATGAAAACAGTACAAGTCCTGATACTTGATCCTACACAGAGGTCATTGCGGATACCGAACAAAGCAAGTACCAAGTAAGTACCTGCTTGTTGAGCTTCTGGTAGAATCGTTACCATCAAAGCTGACAACCTTTCCAGAATGTGGAATGGCGATTGAGCATATACGGCCGCAACATCAACGAGTGGGACAAACTGGCGAAATGGGTGGTGAAACACAAGCTATTCTCGCACAATCTGAGATGGCTCATCCAGATACCTAGACTGTACGAAGTGTTCAAGGGCGCCAAGCAGATCGACAACTTCCAGGACATCATTCGAAGTAAGCCTGCTACCTTTTTCAAGGTGGTATCGTAACTGACGTTAGAGGCCCGAATGCTTGTACCAGATGTATTCCAGCCGTTGTTTGAGGTCACGAAAGATCCGTCTTCGCATCCCGAATTGCACGTCTTCCTTCAGAGGGTTGTAGGCTTCGATAGCGTTGACGATGAATCCAAACCCGAGAGGCGTCTCTTCCGCAAGTTCCCTGTCGCCGGGACCTGGAACACCGCTCAAGGCCCTCCTTACAGCTACTGGTTAGTTTACACTGCCTCAATCTTATACGCGCACCTGACTGATGATATCTGCTCAGGATCTACTACATGTACGCCAACATGGCTTCCCTGAACGCTTGGAGGCGGGCGAGAGGCTTCAGTACGTCCAGCCGCTTGCAACGGTCTGTGCCGGGGCTGATCAGGTTTCGATCCAGATACGTTCGTCTTGAGACCTCACTGCGGTGAAGCCGGAGATCCCGACCACTTGTCTTCTGGATTCCTCGCCGCCCATTCTATCTCGCACGGAATTTTGCTGCGAAAGGTGCCAGCCCTGCAGGTAAGTTCATCGGTATTCCAGAAAGTTCGAAACGGCTCGCTGAAGCACGATGTGCCGAGCAGTACCTGTTCTACTTGAAGCAGATCGGTCTTGCCATGAGTCCTCTTTCGAACAACGCTCTGTGAGCATTCAGGTAATAGATCGATTACTCTTGCCCGTCCTTACCGCTCTGTACCACAGCTTTTTGACATACGAGAGAAACCCCTTCAAGGACTTCTTCCGTACCGGTCTCAACGGTGAGAGACGATGCCTTTCGACCATGCCTTACTTTGCTCACACTCTCGTTGACAGTCTCTCTCTCAACTGATGACCCCTTGTATGCCATCTCGATTTCTTTATCCGTGAGAGTCACTGATGTCCTGGTTCTTGCTCTCTATCCTGTCTTTCCAGGCAGTTCCACTTGACCAAGGTATGTTATCGTGCTTATGAAGACTTCCACGATCAGGAACTGATCTTTGCTTATGTCGCCCACAGGAACCTCTCATGGTTGGTTTATCAAGGCTGCATTCAAGGTGCTTTTCACTAACTATACATTCCATTCCAGGAAGAATACTCTGTAGCGGCCCAGGTAAGTTGGACCGAACCACCTAGTATCTATTTGCCACGAATCTGAAGCGAGCTCCACAGATCTACAAATTCACGCCAGCTGGTACGACGCGATTTTGAATGTCCTCTCTGCTGCTCTTGTCTGACCACTCCTCACCATTTTAGACATGTGCGAACTCGCCCGAAACTCGGTCTTGCAAAGTGGCTGGGAAATGCAGGTCAAGAAACACTGGTTGGGCAACAAGTGGTATCTACCGGGTGTAGCTGGAAACGATATCGACAAGGTGGGTCCTGGGTCCTGAGTCGTATCCGGCGGTGATGGATACGTCGCTCAAGGCCGTCATTGCAGACAAACGTGCCCAATATCCGTCTCGGCTACAGACATGCCGCCCTTCTGGAAGAGCTGTGAGTCGACAACAGTCATTTCCTGGCTGAACCTCATTCTGATCTGGAGCGCCACTGCCCAACAGGACTTTGATCAAGAGCAATGGTCGCGCAGCGCCAAACCCCTCGGATAGCATGACCAAGGTCAACAGACAGACTGCCAGCGTTCCAATCACCGCCAAAGGCTATCAAGTGATGTCTGACGAAGCAGTCGGTGCTGCTGCCATGAATGGTTCTCCAAACACCATGTTCCCGAAGATTCCGGTTCCTCCTGCCGAAGTGAGTATGCGCAGTGCCGTCTCATCCGCTAAGACAAAATCCTGATACTAACACCGGCTGAAGGTCGGGATGGGAATTTCGGCATTGGATGAGCGTTCGCGCAATCAACTTGCTACTTCGCCGACCGCTAAAAGGGTATAGTATCTGTGTTCGGCACCTGGAGATTGGGTACGATATGTATGCAGAACATGCGGTATCAAATTCGTCCTGGCTAAGCGCTCGGCGCCGGCAGAGCTATGGCATTGTTCAGACTGAACAGATTAGAACCTATCAGAATACCGCCTGCACTTCGGGAACCGCAGTCAATACACACTAGGTAATGAGGGGGCGAATGGCTCGGGCTGTATTGAGCAACCGTTCCATGAATCCAGGGTCCAACACCTCGGTGTCAAGGAAACTGATTGTGAGGTTTGATGATCAGCCTCGATATGCTTAGAGTAGAACCGGGGTAACGTACGTATGCACTGCTGCTACGCTTCTGAGTTTCAACAGCTCGATATCAGGGTGGTCTTTGGCCACGCCTCTTGGGGCCGTTTTTAATGCGTCTGAATGTCCGAAGACGTTCGACCTCTCGCCCGATTTCGGATCAAATTTGCCAAACTGTTTGCAAAACTCGGGCTCGCTCAGAATCTGCTTGAGCGGAGCAGAGTCTTGTTGTATTGAGTGTCTGATGCAAGCAAGCGATATCAGCCGAGGACTTCTCGTCATTCCATACTGATCTGGCACCGACCGGATGGATGCCAGCTCATTCTTGCCAGGCCCCCAGACCTGATAAGATAAAAGATATCAACAGTGTAAGCGAAAATCCGGCCTGAAGTCGACGGCTTTCGACTTACACCTCCAGCAAGGATCGATTTGTTCCTCGGTTGTACTACATCGTAAGTCAGTGCGTTGATTGCTTTCGGTTCCATTTCGCGTCGAACTCACTAGAGCTACGAGATACCGACGTGAGCGCCGCTTAGTAGCTGAAACTCTTCTGGCAGATGACCATACTCTATCAACTCACATAAAGTCTACCCAACCGCAAGTTCAGCCGGACCCATTCAGACTACCGTGCAAATTCCACTCACAACCAGCCCAAATCCCTTTACGACCGCTCCGAGAGAAGCTCGCGGAGAAATGTCGTTTGTATGCCGTTTTATCGTTTGAAAAGCGTCTAGGTGAGATTAGAGATTCGCTCAGCTATAGCGTCCATCATCGAGCAACGGTCCGTACATACACATCTCGATAAATCCGGTGTATACTGCAATGCAAAGTTTCTCTAATCAATTGCAGACCGCGTATGATCGTAAAGAGGTGACGTACAGGTCTTTCGGTGGTACCATCGGTAGCTCCGTATCGACCTGTCTCATTTTCGGAATAGCAGCCTGGACAAATGCCACCCATTCCTGCCAAAACAAGGCTCGTTAGTTACGGGACGACTTGACCACCACTAGCCACCATGACGATTCTAGCTTACCTTTTCAGCTAGTCTGTATGACGGCTCATGCAATTTGAACCATTCCCTATCGTTCTTTGCTGGATCTTGAAGATTGACCAAGAACTTGAAGGTGTTCCTAGATACCTGTCCTGGAGGTACGTGGCCTGTTTTAGGAGCCGGTATGATCTTGCCTGAAATCAAGGAGGATAAGCTTTCGGTCGCCTGAGGTGGTCGCACTGCATGCGCACCTGCAAAGACTTCGCCCTCTCCAAGCTCGACGCTATCATCATCGTCCTCGTCCTCATCTTGGGAGTAATCGATATCGTTTCCATTCCCCGAATCCGTCTTTCGTTTCTTCGTGGTCGACTTGGGCTTATCTTTGCGTTTGCTTGAGGCTGGACCTTTGATTCGTTTGACAGTGCCTTTCTTCCGAGACTTTGGCGCAGCATCTAGCTCATCGCTGTCCAGGTCTTCTCCCTCGATATCCTCTTCGCTACTGCTACTGGGCTGTGCGGCCTTTGCTTTCCTCTTCTTACTGGTCCGTGGTCTATCTTTCCCGGACTCATCTCCAGTAGATTCGTCAGACTTGTCCTCTTTGTATGACACTTTCGCTCGAGCTCTGCGGCTGCCGCTTGGCTGGTTTTGTGAGCTGGAAGGAGACATTGTACTTTATAGTGATGAGACGTTTCGTGTCACGAAATATAGACTAGGGAGGCATTCTTTTCTGATTCTACCTTAGTATCTTAGAGCTTGGAGCTTGATGGCCATTTAGTCGTTGAAGTTCAATCCGCGACGAGATCAATCGATCGAAGCCATTACGTCATCAACCGAAATCACCGATCTAAGAGTATGAACGAAGGAACGGACCAGGAGGCAGAAACCAAGAAAGTAACGCCGCCATGTGCTCATATGACTGTAATCCGTAGCCATTCTCTATCACGAGCCCAAAACAGTTAATAAACCTAGCCTAGCGATACCTAGTGCGAGTAGACTGATATCTATTTCTTCTTGTTGCTGGTAGAGTTCTTGGGCAGTTCCTTGACATAGGGAAGGAAATCGCGGCCTTGCATGTAAGGCTGCAAGACCGGGGGAATACGGAGACCCTGTTGAGAAAGGGTGATCAGCATCGGATAAGTTCGTAATGAACAGCCCGTTGAGTGTAGCCTTACCTCGGGAGTTTGCCTGTGCACAAGAGAGAAGTCGGAATTTGATGATGTGAGCTGGGGTTCTGCCAAAAAAGGTCTTTGGCCAGACTTACCAGTTCTCGACAACACAGCACAGCGCTCGTTCGGTGGCACACAGAGTTCTTCAGACAGCGACAAGCAAGTCAGTATACCGGCTCTGCCGTCTAGACTCAAATCTATGACACCCTTACCCGTTCAACATGTGGACGTATTCGATGGGCTTTCCAGCAGCACGGTCTCCATTTCGCACGTTCAAGCTTCGGGATTCTGCGTGCAAGACACCATATCAGACTGTGGTATCGACCCAAAACCTGATCCAAAACTACTCACGATAGTCGGTACAGTTGCTGCACGAGACCAACTCCTTGTACTCGCACTGCATAGGGAACCAGGCCTCGAGGTCGTACTTGATCGCAGCGGCATTGTTGAGCGCTCCAGAAACGATCTGAGAGATCCGGTAGGGGAGACCCAGCGATTGGTAGAACGCCTCCGAGTTCTCGAGCATGGTGTCAAGCATGGCAGGAGAGTCTTCGGGCTTGGTGATGCAAAATTGTTCGATCTTCTCGAACTGATGCACTCGGAAGATACCCCAGGTGTCCCTTCCGTGGGACCCGGCCTCCTTTCGGAAACAGGTCGAGTATCCGGCGTACCTGAGAGAGTTTACTAGACGTTAGGCGGAATTTTAGGAGCACAGCGAGCGCAATACCGTTTTCTCACTTGATCGGCAACTCCTTGGGCTCCATTCGCTCGTCGGCGTGCATGGCCGAGATGGGCTGCTCGGAAGTAGCGATGAGGTACTTATCATCCTCGTCTCCGCCGACCTATCGTTACCAGTCTTCTTGAGCTTCCGATATCTTTGCTGAGTCAAGCATTCCGAAACATACGTGGTAGAGCTCCTCATCGAATTGGTCCAGCTGAGCAGTCTTGGCCATCATATCCTTCCTCATCATGAACGGCGTCTGGATCTTCTTGTACCCTCGTTCCCTCAAGAATTGCAGCCCGTAGTTGATTAGGGCCTGGTTCAAGTCGAGACCATCGTTCGTCAAGAAGAAACCTCGGTGACCGGCAATCTTGGCACCTCGATCGGTGTCAAAGGCATCCAGTCGGGCGAGAACTTCGTGGTGGGAGATGATGTTGGGGGTAACGTCGGAAGGTCCGAGACCTTTTTGCTCCATATCCATGCCCTTGTGGTTGGGACCCTCGGGATGCCAGAGCTTGGTGATGGGATTCTCATCCTGATCATCACGTATAGCAGCAGATGAGTTACGGGACATTTAAGCGAGACCCCTCCTCACGCCGTGACTCTTACCTCGGTAGAGGAAACATGACAGTTCTTGTCAACGATATTTCCAATGGTAGCAGCCTTGGCGGTCATCTTCTTCTCCTCTTCAGCTGCCCTCTTCCCCATCTCGGCAAACTCCTTGTCGAGAGCGATCTTCTCCTTCAACAGGTCGTCGGCATCCTCCTTGGCCTTTTTCTTCTGGGTAATCTGCTTCTGCACGGCATTGGTCTTTTTCCTAATAGACTCTGCCTCGAATTGAACTAGTGTATGGGGAAGGGATGAGCCGGAGATCGCCTGGGTATGCTGGACGTGAGCTTACGGCTGGTCCAGCTCTTGTAAAGGTCGAGCACCTCGTCGACCAGCTCGACACTGGCTCCTCGCTTTCGCTGCGATTCCCTCACGATCTCGGGATTTCCTCCCTTGTTCGCTTGCACTGAAGTTTCTCGATATCGTGATATGAGCTCGTCGGATCATCATCACAGGTCGTCGACCAGACTCACAAAGGAGAAGATCAATCATTTTTTGTGCGGCTGTTCAGGAATAGCTGTTGAGTCGCTGCAAGACGGCTGCCTGTAGGTCAGACGCCGGAAGGCTTACAATATGTTACGCTTTTGTTCCAGACGAAGTCTTGTGCAGAGTGCCAACAGATCAGATCAGCAGTTGAAAGGGTTATCGAAAGTTGATTCCATTATTATCTTGACTCGAGGCAGCAGCAGATGCTCGAACTTCTCCTGCGCGCCAACCAAAGCGCGGGAAGCACCGGCCGGGCGAGTGCTTCGACCTCGACATGAACTCTACAATTCAAGCGACTGCTCCTCTCCATCGTGTACCATCTTCAGCACAACACATCCTCCGCTCAGTTTCAGTATATTCATCATGTCCGACATCGTCAGCGCTCCTTCTCCTATCCCGTCGCCCCCCGCTGCCGTCAGGTCGGTCGCCAGCGAAGACGTCGTCGCCAGGAAGGTCGGTTCACATTGGGCACTCGAATCCAGGCGTGAGGAAACCTGAGCTGACCTGAACCCTGACACTCGCCGATAGTTTGACGCCTGTGTACGTTCGGATATGCTTTCTACTGTGATCGGGGATCAGGCAACCCAGATTCTGGAGCTGAACGCTGACCTTTACGTCTACACATGTTCACAGCTCGCCGACTTTGTCGTCTCCTCGGGTATCGGATTCAGCGTCGGTGTCGTCGCCTCTGTACTGCTCTTCAGGCGTGAGTATCATGGAGAAGGTCCCTCTCATTGCTTTGGGCAAATCTGCCGAGCTCGAACAATGACGACGAAGAGGAAAGGAAATCGTGTCACGAATACGGTCGGCTGATTACTTTGCTTTCGTACTTTGTTCGATAGGAAGGGGCTGGCCCGTAGCTCTGTCGACAGGGTATGCCCATTCATGGCTCGGAAATATTCTCTGTGACTGATTCTTGGCCTGTCCTGCTTTCTGTTCAGGTTCGGTGCCGGTGTCGCTTACCAAAACGTTAGTCCCGTTGCGTCTGGCCGAACCTCCTCGCATTCGCTTACAACAACCCCCGTCGCCTTGATGATCTTTCAGTGCAACGCTTCTTTCAACCCTTACCTCCTTCCCGGCCACAAGGTCCTCTCCGCCGACGCCCAGCCGACCACCTCGGCTCTGACCCAGAAGAAGTTGGTCTAAGCTGATCTGCCACAATCGGAATTAGGCGGATGTTACGCTGCGTTGTAGGATCAAAAGGAATCGGACGGGGGAGATGTCCAGGCTCGGCCGAACTTTGCACGATAGAGAGGCTTGTGCATGTTTGGGCATTATATTCATATACATGGGATGTCTGTGGGCGACAGAGTCGTGAAGCATTACTCGTGGTCCAAACAGGCATGACTGCGCCTGAGCACCGGGCGTGCAGGAAGCTCTTCGCAAAGCCTGGATTGACATACCGCAGTTGGGGAGTGGCAAGCAATCATTTGAAGCGATGCGACCGCAGTCAACCCTGTTGTACTATACCATTAGGATGTCTTGCTTAAAGAGAGCGATAGGTGGCTGCGGTTCGTAACCCGCATGACCCTACCAAACAGCGTGAGGCACTATGGATGGACGGATGCACATCGAAACTCGGAAGATGACGATGCAGCTCGACACGGTGGTAGATCATCCAACAATCCAGATTTGATGTCGTTTCATGAGGGAGAGTTTGAGAACGTTGCGCATCGAGAGATCCACAACGTCTCGGACAGACGAGAAAGAAGACCGCTAATGTTCCCCAACACCTTGTTCTCCTTCCGTCCATCTCCATTCCGCTCCAAATTTCCTTCAGAATCCCTTTCCAACAGTTGCTTGCAGTCCGATGTGATCCATCCATCCGTGAAGAGGGCGGTGTCGCATGAAGCTGCGGCTTCGAGAGGCGGGGAAGAAAGGGGAATCCAGAGAGTTCCGTTGATGGTTTTCCGGAGAGAAGAGGAAGAGGAAACGAAGGGACGAGTTCTCTACTTCGACCTGGCCCTCATCTTTCTTCTCTTCCTTCTCAACCTCCTCCTAAAGAAGACAAAAGAGAGAGGGTAAAAAATGCGCTCTAGGAAGATGTCCTACAGCCTACGTACATTCTCTTTTTCGCCCACTTAGCTCTCACTGAAAGGAGGGAAATCGGGGTCAGCCGCTGTCTAGCAGGACGAAATCATGACGAGCTACTTACTCTTGAATCAACGAGTAACTTGAAAAGTTAAAGGTGGATTGTGTAAGATGTCTTTTGGCGAGAAAGGAAGGAAGGATATGTCTGCACGGATTGAGTTGTCGTCGACCAAGATGATCGATACTTTGAGGGAGTGCGACCTGGCACCGAGGGGATGCCAACTAGGCCAGAGACTTCTCGTTGAGGATGACGCTGCGGAAGCGGACTTGCGAAAAAGTGAATCTCCGTCGAAGAATCTTGTCGGTGTTAACGCGTCTTGTCCTTTTCCTTCCCATTTCTGAGATCTCAGAAAAATCCTCTCCCTAGGTGGCTGGCCTGCGAAAATCCCGCAGATGAGGACGGTCGACTCCAACCTCTCTCTCGGCTCGCCTTGCTGGTAGGAAGAATCTAAGGAGATGATACTGAGGTAGAGGTACCGCTTCCGGATGCTGATCATGAGGCGCATCCTCGCGTCACGTGACGTGTAAGCAGCACAGATGAACATGAATGACGTTTCACATGAAGGATGTTTCGGCTCGGTTGAGCGCCGTTTCTAGTTCACTCCCTCTTGTGAAAGCCATAGCGCACGCCAATCGTGATGTGACAGTCGCTTCGGTACACTCGCAATCGCAATCGATGAGAACAGTAGCGGTCGAGGTATTATGATCTTCGTTAAATGTCGTTTACGGTAATGGGACCGCTCACTAGCGGCGACCCTTACAGATTCGTTTTCGTGTCGTGAATTGTACTGCTTTATGCTGCCGGCGCCATCTTGCTTCTTGCCATGATCGACGCATCAATCACCAATCTTCCGGTTCATCCACCCATTCCCCCTGGACTCTCAAAGCCTTCTCCTTCTCCCGAACGAGTCTGTACGACTTCCATCGCCCGATAACGGCAGCGTCGTCCATCCGCTTGACGCCGAGCTCTTGTCGTAGATCGCCCAACCCTTGCTCCCATCGTTTCTCCCAATAGACTCCCACTAGCGGCCTCGATTGTGACCCTTGTCTTAACGCCCACGGCATCCAGTCTTCCCGCCACATGCTCCTCCTGGCAGACGACAATCTAAATGGTCCAAACGCCGAGGACAAGCCTGCGACGGGGAGCGACATGTTGGAAAGCTCCAGAACCTTGAGGGAGAGCTCATAAGCCAGCGTGGGCGGCAAAGAGAACAAGGTATGGTACAGGTCGTGTGTCTGTCGATAACGCGTCATCGTGTACGCGAGGACCGGAGAATCGATATGCACGACTTCGTGACGAGTATCCGGCGTGACGCCCCCTTCGATAAGCCATTCCACCCATTCTCGACCCAAGGTACCTCGTCGTAACGTCCGTAGGTAGTCCAAGTCGACAGTGTTGCTCGAAATTAGAGGCCGATCTTTCAAGATCTGCCTGCCTTCAGGTTCCGATCGCATAGAGGCATGCAATCGAGGCATAAAAGATTGAGATGAGGTCTCGGATAGCAAAGCCACGAGGTCTGTTTGCAGAACATGCATAAATTGATCAGTTAATAGCTGCAAAGCCAGAATAGACTCGATGTCTCTGCTCACCTCCCCGCGACGTGTCTGCCACACCGATGACCCCACTTCCCGCCGCCAAAAAGGCATTCTCAAACCAGTTCAGCGGTACGTGCCCTTCATAATTCTTGCTCGAGCGGTCCGTTAATCGGCTCCAGACAGGCTTGGCGTATTGATAAGCAGAGACGGCGGTACCAACCCTGCCAACATTTCTCAGGACAGCTGATCCAGCTCGGATCGCTGAGGTCGAGCGAAGCCGGGTCAGGCCGAGTCCCAGGGGAAGGAAGGCGGCCAAGCGGTCGACTCTATGGTCATCCATGCGAGGTGTGGTCATAGGAGACGAGTTCTGGCGAAGATTTGGTGTCCGGCGAGACGGGGTCTGCATTGTCGGTAGGCGGGAGGGTGTCGGTTGGCGAAGTCCAGTAACTCGAGCTCG